>NC_083457.1:11484235-12091962 GCF_023558535.2 Drosophila nasuta | reverse complement strand
ATATTACCCAACACAATTAAACATAACTTATTTGTCAGTTCGAACCAAACTGGCAACTTATCAAATTCTTATTTTTACGCAGATCGCGAGAAATTGGCCAAACAAGTTTTATTGACTTTTCCTTTGCCAATTTTTTTTGTTTTTATTTTTTTCGCAGTCACAACTTTCGGTTAGAGCGAATTAAGTGATGCGCTTTGCAGGATTTGAGTGTTATATATATATGGTATTATATTCATGAATATAAATATTTTATAGTAATCTGGTATGTTGAAGCTGTTGCTAATAGTGTTTTACTTTAAATGGTAAAATTATTAAATGTCAAATATGAAAATTAATTAAATTAATGTAATGTAACGTAATTAATCAACTGTATATAGAAAATTATAATTTTAGTATTATAATAAACCTAAAACTTATAGCACTTTACATTACTAGTTTATGAATTAAATGTGAAAATGTGTAGCTATCAATAACTTCACTTAGAAAATGAAAATGAAATTCCTGAGAGATATTTTCAAATCTTACTTGAATCGTTCCTGACTTGAGAGCTATCACATTCGGATCAAGAAAACAACATTTTATATTCTAATAAAAACATATTGCATCGATCTTCACATAAATCGTATACTTTGAAACAGAAACACTTAATTTATATAATGAATATGCTCTGTTGCAAACATAAAATGTAATCAACTTTAGCTACTATAGTATCGCTATTTATTTGTAACGATCAGCCATCAACGCAGAAATCAATCATGTTTAGTTTATAGTTTTATTTATGATTCTAGTTGCAGTTCCTCATTAGGGAATGATCAGCACCTGCTAACATTTTACATAATCCGACGTAAGCTAGACTTAATTTCAAATTATAGCTGATGGAAGATGTTTATAGCACCAGTTCATCATTTAAATGTGAGATATTAAAATTATTAAAGCATGTCTATCGTGTAATACAATATTCTCGTATTGATTAGTTTTATGTCATTATATAAGAAAAAACGCCCCACCTAGACTCGACGAAATAACGACTTTGTGTACTGGAGTGAGAAAAACATGAAAAGTCATTGCAAATAATGAATAACACTTGCATTGTTCGATTATTTAACAAAAGCGCCACACCGATGATGCGAACGTATTACAGCCAAATCTATGCATTTTAGCCATTTATATCCACTAATGGCCAAGTTAACGTTTACAGCGTTGTGTGTAAAAATGAAAAATTGAAAAATGTTTTCACTGTTTTTGTTTCGCTGTGTTTCGTTATTTTATTTAGTGGCAAATCTTATCTTTGTGGACCAACGTGGCACAATAGATTAATGTTAGCGCATCACAAATGCAAATTATTCACACATAATTACAATAACAAAGATGACAAAATACATACAACATGAAAAAATAGGAGAAAACACGTATTTCTGGGATAGCGAATAGTGAAATACTCTTGCTTAGGTGATTTTAAAATGATTTGCTCAAGTTTTTATTTTTAATTCATTTTTTTACGGAAAAAATCTTTTTAATAAAATTTTACATGACAATTTATAGAATTTTATAGCATAGAAATGTCAGTAAAAAATTAACATATTTATTAATGGAATACATTTTTCCTATAAAAGTTATATAGAGTTTTATAAGTTAGACGGTTAGAAATTTCATCCCAACACTTAGAGAGGTATTGAGTAATAAATAATTTACATTTTTAATTTTTAGTTTAAGAAAATTTCGGATTGATCTTGTTAACATGGAAAAATTAGATATCTTAATCACTCAAATTGAAATTTACAGAAATAAGCTTGTAATTTTAGAAGAAAAGTTTATTCATTTTATTATAAATAGGATTTTCGTCAAAGATTAATTTTTGGTATAATATTTTTACCAATATTAGTTAATTCTAAGTATGTACGTATAATTTGCTATTTAGTAGAAAAGATCTACGCCACATTTTTAAACAGTTGACGTTAGTATTTACTGCGCACTTTTGCACACTTAAGCAAACAGAGATAGATTAGTAAATAAACTCACAGCTAGAGGGTATAAAGCAAAGCTGAAACAAAACGATACGAAACGAAACGAATTTTGTTTTAAGTCTCGCTCCAATGCGATCTATCGACAATCATTCGGCGAGCTGTTAAATCAAAAATATGCAAATCGTTGCGAGAGCCACACGAGCTACGAGATACAGATACAGATACAACTGGAGGTGGAGATACGTCAGATACAACTGAGATAGAGATAGATATACAGAGTGTGTGTTGATTGATATGTGCTGGTTATATGGCCATTTGGCCAAATGATGCAATCAAACTATGTAAATGCGAACGAGTTGACTTTTTGACTCTTTTTTTTTGTTTCTCGATTGTATTTGGAATAGCTCACAGGTAATATTCAGCAATGAAACAACAATAACATTTAGAGAAGTCAACTCGTTGAGGCCTAGTCGTATTAAGTAGCTGCCCGTCATTTCCGACTTACATTTTTATTTCGCATTTTTATGGCTAATTAAAAAGTTGACTTTTTTGTTAACCGTAAAGTCAAAAAGTCAACGCATTTCTTTTTTACTTCATTTTTTTAACCGTGTGCATATTATTTATTTGTTTTTTTGGCGTGTCCTTGAGCAGTTTTCTTGGGAACACTCCGTTTGCATTTTTTACGCAACTTAACGGTAATTTCGAGAGTTTCCTAGCAAGCAGATGACGGGTGAGGAAAAGCAGAAGAAGAGTCAGCAAAAAGACAATCAGTCATCCCTTTTGCTCGGTTTTTAAGCGGAAAGTGTTACACACACGGTCTCTAGAGTCCGTGGCCTGTGTGCTCGACTTTTTATGATGTCGCTGACTTTATGACGGCGAGAATTCGACTCTTCTTCTTCTTGTCACTCGTTGTCGTCAATTGCTTTTTTAGGGCAATTTAGTTTTGCGGCTACCTAAGCACGCGATTTTGTTACCTAATCTCCGGATCAGCATACCCTAAGCTGCAGATTATCCTAGGATCATAATTATGATGAGCCTGCCACGTCGCGACGTCCGCGTCGCGCTCTGCTGACCGTGCACCATGCTGCACCTCACACATTCACACTCAAAGGACTCTCACTCGGGTTGCTGTTGTTGTTTTTTATTTGCAAAAAACTTAAGCCGAGGGGATTAAACCGGATTAAAAGTCACAATTGCCCGTTGTCCTTATTTTCAGCAGTTTTTTGTCGTGCTTTCCTTTCGGGCTAACTAATTACGCCCCGAAAATTACCCATTTGCTGCGGAAATTCGCGAAAATTTTCCCTGTCTCTTGCTTCCATTCTTTTCATCTTCTTTTTTTATTGTTGTCGTCGAGGCAAAAAACGCGAAAACAGTTAAATTGAATCGATTAGAAAACAGAAAAAACGCGTAGAAGGTCAGCGAAGGTTTCTCGCGTTCCTTGGGTTCTATATTCCTTGACTTTTTTATTATTTTGCAAGCCTTTGTTGGCTATACGCGGAATCGGAGTACGGTTCAGTTTGCCGCCTGATGTAATTTGACTTTTTTATGGTGTGCATTGAGGTTAGGTTGCTACTTTTAAAAAATGTATAGCGAGAGTGGAAAAATACACATTTGCTGTGGAAACTACGGCAGCAAATTCTGAGAAGAAAATACAAACTAAAAAAATGTAATTTACTTTATTAACTAAGTATTAGCTGAAAAGTTAGTTAAAGTCAATTACTAACATCATTTCGCATACAAAGCAATTCACACTTTTCATTGTGCATTTTCTTCGGTTTCTCTCCGAAGACAATGCGTCGGCATAAAAGGGTTAATTTGCGACGGAATGTGTGCGACGCAGGTAGAAAGAGTTAAAGGAGTTCGGAACGGGTTGAACTCTATAATAAAGATGCACAAAAAAGAGTTAACGCGCGCCTTTGACTGCATTGTGGCCATGGTGCTCATAAAACAAGGGTTAAAGTCAATGAAGAGTTAAGTTAAACAAATCGAAGGGGTCATAAAAATGGCAAAAAATACTGTGCGCGATCAACTGTAATTATTATATAATTCGTATAATTATTAGCAAGCGTTGTGTTAATTGTTGCACAAATAAATGTAGTATTTAAAATTAGAAACTTGACTTTTCAGCTAATATGCATAAGTGAGGGAAGTACAAATACGCAGTATTCGTTCCAAGTAATTACTCAAAATCGAAGCGCACTTATGTATCGAGAAACTCAGACAGCCCAGTAAATGAGAAACTCCAACCATTTCGGCGCAGAGCCAAAAGACTCCGCCCCTGCTAAATAAAATGAGCCACTGTTAAAAATGAAGTCAAATATTAGTGTGTGTGAGTGAGCAGCTGCTGCCCTTCACGTGTGCGAGTTTTAATAAATAACCGAATAACGAATAATATCAGAGCAATGCAAATTGAGCGTAACCATTGAGACTCCACAAGAGCGCCCACAGCAGCAGCAGAAGCAGCAACAGCAGCGTGAGAGCCAGCCGAACAGCCACAGCGGGAGAGCGTACGTTCATTGAGCAGAGTTAACAGCGACTTAACAGTGACTCAGGTAGAGAGAGCAGCCGCACTCAATTGAGTGCATTTGACTTGCGCTCTCTGTGTGTGCGCGTTTGCTTAGTTGGAGTAAATACAAAGGCGATCTGTTCTGTTAACTGTGATTTATCAGAGAGCCCGTTGCTAGTGGTGGTTTTGCTTTGAGTACTATTGTATGCGAGTGTGAGAGTGTGGAGTTTACTCTTTCTGTTGTTGCTGCTGCTGCTGTTGTTGTTGTACATAATCGGGAGTTTAGCCAACCGAGTAACCGAACATCAATGCTTCTTGCCAGCGACAAGTCGGAGCAAGAAATCAGTCGTCAGCCAGTAGCCAAGGTGTGCGTTACACATCGTGAGTACAGTGCGCGTTGCGTGTGAGAGATCAATCAAACTACACTCCAAGAATACCAAGAACATTCAATCGCAAAACTACGTAAAGTGCAAAACTAAAGCAAGAGACTGATCCACAACAGATCAAAACTATATAAAGTGTCTAGTGACAAGCAAATATAAAACATCAAACTAAAGGCAGAAAATACTGTCCAGTGCAATTAAAAAGTCATCAGCTATAAAAACAGCGAACGCAGCGAAAACCCAACAGAACCCAAGGTGAGTTTGCAAGATCAGTTCAAATCGATGCGAAAGATGAGGAAAAACGCGCCCACACTCTAAAAGTCAATTCACGTTTGTTGTTTTTTTTTTGAATTTTGGGTCGCAGCCGACGGCATATTTTATGAGCCCTGCTTGCACTACTTTGATTTTTTACAGTTTCGCGCTAAACACACACGCACACCACTCTCTGCTGCAGTTTGCAGTTTTTATTTTTTTATTTGCGCGCAAACAAAAAATTGACGAAAATTGTCACTGTGTAGGTGTGTGCATTTATGACACAATACGTCAAGGTCTTGAGGGCTCTACATATTTTTTTAAGGCATAATGACTTACTTCATGTAAACCTTAAAAAAAAAAAACGAGAAGTTCTTCTACCTGCCACGCATAGGGTTGCATAATCCTCCCGCTAGCTTAAGTTTTTTGCCTGCGGGTCATAAAAATCCACAAAAAAATAGCTGCGAAGACTCTTCGAGGTTTTCCTAGTTTTTCGTATAAATTCCTGACACTCCAGAGTCCAAGCATCAGTTGCACAGCAGCGCAGTTAGCGAAAGGAACACGAGCAAAACGTTGTCGTATTTTACAAACAAAAATTATTACAAATTCGAAATTTACATCGAGCAACAGCCGAAAAATGGTGTTCAACTTGGTTAGTTTCATCTACAACGAATGGATTACACATTAACCCTATACAAAAAGTGAAATAACTCAAAAAAGTGTTGGAAGAACTATTAACTGACTATAGAATTAAAAAATTCTTTAGTGCAACAGAGTTGCAATAAACTAAAAAACAGAACTTGCTTAAAAAATTGAGAGTTTTTCGGCAGCAACACTTAAACAGTTATTTCTACGCATTTAATGGATTAACAAACAGTGTTTAATAATCATATTTCTTTATTCCGATTTACAGATGAATCAAACATGCAAAGTATGCGGCGAACCAGCGGCGGGTTTTCACTTCGGCGCCTTCACATGCGAGGGCTGCAAGGTAAGTTATCTCCGTTCAAAAAATAGTTGAACAACCTTAGCTGAAAGTCTTCTCATTGCTTGATCTTTAAACTAATCAACAATTCCACACATTTCTCTATCTTCTGCAGAGTTTCTTCGGTCGCTCGTATAACAACATCAGCACAATCAGTGAGTGCAAGAACGAGGGAAAGTGCATCATCGACAAGAAGAATCGCACAACTTGCAAGGCGTGTCGTCTGCGCAAATGCTACAACGTGGGCATGTCCAAGGGCGGCTCTCGCTATGGCCGTCGCTCCAATTGGTTCAAGATCCACTGTCTGCTCCAGGAACACGAACAGGCAGCAGCCGCCGCAGCCTCAGCTGGCAAGGCGCCCGGACATGCCACCGGCTCGCCAATGAGTTCGCCTGGATTCGGTGACTTGGCCGCACATCTGCAACAGCAACAACAACAGCAGCAGCAACATCATCATCAACAGCAGCAGCACCAGCAACAACAGCAGCAACAGCGTCATCCACATCTGCCGCCTCTCCTTGGTTATCCCGGTTACCATTTGCCCGAACCCTTTGGAGCTCGCCATCCGGCTGATGCCGCCGCCGCTGCCGCTGCATTGCCCTTCTTCAGCATGATGGCCACACCACAGTCGCCCTTCCAGCTGCCCCCGCACTTGCTGTTCCCCGGCTATCATGCCAGCGCAGCGGCCGCCGCTGCAGCGGATGCTGCCTATCGCCAGGAGATGTACAAGCATCGTCAGAGCGTGGACTCGGCTGCCTCCGCAGAGTCGCTCAATCGCTATACGCCACCGCATGTGGTGCGTCAGTTGACACCGCAGTCGCCACCACAGCAGCAGCCACAGCCAGCAGCATCACCCATCGATGTTTGCCTGGGCGCCGAGGATGAGGAGGAGCAGTCGATGCACTCGCAGCACAGCGGCAGCATTCACAGTCCGCATGCGATTCACACACCAGTTGCCATACGCGCCACACCCACAATACAGTTGCAGCAGCAGCAGCAGCAGCAGCAGCAATCAGCATCGTCCACGCCCACGCCCACAACGACGCCCACGCCCCCGGCGACAGCAACAGTCGCAGTCACAGCTACAGCCACAGCGAGCAGCCCTCTGAGCTTTGCTGCCAAAATGCAATCACTTTCACCCGTCTCCATCTGTTCGATTGGCGCCGAGACTGGCGCTGCAATAGTTGCTCCCGCTGTCGCTGCTGCCCAGGATGGACCCATGGATCTGAGCATGAAGACCTCCAGGAGTTCGGTGCACAGTTTCAACGACAGCGATGCCGACGAGATGCCCGAGACAAATGCTTCGTCGCAACGCCGCAAGTTCTATCAACTCGAGGCCGAGTGCAGCGCCACAGCGATCAGCAGCAGTCACAGCAGCAGCCACAGCAACCACAGCGATCACAGCACTGCCTCCTTGGTGAAGCGCCAAAAACTGGAGTCGTCGCCATCGCCATCATCATCGTCGTCGCCATCGACGTCACCAGCAGCATTTGGCGGCTTTGCGGTGGCTCACAACGCGGCCAGCGCCATGCGGGGCATCTTTGTCTGCGTCTAAGTCGAAGTCGGAGACGGAGTCGATGTCGATGTCGAGTGGGTGGAGCCAACTGGCTGAGCGCCTCTCACTTCCACGTTACTGTTGTTGTTTGTTGTAGTTTTTTACACATTTTATTTTTCTCAACCGCGTGTCGTTGTCGTAGTTGTTGTTGTTTTCGGTTTTTTACGGTTCGAATTCGATTTGCGCCGTCGAAATTGAAATTGTCTTTGGACAGGTTTGTGTTTGCAGCGTGCCAGACAGAGACAGCTAGCTCAACACTCACACATACACACACACACACACACTCTTGAGAGCTCAATTCCAAAAATTATTTTTACAAAAAGGAACAAAAAGCGTTAGTATTTTTTACATAATTGTAAATATGTTTTTTAAATATTTCATAACAAATTTCTCTCAAGTTCTACAAACAAAACCCAAGAAATTCAAGTAGTAAAACACAAAACAAAACAAGAAAAAAAAACATAAAACAAAACCCAACCCACCAAAATCTCCCTCCATGGTATTGTACATAAAAATTGTTTAGTATTAGTTTCATTCTAAAGAAATTTAAGCTTAAGTATTCTATTTTAGTTTTTAGTATTTGTGTCCTAAACAATTGGCTTCTCAATTATTATTATTATTATACAAGAAAATAAAAAAATTACAAAAATTCAACAAAAACAAATATTTCTTTTTATTTATTTGTCAATCAACAAATCTATATTTCTTTCAGCAAAATATTTAACAAGTTTTTGAATATACAAAACTCGGTTATTTAAAGAATATTTCATTTTAATTAACACCTAATACATATGAGCAAAATAATAGAACGTTTGTTACGTTCTATAGTTCAGCGCAACTATTAAAATGATAGGGCAATAAATAAATTTAATATGGGAACTTAGTTCATTATAATAATAATATATCTTTAAGATACCCGCTACCTATTTTGAATAAAAATAAGTCCGATATTATGCTTAAAATATACAAAAAGTACTTAAATATACTAAAAGTTATATTTGGTATATTGATGTAGTATATACCATAGATATAGCTATAATCAAGATATACCATAGAGTACAAAATATACAAAAATATTGTCAGTCAAAGCAACTAAGAAAAAACAATTTTTTCTAGTAGGAAAAGCGAAATATTTTCATTTTAAGTGACTTAAAACAAGTATTTAATCAAAATTAATTAAAAGACTAAAAAATGTTTGAGGATAACTGTATTGATGTGATAAGGTGCAAGACTATATTCAATTTTATTTAGTTTATTGTTTGATAATGCTTAAGTATAAAAGTTTGAAATGTTTAACAATGAAATAAATTATTCTAAGCAATTTTATTTGATTTCTTGTTAGGTAATGCTTATTCAAAATATATATTTTATTCTTTAACTATTAAAGAAATTGTTTGCGTTCATTTCACAGCTCATTTTAATAGAAGACGCGAAACTTTTAAAGCGAAAATACCATCAGTATATACAGTATTTAATCACTTTATTCATTCTTAACTTTAGAATAACCTTCTTAAGCTTAAGTGTAGTTTAATGTCTGCGTCATTGCTTTAATAAGGTGCTATCAAAATACGCTAAAAGTTTAATATTTATTTATACTTATTTATATGCGTTTGCGACTTAAATCGTGAATGTCTTGTTGAGAACCATTAACTCACATTACTCACTGCATACGCTAAAAGCTCTGCTCGTCTCGATTTGAGAATCGAAGTGAATTGATTATGAATTTTATAGGTCTCGTTCTTGATCGGAATTCACTCGTTATATTCCATCTGGAATTCCATTTGAGGAGGAATTGATTGCCACGCGGCAAGTTGACTTTGTTCTTAAATCGCGGCGTTTGTATCTCAAACACGGGCGACAAAATGGGCGTGGCTCGCGTGTGGGCGGGCGTTCATTGTGGTGCTTGGAGCTTGAAGCTTGGTGGCGGTTGTCAACGCCAAATGGGTTGGCATAAATTCATCAACGTAGCACACGAAACATTTGTTGCAAGTCGAATCGGATCGACTTGGATCGTATCGAATCGAATCGAGTTGTCGGATAATAAAACCGATATAGTAATGCTTAAGTGCCGTCTGTCTAATGCAATGATTGCTGTAAATTGTAAATTATAAATGCCACAAATGTTACGCTCAGATATTTGTCGTAAGTTCTCTCCGCACTCTCCACTCCGTCTCCACTACTGATCTACTGCCGTGATATGTTTGATATGCTAGGGGGCCTGTGGGTGCCACATGGACTCGTATATGGGGCTGGTTGATGGGCCGAAAAAAGAGGCCTATCGACTGACTGGCTGACTGACAGTGCCTGACCACGTGCTGCTTCAAATAATAAACTTTATATTAACACATACAAAAGTCATACGCCTCTGCTATGGTCAGAATTTTAATCACTTAATTAGGCAGACGACGCGTCGCGACGCGACGGCAACCCGAACTTGCTTTATAGGCTGCCCCCGCGAGACAACGCAACACATCGAAGCAAACGAAACGACTTGAGACTGAAGACAGACGACAGACCTCAGCTCAATGATGAATGGTACGAAAACTATGCAGGATCGGACAATCGAGTTGATCGCTTGATCGGTTGATCAACTGCCTGCAAATATCGTTTACGACCATTGTAAAATGTGGCTATGTCAGAAAAGTTGACGCCTTAACGGACGACAATAAACAATGAACTGAACCCCAAGAGAGCAAACAAACCACAACACACATCATCAATATGCATGATGAGCTGCTTTTCACGAAGTGCTTTCTGGCTTGAGGGGTGACAAGAGGGGGCTGTGGGGTGGCAGTGGGCCAAGGGGAATGGGGAGGGAGCAGCGCACGCCATTGTGCGTTTTCTTAACTGCCGCTTCGATCACATTCCAATGTGTGTTTTGTCGTCATTGTTTCTAAATTTATTTTTATAGTTTATTAAACAGTCAATAGTAATACAAAACCACCAAAAATTAACAACTAACTGCAGTTAGCTCACCATCAAATACCCTAAATTCACAAAACTATTAAGCAAAGACATCAATTACATTTAAATTGTGTTAAAATTTGGCAATCGACTTTAGCTTAAAGCAATTTAAAACGATTAACTTACATCATAAAATTCAATTAAGAAATTAAACATAATCAAATGCACATTTTAATATTCATTTATGTATTTAGTTAATATTTTATTTAAACAAGAATTTAAATCATATTTTCCATCCAAACCAAGCTTCTAATTATTCGTCTGATTATTTGCAGTTGAGCTAAAATTTTCTGCTAATCCAATCTTCGATCGAATCCAAAAACTGTCCAACTAAAATACAACTCTGTCAATGTTTATTGCCCTAAAATCAACTCATTCTAAGATTAAGTTTAAACGTTGTAGGGCGACGTCGCAAGTTCGTTGCCTAAGTCTTTTGTTTATGATATTTATTTTCGTAGCTGTCAGACTGAAAAAAAGTGGTTCAACTGTATCGTCGCTTCAATCTCTCCAATCAAAAAGCCATTTAGACAAACAAAAGACCACAACAAACGAGCGGAGACAAGACCAGAGAAATAAAATCGATGCGACAGAGAAAACAAAACACAAAAAACTAAAACCAAGAAAAAGTATAACATTTCAAAATTTTATTGACTGTCAAAATGCAGGCGCCGAAATGCATTGAAACAAAGCGGGTCAGATCATATTACTTGGCTCATTGGCGCCACGTCTTGGAACTTTTTTTTTTTTGGCTGGCCAAGAAGAGGCATCAGCATGCCAAGTGACATGCTTTATTATGTATGCGACATGAAAGATGCATTATTAATAGAGCCCCGAGACATGTGAGAGAATGGGCAGAGATCATGGAGCATGTGGGCATCACTCTGAGTGCATCTTTAAAAATAGTTCAGCAAAGGCAGCAGCTGGCTTGGGGCAAAGTCGTAATAAGTTGGCTGAATAGTTGGGAACATGTTTATTAAATTAAATATACTTAATTGTCGAGCTATCCGACTAACTAATGCATCATCTAATCAGTTGACAGCGGCAGCAGCAGAAAATTTGCATTCGAAACTGACAGAGAACGAAAGATTATTATTGACATATTATAATGGAAACATGTTTTAATGAGAAATTATGCAAAACATGGTCAGCAATGTTTTTTTTTTTGGTTTTTACTGAGTTGGTTTCTGTGTCCGGTAGCGGCCTTAATTACTGTCCAGAGTTGGGCCGGAGTTACCCATTTGCCCCCTTGTTTGGGGCGTGGATTCCACTCTGACTGACAAATAGTCAAAACAAACTAAGTATATGATGCTATGTCATATCTTTTTCTAGACAGCTGCCAGAGAATTGCTTTTATGTGTATCTGTGTGTGAGTGTATTTGTGTTTGTGTGTGCTGAAGAGCCAAGATCACATTATGAAGATAAAGTTCAAGTCGCTTTACAGCAAGTGTCAGTTAGACAATTGTGAGGTAGTTGTCTAAATTAAAGTTGCAAAAAAAAATAAACATCTGATTGTCACAAATCAAAGCATCAGCTGATGCGCCAAAGCCTTAATTAAGTTGGCAACTCCACTTAGCATAGTTCAACTGTTGAGTTTATCGAACGGGTAGTAAGTATCGCCTTGATCCACACAGAGATGCTTTGAGTACTCACTAAGGGCAGCCATCTTCACTTATGCACTTTTTTTTCACTGAGAGCATTATTACATCAGACCAAAAATTTGCAAAGAAAAATTGCAAAAATAAATTTAAAATAATACTGCAACCAAGAAAGGAAAGCCAACAATTTTGGCATCCAAGGTTTTCTTTTGTCGCCAACTTGGATTGGCCGGCTCTAATAGAGAATTTAGAATTGCTAAATTTTCTCTTTGCCACTGATTGGTAAGTAGTGTCCATCTGATTAGACCTTGCAGTAAAATGCTATTTTATGCAGCTTATTGGCCATACCTCTGGCAATTGCACCCGCTAGACCCTCCTTAGAGTGGAATAGGTGTTGCACATTGCGATCCTCGTCTCCCCCCCCTTTTGTTGAACAAGTGCAACTAGTGAAGCGCACGCGGATATTCACCCTAACCTGCAAGCCTAAGGGAGTTTTGGGTGAAGGCGGCGAACCTCGCTGCAAACAACCGGCTAGAGTGGGAATAAGGCGATAATCTTGCGGCAGCGAATCTTCGCTGCAGATTATCAAACGGTATTCGATAGCGGCTAAGCGAAGGCGATACTAGAGACGTTCAAAGGAGCGTAGATCTTCCGGCGAGAGATCTACGGCTCCACACAAAACCCGCCAGCACCATCTGCATTGGATTGTTTTCGTTCGTAAAATGCACTAAAAGTGCCAACATGGTTTGAATACTTGAAAAATTAAATTGAATTTGTAAATAGTACTTGTCAGATCAACTAACTCATTTTTTCGACTTTTCACACAGCCAACATGGGTACATAGGGATTGATAGCCTGATAACCATAACCTTTATCATCTTTAACAGCTATCATCAACAATCATATATGCTACGACGGATTCATCGGTTATCAGGCCTGCTAACTTCGATGGAAAGTGCGTAAGTACGGCATAGCCGTGACTGTATTTATAGTTGATTGGGGTTGTGATTGTGAGGCTTTCAATTCCGTGTGTTCCGTGTTGGTATATTTTTCGTATTATTAAGTCATGAAGACAAATATTTAAACAAAACAGATTAACGTAACGATAAATAATAGCTCGATAAATCAAGCACTATTGTTAATTAGAGATAATTTTTATAAACAAAATGAAGTATGTGTATTAAAATACTGAATATTATGGAGAAGAAAACAATGAGGCGTTAAACTTTTAATTTTGATTGGGCACTAGATGTGCGAGCGTTTGAGATAATGCGAAATGAGTACTGTCCCTCTCCCCTGGTATTACACTCTGTCTACACTTTAATTTATGATGACTTACTACCCAGTCGAAGCCAAAGACCCACCCCAGCCCTGAACTGAGCCGGCAAGTTAGCTAGACAGAGTAGGCTTAGATGAGTAGAACCTCGTGGTGTTCGTCACATAATTAAATGGCGCCCAACTCGTGAGGCCTATGGAAAATGTGCCCCAAAATAAACATTTCCTCATCAAACTATTCATTCTTTTATTGAAAACATAGATGTATGAATTTTCTGCCTTCTGGATTGGCTGTTTACTGATGAGAACGTCGGAAGCAGACCAGGCGAAAAGAACATACATAGCGGATTCATTAATTGATAGTGTTATCAATGAATTAAACCTGTTAAATGCAATTTTCTGGCCAATAATGTGATTAAGGAAATTTTTTGTAGAATTGATGAATTTCGATTCTCTACCGAATCATTGTTAGGCCCAGTACACAATATTGTGTTGTGGTATTGAAATCGAGAATTGTTCAGTATTGGTTAATATCGATCTGTTCCTCTTTCAATCACAAACACTCATCAAATACGTTACTAATCAAAGTAGATTCAGACTCTCAGTACACACTTCGCATTGTCTTAAAATCGCATTGAAGGGTAAGTCCCAAACTTAAAAACTTAAAACTTGAACACTATATTATCGCATATCGTAAACTTATTTTTGTCAATTACCTTGTCAATATCGAATACCGTACTAGTTCACATTCATATTTTAATTCATTATGCCGGTTACTCGCAGCGACGAAAACCTCGCATCAGCTAGTTCACTAATTCTTTGCAAAATTTGCAATGATTTAAAATCGTCTGAATTTGAATTAGTAAAAACCCCTTGTAGTCATAACTTTCACTCCGAATGTATATCCAATTGGCTCAATACTAGCGAAACTTGTCCAACTTGCAAAAAGCCGTGCAGGATAGGAGATATTTTTGGCTCAGAACAATCTGAAGGGTTAAGCATGCTTCATACAGTTGCAGCACCCCCAGTTTCACGCGAAGCCTCGGGAGCCGCTGGTACTAAACCACGAGATCGACCAAAACAAGAGCTAATCAGAGAGAGAATCTCATGAGAAATGCCGCACAATCTCCTTCTTGGCAACACAGGGCAAGCTTAGAACAAAATGTACCTACTTCCAGGCAGCATCAAAATGCTGCGCGAGAAAGTCGCTTACCCCGAGCATCAACAGGAAGTACAACCACACCCGTTCCAGCTGTGTCTGAACAACGAGTTCAAGGACTTATCACTTCTTCACTCGATAACTTTCGAGCGGAACTAGTCGCTACTATCGCTGATCAGGTTGAATTTGCCTTTAGAAACTTAAATATTGCCGCCCAACCGCCAATAGTTCGTTCCGAGGAACCGCAATTGGAATGGGATAACGAAATTCCAGATCAGAATAACGAAGGATTGGGGCAATCAGGAAATATATCTGGTAGTCTCGATCGGCCTGACCGAATTTCCAGTACCATTGTTAATTGGCATCTTAAGTTCAGTGGTACACCAACTGATATACCAATCGATGACTTTATATATCGAATAAATTGCTTGACCTCTCGTTGTTTGAGCGGAAACTTTAATACGTTGTATCAGTTTGCGCACTTACTATTCTCAGGTCCAGCGTTAACATTCTATTGGAGGTTTCATCGTAGCTCTCATCATAGGAATTGGTATAATCTTTGTTCTCGTTTATGCGAAAGATACCAAAATCAAAGAACCGATGAAGACATAAAAGATAGCTTAAGACGCAGGAAACAAAAGTTTAATGAACCTTTTGATGAATATCTGGATGCGATGTTAAACATAGCAGATACGCTTAATTCTCGTCTATCCGATACCGAATTGGTCTCTTATGTTAAACATAATTTGAAACCAGATCTTCGACATGAACTATTACATGTCCCAATTTCAAATTTAGCTATCCTTCGTAGAGAATGTCACAAACATGAAGAATTCTACTCACAACTGCCTAAACATCAAAATCGATCGAATAACCCCAACCGAGTTATTCATGAGATTGCTTTAGAAAAAGACCTGAGTCAGGCTCGGAAGATGAAGACTCAGAATCAGCAGATGTAAATGCTATGAAGTACTCTGATAATTTCAAATGCTGGAATTGCGATGAAATTGGTCATCGTTACCAGGATTGCCTGAAATCACGTCGTATATTTTGTTATGGCTGTGGAAAACTTGACACATATAAACCAAATTGTACAAAATGTAAAACCAAACAGGAAAACTCGCAGAAGGGTATTCGCTTACCACCAAAAGCGGATATCCGCAATTAAAAATAGAACCAAATTCTCTAGAGTATTCTCAACCACCTGCTATATCGAATAACTTACCTGACTTACAAATTCATCGACATTTTATACCTTATCATTTGCGATTAAGAAAAATACACACATCTCCGAAATCGCGTGCTGCTCATCGTATGCATACATTTTGGTCGAAAAAGCGTGTACTAAATTCTTATAGGATATCAGCTATCGTAAATAAAGACAACGATATACGACCCTTTACTTACCTCAACATTCTCGATCAGCGTTGTTTGGCCTTGCTCGATAGCGGAGCAAATAAAAGCGTGATCGGAGGAAACTTAGCAAAGTACATTCTTGAAAATAATATTAACTATCTTAAATCCAAAGGATTTGTTAAAACTGCTGATGGACAACCTCAAAAGGTCGCTGGTACCATTAATCTTCCAATCGAATATAATTCGACAAAGCAATCGTTTGAGTTCCTAATTGTTAGCGCCATCACGCAAGATGTTATTTGCGGAATTGACTTTTGGAATAAATTTGGAATTTCTGTTAGTTATGTTAATGCAGTAACTGAATCTGAAATTGAAAATGAAACGATACCCAAATTGTCTCTTACAGTAATGCAAAACGCAGATTACAAGCAGTTGTTGATTTTTTCCGTCATGCGAAAGGGACGGCTTAGGAAAAACAACACTTCTTGAACATTCTATAGACACAGGAGATAGTACTCCCATTAAACAAAGATACTATCCCATATCTCCAGCTAAAGAAAAGCGACTTTGTGCCGAGATTGACCGCATGTTACGTTTAGGAGTAATAGAAGAAGCTTCGAACTCTGCATGGTCCTCGCCTGTGGTTTTGATTGTTAAACCTGGCAAAGATCGTCTATGTCTTGATTCTCGAAAGCTAAATGCAGTGACGAAGAAGGACGCATATCCCATGCCTAGCTTAGAAGGTCTTCTAAGTCGATTGCCATCTGTTAAGTGCATTTCCAAAATCGATTTAAAAGATGCCTTTTGGCAAATTTCTCTAGACAAAGAAGCGCGACCAAAACTGCTTTTACGGTACCAAATAGACCCTTGTATCAGTTTACTCGGATGCCATTTGGCTTGTGTAACTCACCTCATACAATGTGTCGTCTTATGGATCAAGTAATTCCCTATGACATGAAGGAACACGTATTCGTTTACCTAGATGATCTATTGGTCATGTCCTCTAACTTTGAAGACCACTTACTGCATCTGACCGAAGTGGCAAATAGATTACGAAAAGCGGGACTAACAATAAATGTTACCAAAAGTCAGTTTGGAATACGAGAAGTAGATTACTTAGGCCATGTAGTAGGAGAAGGCACACTTCGAGTAAATCCAATGAAAGTGCAAGCCGTTTCCGAATTTCCGGTGCCACAGTCCAGACGCCAACTGAGACGATTCCTGGGCATGACTGGTTGGTACCAGCGTTTTATTCCCCAGTACTCAACGGTCATCTTTGAACTAACAGAGCTGCTAAAAGGAAAGAAATTTGAATGGAATGAAGAGGCCCAACATGCGTTCGAAGCAATAAAACATAGACTATGTGCTGCTCCGTTTTTGCGTCATCCCAACTATGAGTTGCCATTCATAGTGCAATGTGACGCTTCAACATATGGCATCGGCGCCGTATTAGCTCAACTTGATGCAGAAGGCAACGAACTACCCATTGCATATATGTCGAAAAAGTTGAACAAAGCACAACGAAATTATTCTACAACGGAATTAGAATGCTTGGCAGTTGTATTAGCCATTAAGCGATTCCGTATGTATATAGAAGGCCAATCATTCAAAGTTATAACCGATCATGCAAGTCTGAAATGGTTGATGAATCAAACAGACCTTCATGGCAGACTTGCTCGGTGGGCGTTAAAGCTACAAGGAATGGATTTTCAGATCGAACATCGAAAGGGCAGTCAAAATGTAGTCGCTGACACTCTTTCCAGAGCATTCGAAGAAAATGTAGATGTTGTTGAGCTCGAAATACTACCAGAGATAGATTTAAACTCGGATGCATTTCTCGAAAGTGATTATGTCGAGTTAAAGAGAAGATGAGCAAATCAATCTTCCGGATTTCAAAATCATAGACGGATATTTATATTACAGAGCAGTATTGCCTTCCGACGTCAGCGAAGATATTGGCGATGGCTGGAAACTGTACGTCCCTACATCTCTCAGAAATTCGGTGATAGTTTCAGCTCATTGTACCCCAACGTCAGCACATTGCGGCACAGCGAAGTGTCTAGAACGCATTCGTAGGCATTTTTATTGGCCACGAATGGTAGTGGAAGTGCGAGACTTTATTAGCAAATGCGAAATATGTCAAACCTCAAAATACCCGACACAAAATCTAAAGCCGCCAATGGGTATTCAAACAATTAGTGAGCGAGTATTTCAAAGACTCTACATAGATTTCATAGGTCCGTTTCCACGCTCAAAACTTGGTAATATTGGAATTTTTATCATCCTGGATCATCTTTCAAAATTCACATTTCTTATACCAGTTAAGAAATTTTCGACTTTAATAATCATTGATCACTTGCGCAACACTGTATTTAACTGTTTTGGCACACCAGAGTTCATAATCAGCGACAACGGCACTCAGTTTAAAAGCCGAGAATTCGCTGCATTTTTGTCTTCGTATGGTATCAAACACATGTTCACTGGAGCATATTCCCCTCAAAGTAATGCAGCTGAAAGAGTCAATAGATCCATTAATGCGGCGTTAAGATCATTTATTCGATCAGACCAGCGAGAATGGGATATATATGTTAGCAGTATCAATTGTGCTCTACGCAATAACATACATCAATCGATAGGCGCGTCACCGTACTATGTTGTATTTGGACAACATATGATGACGCATGGTAAAGACTACACAGTACTTAAAAATTTGAATCTCTTAAGTGAAGGAACTGCTCGACTCGATCGTGCTGACAAATTTTCTAAAATCCGTGCTGATATTCACAAATATCTGAAAAAGGCATATGAAAAGAATCAGAGATCGTATAACTTTCGTACTAAAGAACGAACCTTTGAAGTTGGCCAGACAGTAATTAAGCGTAACTGGGCACTGAGCAATATGGCAAACAATTTCAACGCTAAGCTTGCACCAGTCGGCCTTAAGGCACGAGTAAAGCGAAAAATTGGACAGGCCTTATACCTATTAGAAAATTTAGAGGGCAAGGAAATTGGTCAATTTCATGCTAAAGACTTGTGGAATTCAAAGAGTAACTACCTTCTTTCAGATTTTACGTCTTCGATTGAACTCTCGATTAAAATCTGCTGTTGTGAGGTAGTTGTCTAAATTAAAGTTGCAAAAAAATAAACATCTGATTGTCACAAATCAAAGCATCAGCTGATGCGCCAAAGCCTTAATTAAGTTGGCAACTCCACTTAGCATAGTTCAACTGTTGAGTTTATCGAACGGGTAGTAAGTATCGCCTTGATCCACACAGAGATGCTTTGAGTACTCACTAAGGGCAGCCATCTTCACTTATGCACTTTTTTCACTGAGAGCATTATTACATCAGACCAAAAATTTGCAAAGAAAAATTGCAAAAATAAATTTAAAATAATACTGCAACCAAGAAAGGAAAGCCAACAATTTTGGCATCCAAGGTTTTCTTTTGTCGCCAACTTGGATTGGCCGGCTCTAATAGAGAATTTAGAATTGCTAAATTTTCTCTTTGCCACTGATTGGTAAGTAGTGTCCATCTGATTAGACCTTGCAGTAAAAATGCTATTTTATGCAGCTTATTGGCCATACCTCTGGCAATTGCACCCGCTAGACCCTCCTTAGAGTGGAATAGGTGTTGCACATTGCGATCCTCGTCTCCCCCCCCTTTTGTTGAACAAGTGCAACTAGTGAAGCGCACGCGGATATTCACCCTAACCTGCAAGCCTAAGGGAGTTTTGGGTGAAGGCGGCGAACCTCGCTGCAAACAACCGGCTAGAGTGGGAATAAGGCGATAATCTTGCGGCAGCGAATCTTCGCTGCAGATTATCAAACGGTATTCGATAGCGGCTAAGCGAAGGCGATACTAGAGACGTTCAAAGGAGCGTAGATCTTCCGGCGAGAGATCTACGGCTCCACACAAAACCCGCCAGCACCATCTGCATTGGATTGTTTTCGTTCGTAAAATGCACTAAAAGTGCCAACATGGTTTGAATACTTGAAAAATTAAATTGAATTTGTAAATAGTACTTGTCAGATCAACTAACTCATTTTTTCGACTTTTCACACAGCCAACATGGGTACATAGGGATTGATAGCCTGATAACCATAACCTTTTATCATCTTTAACAGCTATCATCAACAATCATATATGCTACGACGGATTCATCGGTTATCAGGCCTGCTAACTTCGATGGAAAGTGCGTAAGTACGGCATAGCCGTGACTGTATTTATAGTTGATTGGGGTTGTGATTGTGAGGCTTTCAATTCCGTGTGTTCCGTGTTGGTATATTTTCGTATTATTAAGTCATGAAGACAAATATTTAAACAAAACAGATTAACGTAACGATAAATAATAGCTCGATAAATCAAGCACTATTGTTAATTAGAGATAATTTTTATAAACAAAATGAAGTATGTGTATTAAAATACTGAATATTATGGAGAAGAAAACAATGAGGCGTTAAACTTTTAATTTTGATTGGGCACTAGATGTGCGAGCGTTTGAGATAATGCGAAATGAGTACTGTCCCTCTCCCCTGGTATTACACTCTGTCTACACTTTAATTTATGATGACTTACTACCCAGTCGAAGCCAAAGACCCACCCCAGCCCTGAACTGAGCCGGCAAGTTAGCTAGACAGAGTAGGCTTAGATGAGTAGAACCTCGTGGTGTTCGTCACACAATGCAGGAAGCGAGTGGAGCTGCTTATATAAGTATAAGACGACTGCACAGTACTCGAATGGAAGATCATATTTTATAGCACTTGAATGGATAATTATAAAAAGTAACAATACTAAGCGTAAGGTGTATTTTAAGGCTATGAAATGCTTTCAAATTAAAGCGTGAATTGCTAAGCAAAAATTATAATTTAAAATGACATAAATGTTAAGACTAAAGTTACGACTAGTAGGAAATATTTATTGTTTTGAGAAATAAAACTAAACTTAAAATTGTTTAAGAAACTTTAAAATAAATATAAGGAAATATTTTTGTTTAATATAAATACGATTCTTTTGATTTAATAATTTTGATATACAATGCATAAAATCAAATTTTTAAATTTAACGTTTACTAAATTTATTAACGGCATATATGAAATAAATTCATAATGTCTCTTTTCGATTTAGTTTTCAACTAGTAACAAAACAGTTTATCAATGCGTCGAGAATACAAAAATACCTTGTCAAAGCAGAAGGATAAGTGCTCTGTATTGATAACTGAATGATTTTTGATTTCACACATTAAATTAAATACTGTGTATTGAAAAGTGTTTCCAAAACTTTAAAATAAATATTAGTCAAACACCGTTAACAAATATTTTATTAAACTCTATACTTAAAAAAAAATCTTTTCATTTAAAGTATTTAATCAAAAAAAAATTAAATAATATTTGTATGTATTATTTGGAATACTCAATAAGTGAAATATATAGATTAACGTATTTATAATTCTATAATTAGTTTTCTATTAATAGCAAGGCGTAGAACATTTCAAAAGACCCAAAAATACCTCCACAAAGCTGTAGCATATGTGCTTAGTATCGCTAGCTAAGTAATCTTACATTGAGGAATGAGCACACATTAAATTGAGTTACTGCATTTGAATGGCAATGCAATGCGATCGGGTAACGGGCAGAGATCCATTGTTTCACAGCGACGGGGAAACGACATTAACCCATTTAAGGGCGGCCGAAAGTTAAGCAAACACTGGACCCACAATCTGGGAACAATCTTTATTGATTTTGGATGCGAGAGAAACCAACAACAGCAACAACAACACGAAGAGCTAAGAAACTACAACGTTGAGGTTTACATTTGGACGGCGCTTGGCTCACACGATGCTCAGTAGGAGGAGATCCAAGAGGAGGTGCAAGATGGGGAGGAGCAGGCACTGGGAGGGCTGGGAGGAGTTTTTGAAGTCTGACTTGGGCTGGCGCTGGTAATTAGTGATCTGGTGCACTTGATATCCAGCTTAATTTAAACATTTCGTACACACCCAACTCGAATCTTGCACACACGCACAGTCTTCCCTTGCTGTCCCTCTGTCTCTCTCTCTCTCTCTCTCTTTGTCTATCTCACTCACTCTCTGGGTCAGCTGCATGGCCAGTTGAACCCAAGAGTATTCCCAGCTCTCGAGTTCGAAATCCCTTTTTATACCCGCTACCCATAGCGTAGAAGGGTGTTATAACTTTGTGCCTCCAGGAAATGTATGGAACGGGCACCTAGTTTGCAGAGAATATAGAAGATATAGATATAATTTCTTTTTGATAACACTTGTTATGTTAGCCAGCAGATCCGCTTCAGTTCCTGCAAATCGAGAGGAAAGCGAAATTTTCTTATGAATCCTGAAAATCAAGTTTTAGTTATATAAGAAATACTTTTTTTATGGGCAAAAACGCCTTCCTACCACGAGTCGTAGTTGCTTCGACAATCTGGTATATTTTGCACTCCAAATATACTAAATATAGCCCTTGGTATACATATATTTCGAACTGTTATAGTATATTAATTCGGTATTTTTAAAAAATAACACCTTGACTGTTTCGCATTTTTTTAAATGAGTAGCGGGTATCTCACAGTCGAGCATACTCGACTGTAGCTTTTTTACTTGTTTTATTTTATTTTTTGCGTGCAGCGCATGCCATTCGCTTCTTTGCTTGTTCCTTCATTCTCAATCCGAGTCGAAGTCGCAGTCTGAGTTCTGTTCTCGTTTAAACGTTTATTTAACTTAAACGAACCTTGCGTGTCGATTAAAATGCAGCGATTAAGGTACCCGATGCTGCCTTCTCTTCTTGTCTCTGTCTCCCTGATTCAATTCAGTGCGTGTCCAGTGAACTTGCAGGTCAAGCTTTGCTTACGCATGCCAAAGTCAGAGAGACTGAGACTCTGTCTGTGTATCTGTTACTGCATCTGTATCTACTTCGAGTGTATCTTTGCATCTTTTCTTTCGCTCTGTGACCTGGCTGTGAAATCCTTTTGCTCGTTTCCCTGACTTTCTCCACTCCTCGTTGATTTTACGACAAATTTGTGCATTGTTTCGCCTCTATCTTCGTCTTCGCCCTGATGATGTCCTTTTGTTTTGCCTGACCCCCTGGAACGCAAACAGGACCACAACACAGGACCGCACACACACAGACACAAAAAACTTATTAATTTGTGCCTCCAGCACCTAACGAGATGATCGCGTAGATCTTTATCGTCATCTCGTTTCTAGATCTCTTTTCTTGGTTTTTTTAGTATTTGTCTTGTAGTTTTGTTAACGAAATTAGATTTAAGGGCCAAAGTGATTTTGATAGCTCGTAAAGCAGTCAAAAAATTCCATTTGAGGCCAAAGACCAACCGCAGCAGGAGTCGCTGCAAGAATTTATGTTGTAGCTCATTAAATTAGTCTAAATGTGGTCTAAACTCTTTCGACCAGCTGTTGCAGGTGGTAAAGGGTTCCGAGCATCATTAGCTGCATCTCTACTCGTATCTCTCGCTGTCTCTTTCTGCCTCTTTTGTGTCCACTCTGCGCAAGCAATCAGCAGTGACACTTAAAGCTTCTTCAGCAGCTCGCAACACTTATGCCAACGGTTAGCCAGCTTATTGTATGGTCAACTGATATGCTTAGTGCACGTCGTATTAAGACCAGCCGTTGCACGTTCCACGGTCCAAGTTGCAACGTTGCCAGTTGCAACTGCAGCTTGGGCAGTAGCTGTTGCAGCCAGTGTCACTGTCAATGTCATTTAGTTGGCCAACTCGACTCGACCTGCTCTGCTCTGGCCATGCACTTGGCTCGAATCTCTCGCCTGTTGCACGTTGCCTCCTTCTCGTTGTTGTTGTCCCTGTTGCACGCTGCTCGACGTCCTCTTTCTGCCGCCAGATCGTGTGATCCATTACCAAACGTGCGCGATCGTTTGCGCCTGTGTTCACTGAGATTTTTCGTTTCATTTTTGTTGCCTTATTTTTGTGCCAAGAATACACTAGTTGACGAATACACTAGCATGCTGGCAAAGAAGGAATTTATATATGAAGATAATTTTTAAGGTCTTTTAAATGTACAACTTATGATTGATTAGAGTGTGATGCAGACTTTAATTTTGCATTTATTTAAAAAAAAATTGTTTTATTTTTCAAATTTTTTTATTTATTTGTATAAATTATTGATTGAGCCCATCTTTCTACTTTAAGCCACCTTAAAAAATTAAGATTATAAAGAATAATTCCGACATAATTTGGAGTCAGAGACGCTAACAAAAAAGGAAAAAGAATTAGTTTATGTTACATTAAAGTTAATTAATTACATTTATACACATATTTTTAGTCTATTATCGTTATTTTATTATCCTTCTCAATTTTCTAAAATGACTCTGTTATTAAAAAATTTGTTTGAAAGCAGCAAATGTTTCAGATATTAATAATCAATTTTTTTAAATCCAAATTTCTAAAGTTAGTAGAGTAAATTAATCTCTTTTAACAAGAAAATAAGCTAACCATATTTTGAAGAATAAAAAATAATAAATTCATTCAATCTAATAATGATACAAAGTAATGAAAATGTGAATGCAAAAGACTAAAATTTATATCACGTACTTTGACAGGAAATGTTTGCTTTATTATTATATTTGGATTATATTTATATATCATATATTGAACCCTTAACTGTCTTGCAGTGCATTTGAAATTCATGACAACCTTTGCTGTGTTTGCCTTTTATAAGGCAGCTGAGCTCTGTTGGGCTGCAGCACAAACATTTTGCATTGACATCTGGTAAATATTGCCAAAGCACAAAGCACAGCTTGGGGCAGCAGCCAGAGGAGCTAGAGGGATCCATTGTGAGGTGCTGGTTGCCAATAACTTGATTTGATTTTCATACTTTGACTCCTGCTGCATATGCAAAGTACAAAGCAGCGAGCGAAACCCAATGAGCATCCCTCGCCTTGCCTGGAGGCACTCAATCAAGCCGAAGGCGAAGAATTGTTTGTCTAGCAGAGATGAAGATGATGATGATCGTGTTCATGATGAGGAGGCGAGTTCACTTCTTCGTCTTCGTCTTCGTTTTCAACATCGGCACATTCTAATTAACTGCTCTAGCTGGTCAACACAAACGCGAGCAGATCGCGATTGGCTTTTAACTCCTGCCACAGTTGAAGTTTTCAGTTTTTGAGTTTTCATCTCTGTTGTTGTTTTTTTTCTCCTACCCATTTTTTATGACACTCAAAGTGACCGACACGACGCGTTGCACAATAAACTCCTTTCATGCCCCGTTTTGGTGCCAGCTTGTTAGGCGGGATTCCTTTGCAGTCTTTCTGTCCGTCTGTCTGTTTGCACAACATGATCTGGGCGAGAGTGCGGCTTATTAGACCAACTTGGCCCAGCGCATTGTTTGCTCACCATTTGGCTAAGGATGCGCGGCGGTCAAACACGAAAACAAAAAAAAGAAGACAGAAAAACAAAATCAAATGTAAAACAAAACGAAACAAAAAGAAAACTGAGAGTCGAGTTAACCCGTTTGCCGACAAACTATTTGACAAATGCAAACAATTTTCCACCGAGTTTTCCGTGTAAAATCAGTTCTTCATTTCGGCTTGTTATTAGAACACTTTTCGAGGCTGCTTTTAAGCCGTTCTCTGCTCCTCGGGCCACTTACCCGAAAAAAGGCCACTTAGGCACGAAACGAATCAACTCAGCCGCTTTCCTCTCATCTTCCTCGGTTTCCCCCTTCGCGCTGGTTGCATTATGATGTAATATGGCTTTTTGACTTTTGTAGACATGATAAAATACAAAACGTTGCGTGGCAGTTATATTGGCTAATGGCCGCGGCCTTTTAGACCATTTGTGAGTGAAGGTGTCAGTGAGGCGCGCGCTGGCTTCAATGAATGCCACCGACTCTCCCCCTTCCCCTCCCCTCCTCATCGCCTGCCTGATCACTTTACACTCGCACTCGCAGCCGCGGCAACAGATCAAAAGCGGCTCTTGTTCTTGTTCTGCCCGTTGGTGGTGCCCCGTTTTGTGGTGCTTTGTGGTGCGCTGTCTGTGTTGAGCTGTGTCTTGGCTATTGACCAGCGGCCAGCGGCTAGCGGCGAGTGGCAAGCGGCGAGTGTCAGTTGCATTTGCCTTGCGCTGCGTTTGGTGTTTAGTGCTGTGCTGAGTTGCAAGTGCCTCAATAATGATGAACCTGCCGCCTGCTCAGCTCAGCTCGGCTCTCCATCTGTCTATCCATTTGCCAGTTGTTGTTTGCTTTAGAAATGGGCTCGAGTTGTGATTTTTATGTTGTACGTGTTTCTGCCTTTGTACGCTCTTTTAGACGGAAATTCTTTTAATCAAAACTCGCATGCATATTGCGAGGTTAACATGTTGATAGCTAGTCAATGCATTCAACAAAGAGATCATTGTGAACATTATATTTTTGCGCGCACCTAAAAGTGCTGTCGACTGTCGAAAATAATAAAATTGTTTGAAAACTAATTGCACAGTAAAATGGATATTAAAGTTATGGAATTATTCTAGTTTATTTTAACATGTTAAGATTAAAATCGATTACATTTTAATATGAATACATCAAAGTTATGTATATATGTTATTTCTTTAGAATTGAAACCTTCATTTTTTTTAAATTTAATTATAGTTTATCAAAATTATTATAATTATTTTACACATGCATAAGCATTTGTAGATTAGTATGAATAGTCATCATAAACTTCTCTTAAATCTAAGTTTTGACATTACTATCATTCAATTTAATAATATATGGATTTAATAAACTTTTTGAAGTATATTTGCTCTAATTTCAATACCGCATATTACTTGTTTAAATTCACATTCTTTTAATAAATTTTAAACACAAATCTCAAATTATAATGATGTAAATAATTCCTTAATTTCTAAGTTCATTTCATAAACTGTTTTGTCTTAATTGAATATCATTTTATTGTTATATATGTGGCTTTAATAGGTTTTTATAAAGCATAAGCCTTTAAAGTAACTAACTTTAGCCTGCCTCGTGATTTTTCTAGCTGTCCCTTCAACGCCTCGCCGCAATTGCATTTACGCACCTCGAATTCGCATAATTCACGCAAAAAAAAGAAGAAGAAGAAAATAAGAAGGCATAATGTAAGCCGCGCCCTGTTTTAAGTTTGGTTTGTGCCCTGCGCATGTCTAGAAGTTGTCCGTTGATTGCCTGCGCCCCCCGCGCAGCTCCCCCCTGTGCTCATTTGTATGCACGGATGCGGCTGGTGACATGTGCTTTATATATAATTTAGAGTTGTGTGTGCTACCGTTGCAAGTTCGAGTTCGTGCCGTGTTTGTGGCGTGCTTTGGCCGTTGGCCAATGGAGCAGCAATGACAATAACAACAACAACAATAACAACAACAAGAAGAAATCAACACCAGAACGGCAGAAGCCAGGCAGGCGAATTGGCGATCGAGGTGCGACCAAGTTTGTTGCCTAAGTCTTTTGTTTTATTCACTGGAATTGGCGACTCATTTCCGCAGTTAAACGACTGTGGCATGCTAGTTTTATGTACGCATTATCAACGGGATCACAAAGGAGTATCGAGCATTTAAGCCGTTCTTCGATCGTCGTTGCGCAAAACAGGTGCAAAATCGGTAGCCCATCGATATAACTCGATATCAGTTGAAGAGACGCAGAGAGAGATGAACGCTTGCTTTTGGCATCGCTTTCAGCGTGTAATGCGTGCAACTTGTGGCATCTGGAGACTGCGTAAGACGACAACGACGACGACGACAATGACAACAATCGAGTGGCTGCTACCGGTGGAACAACGACCATTTACAAGGCAATTAAATGCCAAGCATAACAATCGCAATCATTTGGGTTGAGTTTGACCCTTCGGCACGCGGGAGTATGGAAAGGGGGGAAAAGAGGGGCAGAGATGTTGCAGCGATCTGCGAGTCTTATCAAATGCGGTCTATCGGTTTCACATTGCCCCATTTGACAAACAATTAAAAACGATTTAAGAAAGTAAAAACGCCTTTTAGTGTGAATGGGCACAACAATAACAACATTAACTCCCTTCCCCTTCCCCTCTTCTCTCTCCCACACCGCTTGGCCCGCATCCCATGTTAATTAGCTGCCTAGGCGCCAGTCTACAGACTTTGACTCCGACTCCGACTCCCATTTCAAACTCCAACTTCAAGTGGTTGTACAATTAAAACGTGATCAGGCAGCAGCTACAAATTTGTCCAACACGCAAAATGTCTGCGTGCCCCAAACCAAAATGCAGACGCAAAGTCGCTGTAAAGTGCCAGCAGCAACGGGGAGGAGTAAGGGGAGCTTAGACAATTGTTGCATTGGTTTGGTTTTGGTTTTGGTTTTTGGTTTGGGTTGTGTGTGGATTTTGTGAATTTGTTTTCGTTTCGGATTCGGATTCGATTCCCAGACATGGCCCTAAAAATAAAACTAGTTTTGCATACTTAAACGTTGTTGTCGCCACCGTCTGAACTACTTCCCGAGGGAGCGCAGTCGCACTCGCAGTCGCAGACAAGGCCTCTAAAGTGTACCACACTCACTCCAGGGACGCAGCAGATAGACAGACCAGACGGAGCAGCAGACATCGAGAGAGAGACAGGCAGCCAGCTAGCCAGCGGGGTTGTCTTGTGAAGGGAAGCAGGCGACAGACAGGTAGAAGGGGGTGAGAGCTGAACGAGTGGCGTCAGTGGACACAACCATTTATGAATTGTTAAACGCTTCAACACAGAAAAGAAAAACACAAAACGACAGCATTAAAGAAATTGCTTTATATCAAAAACGGATTAGACGTCTCAATACCCTATCTGAAATTCTAGATGAGCTATTTTAGTGAATGATTATTAAGAATTTGTACGAATTATCTAAGTTATATTTCACATTTATTGTGCTATATAATGAAAATGATGTTGGTTTTCTTAAAATATATTTTGAGATTAAGTGAATTGGTTCAAAATATATTTTAAAAGCAAATTAGTCAGATGAATATTAACGTTTGTTTATAATTTCGTTGTAAATCTAAACTTACTAAGTCAGCTATAGAATTTAGTAAATTTTGAAAGTACATATGATTTAATATCAATGCCATATCTTAAATGTCTAACTATTTAAAAACAATAATAGTATTTACCGTATATTTAGGTTATAGAATTGTGTTGACTTTAAGATACTAATTTCAAATAAGTGAATAAACAACTAAATTAACGACAACCTTTATGTAATATATTTGTGACTTTACATTTCGCAATTCATTTTACATTTTCAACACTTTTTTTGTTGTTGTTTACTATTTGTTTTCCTTTTTTGTGGCGTGTTTGATTTGAAAATTTTCATTCTTAATATATTTACTCAAATTTATTTAGACATTTAGATAATAGACTCGATTCATGTGAATAAACAACCAAATTAACAATATTTCTTAATACTATATTATTTGTTGACTATCATTTTTTTTCTTAGCTGTTTAAAAATTTTTAAAATTCCTTTAATTCTTACATTCACATTTAACCCTTTTGTGTGTTAGTTATTATACCCGCTTTGCTAGGGTTTCACGGGGTATCCGCGCGTATGCAAGTGCACAACTTGTCAAGTTGTAGACGAGACGTTCTTTATTAGCTTTTTATTGCTACCAATCCAATAATTGTTAGGGTCGCTCTCACTGCTGTTGCTTCTGCTGTGACTCTGACTGTCTCAGTCGCTGTCGCTGGCCAAATGTCATCACATCCGGTGCCCTGCCTCGCGCTCGCTCCGAATTAGTATTCTAAGTTGATGACTGCAACTGCAACATCAACTTTAACTGCAACTGCAACAGCAACGCAGCGTCGATCATAGTGTAAAAAGTGTCAGTTGCAAAGGGTAAGAGGCAAGTGGCATGAACAGCGGGCAACGGGGTTTAGGCCATGGCCATGTCACAACAGTTGGCCACAGCACTTTTGCTTTGATTTGAGTCCCTGATTCGTATGCATTATCATTAATATTTCTTTCATTCGCTCGTTTATTTCTAGCATAAATTTATGACCATTGACAATCAGTTAAGGCTATCGGATATCTAGGGTAATAATTTCTAATGTTCTTGCACTCCACCTCAAACAGCTGTGGTACAATTTCACAATTTGTCTTTGTTTGAGGATGCAACACTGAGTTTTTATTGGCTCTCTGCACTGCACTGCGAGAGGAAGTTACAAAAAGGAACTCGGCCCTAGGGCACATTTGGTTGTTGCATTTCCGTTAGGGAGACTGACGACACATGTGACTTCGAATAGGAACACAAAAAACACGACAATAAGATCGATTGATCAACTATTAAGAAGAGCTGAGCAGAATATTTAAATAAATGCAAATTAACGCTTAAGAAGTGTATCAGTAATAATTATAAATTTAAATAGGAAAACAATTGAAAAGAATGTAAAATTGGAATGTTTAACAATTTTGGCTTAGTAGAAGAGAATGATTCAAAAATATTAGTATAGAAAGTGCTCAGATTCTTTATGTAAATTCCTTTGCAGGTTTTAACAAGTGCTCGCAATATTTGCTAAAAATTAAGGTAAATATTTATTTAGGCATTTGTAACTTCTTAGACTGAATATCATTTTTTTCATGAATAAGATTGTTTGTAGTTTTGGGTGGAATATTTAGAGATATGTATATCAAGGCTTAAGAACTGAAGCAATAATAGTAATAAATTTAAATATTGAAACAACTAGAAAGAAAATAATTAAGATTTAAGAATTTAAAATTACCAATTTTAAATATAATTTGAATTAAATCGAAAATATTTTCATATGTGGAAACTATTTAAATTTATTGTCACTAATATTCTTGTATAAGTTCGATTTCAACTTTCCACAAGTGTTCACAAAAGTTTTCTAAAAATTAAGACACATATTTCTTGAGGCATTTACAACTTCTTAGACTGAATATCTTTATTGTAATGAATAAGTTTTTTTTACATTATTGAGTTAAATATGTAATGAGATATATATACATAAAGTTTAAAAACTGTAGCAATTAAACAGATAAATTTAAGTATTAAAATAATTCTAAAAACAAATTTATAGTAATAATTTAGACTTAAGAATTTATAGTATTGCCAATACTGAATATGTTTTGAAGTGAATGTATAATAATTGAGTAGAAAGTGCTTAGATTCATTGCCTTAAATATTCTTGAGTAAATTCCTTTCTATACTTCCACAAGTGTTCACAAAAGTTTGCTAAAAATTAAGGCAAATATTTTGCCTAGGCATTTACAACTTTTTTAGACTGAATATCTTTGTTTTAATGAATAAGGTTGTTTGTATTTTTGCACAGTGTAGAATACAGAGAAAAGCAATTCAGAGCACGAGCGAGTGAAACAAACATTGACATGATTCATCATTGGCATTGTCATGCTTTTGGGCTGAGGTTCATTGTCTGTCGATGTCGCTCTCGTTATTTTCTGTCGTCGTCGTTGTTGTTGTTATTGTCTCTGCTCAAGTTGGTCTCAAGACTGGGTTGAGCCTAATTGAAAGCGCCTCGTTGGCGGGGCATAAAAAACACACATACGTACACACACACACACACAAGCTGGTCGTAAAACTGAACCCAACCAATTCCATAAAAATTAGCTCAAAGATATGCAAAAATGCCCGAAAGCAAAAAGGCAGCAAATAAATAAATATAAATATTATTCTTTAACCGACGACCGCAATATTTATCCAAAGTGTCTTCCCGCGCCTTCAAGTTGCCCCAAGAGCCACCGCGCTTACGCAGATCGCTTAACCCAAGTCCCAGCAAAAGCTAAAGCTGAAGCCAGAGGCAAAGTCAAAGCCAAAGTACTTGGGTAAACAGACATCAAAGAGGCTGAAATCAATTTCGAGTTCGAGCTACTTAGATGCGAGATTTGTGACCGCAAATAATGGAAAGACAAAATCACCGAATCGAGAGCTCTACAAATTGAATGAGCGAGTGAGTTGATCTTCTATATATATAGGCATGATATAATTTGTGATATCCCACAGCTTATTATTTTGATGGGCACTGTTGACACCTCTCTGTGAATGATTACTCATTGGCATTTCTCTTACTTGCGGTTTTTGTGTGTTTTGCTAACGATCTAATAATTTATTCAACTATAAAAAGTTTCTATCAAAAGTTCCAGCTAAATGATGGTTGGGGCCTTTACCTTAACATAGTTTGCAAGTGGAGCTATTAAAATCAAACGCTCCAACAAATTTGACGACATTAATAATGAGTTATGACAATGATTACGAATAGTATAGTCTGCTATACCATAAATAAATATACAATGAAAATGATAAAAATAATAACGATATGAGAGCGGCTTAAGGCAATTAATTGTGTGTAGACTTAATAATAAATGTTCAATGTGGAGCTTTGGCAAAAATTACTGAAGCGTCGACAATAACTTCCCTAACTTGACCTTCAAATATGGGGAGCAAGTCATTAGCGAGCCAAGCGAACGATACGACAGACAGAGATCGACTTGAACAATGCACAATTTCAGTTTCTGTGTCACTGAAAACAACAACAACAATAAAAACAACAACAAAATCGAAAAAAAAAACAAGCAGCAGAGACAAAACAAAAATCACACAAGTCAGCCAACTATAGCCGACTTGGGGGCATATTTGCTGCCCCGCAGTTGAAGGTGCCAGTTTGATACGACGGAGGAGTGTGGCAGCCACAACTAGAGGTGGACTTACAAACGTGAACTACAAATGGATTTGCAGAATTTTTAATTGAAATATTTTAATTCTATATTAAGTATATTATAAATTTGAGAAATACGCAGAGCAGTTGCTAAGTACAAATGATGAAGCTGCTAAAAAAGTGATTCAACTCATCAAGGGAAATTGCCTTGAATGCTTTCTCAGCGCTAATGATCAGCAGCAAACATTCTAGAAGAAATTGACTAAGTAGAGATGCTTAAAATAAGTTGCATTGACTCATGTTGAGTCATAATACTGTACAATATTCTACATTAGAACGGTCTCTTTCAATTAATTATTAATTAGTCTCCCCCAGAATTTTTGAATTTGTCAATTGTAGTTGATGAATTATAACTTATTTTTTAAAATTTGCCTTTAATATAATATTTTTAATTTGAAAAAAAAATTATTGATATAAAGAAATATTTCAATCAAGTAAGTTTTAATCCAAATATTTTTGAAATTTTTTAAAATAGATAATGATTAGTTTACCCAAGCAATACAATTACTTCTGCTGTCTGTTCTCAGCAGTTTTGAATGAATTTATAATTTTAGCAAATGCTCGCAAGTACTAGAAACATTGAGTTGTAAATACCTAGATGAATCATGCAGAGTATTATTATTTTGTTCATTAGTGATTTCCATATTCCTATTTAAATATATTTTATGACCCGCTTGCTAATACTGCTACAAATAGCAGAAAATTGCAATTAAATGGTTAATCTCTTTATTGAGTATTGTCGAAGGTTGAGTCATGTACATATGTAGAGTCGTGTTAAATCTTTTGGGCGTGTCACGCTTCCATCGCTAGCTGAACTGCAGCGTCAATTGCTGCGACAGTCTGTCAATTGCTTGGTTTCTTTTGACTAACTAGTGGGTGGTTGGGTGGCTTTAGCGGGGCTTGACTGTGGCGTGTGCCTAGTGAAATTGGGCGCATGTTGATTTGAATGATGTGACCTTTTGGCGGGGGCAAAAGCAAAAACAATTGTTCATAATGTTGCGAGTAATATACATAATGCAGAGGAAACAACCTTGCAAAGCACACACACACACACACACACACACACACACACACACACACACACACACACACACACACACACACACACACACACACACACACACACACACACACACACACACACACACACACACACACACACATAGTCTTTGATTTAAGCTCTGACTTGATGTCGATGTCTTGAGTTGGTGCTGACAAATGTCGTTGCATCATAATCATCGCTGGCACACTTCTAGGGTGCATTGTTATTGCTGTTGTTGTTGCCTCGACTTCTTCTTATTCTTCCTCTTCTTGAGCTTCTCTTTACCGTTCGTTCGACTCATTGAACTCAAGCGCATGCGCATGACAAACTCAACAAGCTCTCCACACACACACACAGACTCACAATAACACATATCGTATAACTTTAGCGCCGTTCTTTTGTCTTATTGTTTTTTAGTGGCCCCTCACAAAAAAAAAAAAATACAAAAATAATCACAAAAAACAAAATTTTAATTTTTTTCTGGGTTAATTTTCATGTTTGCGTTGTTTTTTTCTTTCAATACAATTTGCTGTCAAGGTTGGAATAATTTTCGGAAAATACTTGGCGGAAAATTAATAAACACACACGCATTATGCGCGCCCAAAACAAAAGACTTAGGCAACAAACTTGCTGGCATTATTATGTTCATTTCGTTTTTTATTTAGCATTTACTATGTCTAAGCAATTGAATCCAACAATTTTTCCACAGAACTACAACGTACAAAGTGACCTTAACAGAAACCACAAAAAAAATGGAAAACTCAAAACAAGTGAGAGAAAAGGAGACTCGAGACTGAGAAAAAGTGTCAAAGTGGCGCCAGAAGACCACACAGAGGACACAGCGGAGTGTGTACTACTTAAACAGAAACTGTAGGTGCGAGCTGAACAAGTGATCTATTTACGATATTATGTCTTTATCTTGGACAAGTCAACACACAAGCACACACACACACACACACACACACACACACACAGTGAGATAGACAGTTAAGGCAGCTGTGAGCTGATCTTTTGTTAGGGCGAAACAGTTGGTGGGCAGACCGTAAGAAACAATTAGTTTGTCTGCCTTTTGTGCTCTGCTCTTTCCTCTAACTGTGTGTGAGTGTGCAAAACATAAATCATTACTTAAGGTATTATTTTTATAAGGTTTATAAATCGCGTGCGCGCGTAGTAGCAATCATATTTAGCTAACCGGATATGGCGCATAACTCACAAAAGGAAATGCGCATATCCTTTTGCGTTTGACATTTCTTTTGACTTCATAATTTCTCTACTCTCATCATACGATCACAATCGTGGCCAAGAGGCAGCCTGGCAGCCCAGGCGATTAATCTAACTTAAAGTTTGATCACGCCTCGTACGTGATGAGACTCAGCCCAGAACAATTGAGGAAGAGAGCGAGAACCATTTGAGGTCCTTTTCTCTTGGGCTCGCACTTTATCTTTATTAAGAATTTCAGTAGCCCAGCACTGATATCTTGATTCGATACGATTGTTTGTGCGTGTGTGTGTGTGCGTTACAGGCATTAATCATATGCATGCATTTTGATTTGTCTTACTCGTTATGTGGCTTGCTTTTCAGTTATTTGTGCTGCATGCTAATTCTCTCAGCTCGACTTGCAACGGAAGCACATTGGGGACAATGACATTGTTGTTGTTGTTGTTGTTATTGCTGTTGTTGTCGTTGCAGTTTCTTCTTGCTGTTTGCAAAAATTTCACCACATGAACTCTGACCAGCAGAGTCACAACAACAACGACAACTGCGGCTTGTAGACAAATTTGTCAAAACGGATTATCGCCCATTTTCACCCATCGCAGGCATTGCGAGGCCTTTTTGCTAGTATTTAGACGAACCCATTAAGTGGGGAGGCAGACATACCTGTTACGCCTAGATGTAAGAGGGGGCCGGGGGTGCATTCGACGCTCATCGCATGAAAAATTATCATCGACACCCAAAGCCAGGCGAAAAGGCGACTGCACAATGGAACTCAACGAGCCGCGTCCAAAGCATGTTGATAATTTGAGTATCTGAATGGCAACACATGACCAACAGCAGTCTGCTGTAGTCTTCTTCTGCTGTAGCCTTTCAGTCTGCAGTCACTATAGACTATAGTCTATAGAGGAGACCAGCCCAAGATGCTGTGTGGCTGTGGCTTTTGCCAAAGTTGTGGGCTTAAGATGACATACAATCATATTAAAAATGGTTGCCGTTTTATTTGCAACGTTTTCAGGTGACCTCTCCAGTTATACCCCATGTGAGACAAGTGTCAAGGGGTATATTGTTACAAGCAATCTTCATGCATATCTTGAATGTTTAGCAAAGAGATACACTCTTTTTCTTTTTAATAATAATAATTACACACGCTTCATAGCTCAACAAAAATATTGAATAAAGAGATGTTTAAAATAAGCGAGATTGAAAGTGTGCAGTTTCCTTTCATATATTGTTTGAGTAATATAAATTAAAAATAGATTTCAATATTAACTTGTAATAACTTATTAGAAGTTTGTTTCATAGTCAAAACTACAAATTAAATAGAAATTTGTTTCGAATAAGCAAGCTTAAATATATGTATTTCTTTAGTTCTGACTCTTCCATTGCAATAAGAAATTGAATTGGTTTTTTCAATAAAATAATACTAATTATAATTTTCTATTTCAATAGCAATTTTTATCATTTCAATATACATTTAAGCAACTTAATATAACACATTCAAAAAGTAGATATTTTATAGTCAAAAATATATGCTATTTAAGTGTGAAAATATCTCAGAACGCTCTAAAATATTTTTAGAAAAAATTTACAGGTCATTTGCTAGGCGTTCAATTGGGACTGCTTGACAGCTTGTGCCTACCACAGCGCACATCGCCTGGCATTATTAATAATGACCAACTCTGAGCTGTTGTGTTGTTGTCTGCTGCGGTGACCACCGCCAAAGCCACAGCCATAGTCACAGCCATAGCTAGAGGCAGACCCAGATGCCAAGCTGCGACCCGGCAAAGCAGTTTCAAATGCGACTCAATGCAATTTTATTAACGCAACGACAAATGATCCCCAAGCCGGACACCAAGACAACAAGCTGGCAAGGAAGAGAAGATAGGAGGGGAGTTGATGCTGCTCTGCACTGTGTGTGGGGGCGAGCAGTCGCTTTGTAAGTTCCCCCCTGGGAGAGAGAGAGACCCTATTAAAATTGAAAATGTCGCGAGATCACTTATCAGACGTAATAAAAATGGTGCTTTTAAAAAACAATTTGGCTTTTGGGCCGCGTCTTTTGCGACTTGAGCTAAAGCTGTGGGCTGCTATTGTAATTTATATCCAGGTCGATGCGTAGACCTCCAGAGAGAGAGAAAGAGAGGGTGATGGAGAGGAGGAGGAGGAGAAGGAGACAAGGGCGTCTAATGTTTATGGCAAACAGTTAACGGTTATTGCAACATTTTGCACTCACTTTCTTTCCCAGCCTCTCCGCTTTACATATTTGTGACTCCCACAACGACGTTGGCTTCCATGAATGTTTCGATTTAGAACTCAGAGAAAAAGAGAGAGAGAAAGAGAGAGAGAGAGAGAGCGGGAGAGGTGCTAACTACTTGCAATCCAAAATGTAAATAAACTTGTCAAATGTTATTCTAATTTGAATTCCCACAATGAAAGCTTGCCCAGCTTCTTTCCACCAGTTCCAGGCATTGTTTAGGCTTTAATAAACGTCTAAATCATACTTTTGTGATGCATGTGCTAAAGACAAACGAATATCAAGTCGCCAAATGTGAATGTGACTGTGAGTGGAGGGGTCAGCTACAATCGACTCGACAAGTCGTTCATACTATATGTGGGAGCGGCTCGCTTCGGTTTGACTTTGCGTGTGTGTGGTCCCCGGGGTTCCGTTGCAACTGGCGAGAAATAGACAAAGACCGCGAGACCGCGAGAGTGGGACCAAGACAATTGTCGACAGACCGACAACAAACTGTGTCAATGAAAATATAGAAATTAAACAAACGCGTGCTATGCATATGAATTATAGTGCTGGGTGGCTTTGAATGTCTTACAGCGTATGTACATGTGTATTTTACATATGGGAAATGTCTTGGGAAATGGCAAAAACAAATAACAAACAGCTCGGCAATTGAGATGTTCTAAATAGCGACTATTTCCTGCATTGTGTGCATCGAAAGCTCTGTAATTAAAATATTTGAAATGGAGTTGTACAGACTACGAATAGCTGGGAGTAATATTTCTTATAGGGTGTAACTTCTGGATGAAGAATGGAATAGAGATGATTAACATTTAAATTTCAATTTGGACAATTTCAGTAGTCCAATTAAAATATACTTGGACTGCAAATTGAAAAACTAATAAACAGAATTTGAAAAATCAAATTCTTTTTACAAACTTACGAACGTTAGAATTTTTTAAAAAATTTAATGTAGAAAGTCGTGTAGTTCTTTCTTTTTCTTACAAATTCAGTTATATTATTAAATGCAATTAATTTACCCAGAAACCATTTTTTTTTTTTATATTAAAAGTGTAGGTAAAGATTTATATTTTATATAATATTGTTAATTTATTTTAATTTGATCAATACGGATAAAAATTATTCTACTCTTAGAACTTTTACTTGTTGTTGTCAATCTCCGCAGTCTATTAATCCAAAATTAATTGCGATTCAAATCCAATTAAAGAAAGCAAACAGTATTTTACTCTTCTTAGTTTTACTAGGCTATTAATCTAAAATAAATTGTGATTTAATCTAAATATAACAAAGTTGGGGATTTCTCAAAATCTCACAAAACAAAAAACGTTTTTTATTAATTAAAATCCTGTAGTTCCCTCATTTTCTTATAAATCCAATTAAAGATATTTAAATTGTTCTTTACCTATATTTAAATAGAATTCTAGAAATTGGTTATGGACTTGACTTAAAGTGAACCCCCATAGATGTTGATTTACTCTTACGAAACCCTGAGTATCTTCAGATGTATCTCAAAGAGATATCTCAATCGATTGTGATTCACATAATCGAAGAGATTTATGGCTTCCCTGTAATCTGTTCCTTTGATTCGAATGTATTTAATTAAAAATGTAATCCATAATGATATTATTTCTGGTAATTTCGCTATTCGCCCAACACCTGATTCTGCCTGTAGCTGATCTATAATTTGTGACTAATTTCTGTGGCCCCTTTGCGAGTCATTAGGTTTGATTGAGCTTTACAGTTGCAATTACGATTACGAGTGCGAGACTTGAATCGAGGGTAGAGGAACGAGAGACACTCGTATCTGTTGCTCTTCACACATAGTTGGCATTTCGTTTGAATAACTCAATAAATGATTCGTTAGTTAGTCTCAGAATGAGTATGAATGCATTTTGCAATGTATTCAATTAGTTAGCAACGTTTGTCGTACAGATCCGGCTCAGCCGGCGGGCAAAAGGTTCAATTTCAATTTCAATTGCAATTTCAATATTATTAGATTATCATTTTTCCTTCTATTCTGCCATTGTTTAGAATTTTAGTGCTGGAATTCCCCAATGGAAATCTAGTTTAGCAAAATCACTTGGGCATGACTAAGTGCTGACTTAAATGCATACAAAATTCTGAACTTCGCCGCCCTCACTTCTTCACTCCGCTTACTCTGATCAGTCTTAGTCTCAGCCGTGCGACATTAATCGTAATTTGAGAGAAGATGAGCCTGAGACTGACTGTAATTACGTTTGTCTGTTTTGTGGCCAGGTGTGAAATGCAGCAAATGTCTTGCGAAAAATCATGCAAATCATTTTCTGCCGCTGTTGTTGCTGTTGCTGCATTTTTATAGTTCCAATAAACATATTAACCAATCTAGGTAGCCAACTCAACTGTTGAGCTCTGCGCTCTAAGTCGTATTTGTAGCTCATTTATTAATATTTTTCCCGCAGCCGCACGTAATTTCTAAACTTAAAGCCGCCGTTTTGCACCGCAATGATTTCCGGCTGACGCGCCCGCTGGCCATGCCTCCTCAACTATTCCCCCCTCTCCGTTTCTCCCCGTCCGATCCCCCTTCAAAATGGTCACGTCCTCCCGCCACACACTGCACCCAGCATCAACAGCAGCAGCAACAGCGTCAGAGTCGCCGGCTTGCACACATTGTTAACGTCATTCACTGCCTGAAATATCAAGCGTGAGAAAATCTATTATTATCTATAGCTCGCTCGATGTGTGAGCTGAGCTTTAAAGCCATACTAGCTTCTAATGCCAGTCGCTGTCGCAGTCGCAGTCGCAGTAGCTGCTGTTGTAAGCGGAACTACTCTCGTAGACGGTAGCACGTAGGGACTGGGATCGGATTGGATTGGGAGCGGGAGATGGCATTGAGACGACGTCATCTACTACTTAATGGACCCGACCAGAGCCAGAGCCACTTATTAGCTACGAGATATGGGTTAGGTTATAAATATGGTTATTGCTATATACATTGATATGTTTTATGGGTGTTAATTAATTACTGGATAAATATAGCTTACATTTTGAATTTATTTGGTTCACTTTATTTCTAGAATTTTGGCATTTGATACAACTTTGATATCTAAATCATCTTGGTTTTATTTAACATTTGTGGAACACGAATCAAAACTTTAGTAAGTATTTGTATCCAACTAGCTACTCTACATTTTCTTACTTCATTGCTAGTATTTCGGCTTCTTCTAGAATTTATTTACATAACGAATTTATTATTAGATGTATGCATCTAAATTTTGAATGAATTAAATTCACTTGAATCTCAAAATATCTGAATCATCTTCTCGCTTTTATTTGGCATTTCTGGCACATGAATCATAATAAGTACGCACCTAATCTGTTTTTGTAGCTAACAATCTACTCTACATTCTAGTTCCGTATCTCATCTTTATCTTAATGCTGTGATCTCATTCTATATTAATATCTCATCTATTCAACTTCTACCTTATGTAAATTAAACATAATAAAAAGCCTAGTCACAAATCTTTGCATGCGACATTTACAACTGCAAGTTGCCAAGCTGTAAATAATTGCAACAACTATTAATTAACACCCTTTTTGTGGTAGGTTATGGTTAGGTTAGGCATCGATAGCATAACACATTTATAAATAGAGACATGAGTAAATTTATTGTATGGCAATGATCTCATTACAATTTAATGCCCGCAAGACTCGCGACTCGAGTTGTGTGTATTGTGTGTGTGTGTTGCATGTGGCAAACTGAGGCAATTGTGTTGTGTGTGCGCGAAAAAAATTTAAATTAATTTCATTTAAAAACCACTTAGGCCCACCCCCAAGTGGCACACAAGTACCACGAGTCGACGAGTCGAGCTTGAGATTGAGCTGAAGCTGTAGCTGAAGCTGGAGCTCTCTTGAAGTGACAAAGTGCGGCCTGGGCCAACTTGTTAGCATATGTTAATTAAAGCGGGCGAAACGAACAGATTCGAGACTGAGACTCAGGCTGCGATGCAGATGGAGATGGAGGGACTTGAGACCCGTTGCCTGCTGCCAACTGACTTATGGGTGACTTATGGGCCCGGGTCTTGGCAGTCAGTTGGCCATATAACTTCATTTTTTTTTTTTTTTGTGCACAGTGCAGTGCAGTCGATAGCGATGTCGATGTCGATGCAAATGCCAATAACAATTCACACAAACGTACGTAAAGAACTCGTATTTGTATCTTGCAGATACAATTCGATTTGCGCCCAATTTCAACGCCTCAACACAGCGAGCGAGTGTGACTCACTCGCTTTGACTGCTGCTGCTACACATGTATCTCAATCACATGTATCTCGAACTATGTATCTGTGTATCTGCTGTTTAACTGCTAACCGATTTTCTATAATAATTTTTCAATATTGCTCGCGCTGCGTTGGCTGAAACTGAAACTGATTTGTAATGCATAATATCTTTGAACTCCTATTGATTTATTTCCATGCATAATTTGCTCATAAACATTGTGGGTGAACTGTCAGCAACTGTGCAAGTTCCAATATGCACTGTGAGAAAATGTGAGCTAATAAACCAATCAAGATATTATATATTTATTATTCGGTATCTTCGCTCGCAAGTGTATCTTAGGGCATTCATCTGCTGAGTATCTACGCTGAGTTAATTGGCTCTTTGCGTGTGGCGTTAGATTCTGTCGAATTTGGAGCAGGAAGCGACCGAAAAAATGAAATTAGAAGTATTTTTCTGCCGTTTCTTTTCTTTGTTTTTCCCATAACGCTTGGGAATAGCTACTCATGACCGTTAGTTAACAGAGGGGGGAGGAAGACCCACTTGTGGCCCAGTCGTAATTTGGCTCACCTTTTTGGCCAAAAAGGCCTGCTTAAAGGCAAGGAGCCAAAGCACTACTTCTTACTACCGTGGGAGCTATTTAACTGATTCTCTGTGTCTGTGTGTGCTTCGCTGCTTCCGTTGCTACAATTTCGTTGTGGTTGGCGTGACCACCGAGTGGATCCAATTCCAATTGCAATACCCACTCCAACACACCAAATCCAAGTCGAAGTCCACGTCGAGTGTCGATGGCGATGTCGACACTCTTCTGTGGGCCTCGCTAAATATCCCCCCTGGTTTTGTTTTGTTATTTTTTTTGGACTGAAAAACGCGATGGCGATAACAATTTTGCGCCCATGGCGTTGACGTTTTGCACTTATTTATACCAAGTTCTGTTAACTGGGCTCGCTCTCTCTCTCTCTCTCTCTCTTTCTCTTTCGCTCGCTTTTACTGCTGCTCTCTGTCTTCTGATGCGAATCTCTGACTGGAGCTGGGGATCTGCAGAATTATGGCTGTCATCAGCCGTGCAGTTGACATAAACACTCAGTGGCCGCAGGGGGTCGACTTGCCAGTTGCCCATTGCCCATTGCCCAGTTGTCGAGTCCCAAGTTGCCTGTTACCAGTTGTCCGCCGCTGCCCATTGCCTTTTGCCTTTTGCTTGTTACCAGTTGCCTGTTTGTCAGAGCCTTTTGTTCATCACCATCATCATCATCCTCTGTGGGCCATTTGCATGCCCTGCACGCAGCTTTGAGCCTATAAACGCTGAGACCTGTGATCACTTCTGATACACTTTCCAAAGAGTGTATTTATTTCAAGATCAAGAGCGACACTCATAGTAACAAAGAAAGAAGAAAATTTATTGAAGATAATTGAGCATTTTATTCCTATTCGGAGAGATTTTCAGTAACAATTTGTATACAGCAAAAAAGTAGAAGCAATTCTACTACAACAAAATAATTACACAATTTTAAAATTTATATAGAAAAATTATTATAAATAAAATTTAAGTGAGAATTGTGGAGCTTAAATATTATATTATATAATTTTTAGCATTTTCTTTTTTATTATTATTATCTTAACATTTTACATGACATTTTCCAAAAGAATTCTTCTTTAAGTGTAGAATAAATTATACATTTTAATTAATTTATTTTAAATAATATTCAAATAAATTTTTTTTAGGATTTTTAAGAAGGATAGTATACGTAATATACATACATAAGTAAAATTAAATATTCATTTAACTTCAGAGAATCAAATTTTATAACTATTACAATTCATTAAGGTGGCACTTTTATGACTATTTTAAATTGCAAATTAGAATATGTGTAGCAAGAGTATTAAATATTCGGTAGCTTATAAATATTTCCGTCTGGCATGTTTTCGTTTTAGATCTTTTCTTTTTATTGTATATCAGCGCACAACTAAATATAAAATATGCTTTTAATCACATTTCCGCTGTGCAATGTTGCTGTTGCTGTTTGTTGTAATCGTTGTTGTTGTTGTTGTCGGTGCTGCTGTTGTTGTCACAACAAATAATTCCACACGAAACTAAAGTAAATCATTTGGAAATTTATGGGCCAGCAAACCAAAATGATGAACGAATCGAGCATACGCACGTCTTATCCATAGTAGTAGCCATAGTAGACCGCTTAGAGAGCAGATCGCTGCCAAGGAGGACGAGGAGGAGATGGGCAAACGGGGCAGAGGAGGGTGGCGGCAACTGATTAATATGCGCGCCACATTTGTTTTATAAAATCCATAATTGGTTCTACTGTACTTACGCACTGTGTGTGCGCCCCGTACGTGTTGTTGTTGTTGCTGTTGTTGTTGTGGTTTCTGTTGTGTGTATTATGATACACAAACAATCGAGACACTTATGGTCAACACTTTAGAGCCAGATTTGGGCCGCTGTCCAAAGCCAAAACATCAAGTGGCTCACAAGAGCCAATGACCCAACTGCCGATCAGTTGAAGTCGAAGTCGAAGTCGATGTCGCCTCATTCGCGCCCCTATTTGCTTAGGTCGCCAAAAATGGGTCTGGCATACGCATAAATATCAAAGTAAGACATATGATTTCTTACTATATAATACATATACATACATATATATATATCATCAATATATATCCAACTCTTTTGCTCGCTCATTTGTGGCTCATTTTTATTTGTGATACGTGCTTCGTTTGATCAATGAGGCGTCTCTTCGATTCGGATTCGGTATTATGGCTCGACTATAGATTCACTCAACAATACGAGTATTTGGCAAGTGAGTGTGTGAGTGTGAGTCCGAGTGTACGGGATGCACGATTGCGAAACCTTTTCGTCAATTGTCGATTGTCGATTGTACATTTTGGTTATTGGTACAATTATGAGGTTTAATAGACGCCGTTATTGTTGTAAATCAAAGCACATTGTGACACTTATGACAACTAAAGTAGCTCACATAACCGTATTTATCAGATTCGTATTCGTATTCGTCAACGTATTCGTATTCATATTTGTGCTGTCATTTGTCTTCGTATTCGTATTCGTATTGATGATTCGTTCAATCGTTTACTCATTATGGTAATGAAATCGATAGCTCGACTTACTTTCGGCTTATGATAATGCCACATTTCGAATCCGAATGCAGGTCAATCGCAGCTGGATTATCTGGAGAATGCCATAAACTGCATTGCAATATGCCAAAAGGAAGTCAACAGAAAGAATGCGATCGGACTGAAAGAGAGAAATTGAATACTTAAAGGAAATGGAGTGAACACTGAAAGAATTTCAAAAGAATTCTTTTAAAAGTTGAACGCTAAAAATCAACAAAATATGAAAAATAATATTGATTTATTTCCAGAAATTACAAAAGTTAAATTTTGAATGCAATAATAATGTATAAGGCATATTCTTAATCTAAATTCGATACATATTAAATATACTTGTGAAAATAGTCATTCTGGTCAACAATTTATTCATCTTTCCATTTTTGCCCTTCTGCCCAATCTAACATCTGTGACAGATTCTTCTATTCCACCTTCATTTTTGTCTTCTTCACAGATTTCCTTTGTCCATATTCCGACTAATGCTCTCCCACACATTTGTTTAGCGATGCCCAAAAATTTGGTTCGCCAATTAATCACAACTGGCGCTTGGCAAAAGCGAATCAATTGAATGCCGAACGATACAAGTTTCATCCATCACATAGACATTTGTCAAAGGTCACTCAATAGGGCCACACACAAAGAGTTTGAGCATCGAAAGAAATAAGTTACAAAAAAAGAACTGCAAATTGCAGGTTGCAGTTGTCAGTTGGCAGTGTTACCTGTACAGGTAACTGTAATTGATGTCTTACTTTTGCTACAATTTTCAATTTGAAATTGAGCGTGCGAATTCTGAACCCTAATTATGGGATAAGTTCGTGTGCAGTTTCAGCTCTCTTTTTACGTGTGTATTTCCGCCGGAATTAAATGTATCTTTTAGTCATTTGCTGGCTACCAATTTACTTTGTGTGTTTTTTTGGCACTTGCCGCCGGCGTCGCAACGGTCACGTCACATCACATTAAAGTCGATAATCCTCTTATATAAAAGTAGCAGGTATTATTCCACAAGAACCGGAGGAACGTGGGCGGCAACGGAAGTAACTGTTGAGGGGCCACCAAGGCAGCTTAAGATGGTATTATCTGCATTTTGTGGGCAACAAAAAAGTGTCTGCTGCATAATTGATACATTGGTCTCTAATGAAGTTATTATAGATCACTTGGCACTGGATTTTGGATTAGATATTCCAGTTGTCGTTTTGCCTTCTTTTGCTCCGTTTTGAGTTGAACTATCGGGGAAACTGAAAAGTATAGAAACGAATAGTACTTGGTAGCGACTACTGAATCACGATTAAGCAGTTGCTGCATCCATTTACATGCAAGCGCATTCAATGGCCAAGGAATTCCAGTAGCAAATTGTTGCGTGCGGGCCACATTTGCGGCAACAGTTGTGGCAGATACAATATCTTTGTGCCAACAACTGAGATACAAAGCAAACAACTGCACCTGACATCGTAAGCGCGGGGGAGCTCGGGCATCAATTGTCCACGATGTCGTCGTCGCTTTTGGAAAATTTGCGCAAATACTCAAATTAAATTCCAATTCATTGAGGGGCACACACAACTGCGACGTCGAAAAGAAAAAGTTGCAATTGTATTTGCTGGTTGCTTGCTTTGAGAATCGCATAGGAAGGCGACCATTGCAGTTGCTGTGACTGTTGCTGTGACTGTCGCTGTTGATGCTGCTGCTTACAATGCGCCATGCTCAGCATTAACATAAAACAAATTATTCCAACGTGACTTAGCCATAAATGAATGAGCCTCAACAAGTCTACAACTTGCTTTGGATTGGTTTTCTTCCTTCAGCTGCCATCGACATTTAGAATTTTTAGCCAACAAATGAGGCCCTAGGCCTAGTTTCCAGAACCATTTACTACCATTGCTATAAAGACCGGACATATCCAAGCATACTTATGTAATAATAAAATCCTAAAATACTAATACAAATTTGAAAATATAAAAAAAATATAGAAATATTAAATGTTAAATAATACAAAATTTGGTTAGCAAATTTATTTACAATAAAAATGGAATTTTACTAAAAGTAGTAGGCTTTTTTGTTTAATTAATATAAGACTCAATTATGAAATGATTTTATTAATTAATAATACAATTTTGTAAAAAGTGTACGCTCCATCGCAGTTCCTTAAATGTTTTACTTTTAGTAGTAATATTCAGTAGTAATATTCCACTTATTTAAAGTTTTAAGTAACTTAATACAAACTTCACATATGTAAAAGCAAAGATTGATTAAGTATGCTAAAACCAATCATACAAAATTTACTATTTAACATAAGTTTGCCAAAGTTTTCTTAGTTATTTTTAATATCGTATAGGCTTAAAATAATAACAACATCTTCGTTAAAAGTATTTCTTTGATATCAAATTATTAGCAATAAATATGTTTCGTGTGAAAGAATTTATATGTGTATTTAATTTACAGTTCCAGACAAACATCTTTCTACCATAGTTAAATAATAAATTATAATTCTAGATTGTCATCGCTTAATTATTATTTATTAACTTACAACTAATATCAATTAGTATACTACAGATTTACTAATGATATAAATAAATACAGAAATTCGATTCAACACAAAATGTTATATAATAAGCAAACTTAAATTAAAATACAAATGGAGAGCATTAAAGTTTCGTTAATCGTTGGCTTCAGTAATTTCCATGTTTAATAACTGCAGTCATGTTATATCACCTTATGACATGACATCACAACAGAGGCAAACTGCCAACTGCCAACTGCCAACTTCCAACTGGCAACTGAGAACGCGGACTGGAACTGGGACTGCGATTTGGAGTTGGACTCGGACTTGAGACTGGAGACTGAAACTGCGGCACGTACGTCACGATATGAGAAAAAAAATCAATCGAGTGGCACACAAAATACAAAAAAAAAAGAATATATATTGGAAATATGTGCATTAAATGTGCATTGGCATTAATCGATGATGCCGAACGATCAACGGAGTTGGGAGTAAATGCTGATCGTACATTGTATAACTGTTAGCCGCACAATATCGGTCATGTTCCAGTTGCTCGATCTGAGACTGAGACTGGAGCTGGACTGAGGCTGTGGCTGGGTAAACCACCTCTGACTCGGCGGGTGCGCAGTGTGCGCCAGCGTCGTCAAGAGGCTCTACGTGCAAGGCACCACACAACAACATAACAAACAATGTTAAATAATTTATAAATTTATTTGTCATGAATTGTGAACTTCACGTATTCATCTCGGAACCTCCGCTGACTCCACAGGTACACACACAGGACTTGGACTTGGACTCCAACGAGTCGTCGTCATCGTCGATGGCACAGTTGCATGGCATTAGCATGCACAATTAGCCCTGTAGGAGAGGTTGAGTGTCCAAGACAAAGGCAGAGGTAGATTTACTATACGAGACTGGGGTGAAAGGTAAAGGTAAGGAGGCAATTGTCGTGATCTAACTGCACATTTATGAGCCACATTTGCGCAAATAAATCAATAGTAGGCTACTGTTATTCTTTCATCAGTTGAACAAACAGGATCAGGACTAAATACGCAGGTGCTAAATTGCCGTCTCATTAGAGAGAGAGACAGAGAGCGCGAGAGACGCGGAAGGGGAAACGGTCATCGATTGTGATTGCAAGAGAAGTTTGTGTGGTCTGTGGTTTGTCTATAACAGAAATCAAAGGCTTCACTCGGGCCGCCACACAGAGCCAAGCTGTAGAGTGCAAACAACCGACAAGCGGCAAGCGGCAAAATCGACAGCCAACAACCAACAAGAGACAAGCAACAACAACAATAAGAAGAAGAAGAAGAAGAACTGTAGATTACCGGCGATCGGCGGCTTGTTGTCCTAATAATTGTGTAAACAACAATGACGCGTATGCTCCTCTAAACTGCACAGCACCAACTTCATTTACTCTTTACTCTTTTCGGTCTTTAAGGAGAGTAGACAAACACAGAGTAGTCTTCACTCCACACTCTACACAGAGCTGGAGCGGCATGCTTTTAACTTGGCCAAGAGGCATGCCAGAGCCCACCAGAGTCCACTCTTGTTGTCTAGAACAAAATGCATTTGTCTGGCATTTAGAGTTTGGCTAATTTCCGTGCGGTGCAGCTGCCTCTCGCTTCGGCTTCGGCATCTCTTTGGGCCACTTTTGTGGCCTCTTTGGGCCACTTTGGTAAAGCAGCTTACTTCTTGAGCAATTCAAATACATAGTAATAACAATAATAACAAATACTAATGGTGAACAAATACGTCCGTAATCCTCAACGATGATCATTAAAAGTGTTTGGTCATTCCAACTGCACTCTTCTTTAAATAGCCTTTACTCTTCTTCCCTTCTCAGTCCCTTTCAAACAAGTGTTTCAGTTGCAGTTGCAGTTGCAGATGCGGACATAACTGTTCGTAGTTGGCAAATCTTTGGAATATACATATTCCATACTTCAGCGCCTTCTTTCCGGTATTTGTATGGGCCACGCCCTTGTGTCATAGTTAGCACGTTGGCCATTAACAATTAACATGATTCAATGATTAAGTTATTACGTTCGATACTTCCGTCTATTAGTTCAATAGAATTACTAATCATACCTTCAAACGTACTCGCGTATGTGTCTCCTCCCAATGTTATCTGATCTTGTTGGACATTGATTCTCACGGATTGGGAGAAAAACCACAACAATTTTAATAGAATTTTATGCAAACAATGCACTTAGCAATTGATGAGTACAATTGCCTTTATTGGAAGCCGGAATAATCAACCGGAATGTTGTTAACTTTAATCTAAACAAATGGAAACTGATGGCTTCTGATCGATTTCTGAAAATCCAGGGGGGCAACAATAAAAACTCCCAACTCTGTGTTGAGTAATTGAAACGGAACTAACAATCGAAGACATTCTTATTTACTTATGACTAACTGACATAGTTCTGCAAATAATGAATAATTTAATACGGATCTCAAAATAGGGGAATCTTTACGGAAATTACCAAAATCATTTCATATCTAACTATGTTTAAAACTAAAGAATAGATCTTGAAAGTGAACTGAGTAAATACAAACAAGAAAAAAGGCTACTGGACAGTGCACAAATTTTCTTAAGATATACCAAATGTTATATTTAGTATATCAATATAGTAGAGTAATAACAAACAATAAACGCTTCTAAAGATTGTAGTATTATTCGAATACCGAAGGCTATATTTGGTATATCGATATACTAGACTAATGACAAGCAGGTAAAAAAGCTACTAAACAGCGCAGTTTTATTCTCTAGAGATACCGAATAATACTAAAATATGCCAAGTGCCATATTTGGTATATCTATCTTATTACTGTAAATTGTGAACTAATGTAACCAAGACCCAACTGCTTATCTCTACGTAGCGAGTGTGAAGTATCTATGAAAAGATTCTTACGGTATATTTATAACATATTATATTAATCAATATAATCTCATCCTATGTTTAAAAAATAAATTAAACTTTTGTTCAAACAACAATTCGGAGGATTCTCTTTTTCACGATGAAATTTATTTCTTTTTATAAAAATGTATATCTTTGCCTGTTATTAAATTACATATTAAATAAAGAATTAAATATGTAATAAAATATGTTGAAAGCAGACAATAAATAGAAATGTGTTTCCGTTTGTCAACGAAATAAATAAATTTGTTAACTTTTATGAGTGCGGTAGATCGATTCGACTACCTTCCGTATAACTCTATCCAATCTCTAAAAATAAATAAATAAATAAATTGAGGAGCATAAAAACATAATTTCCGCCTCGTAGCAAAACGGAATAAACTTAAGACTTTTACAACTTTTGTCAGCTTTCTAAGGTATTTTTTTTTTGTGTCTACTGGAACTTTATCAAATGGCATAGTCAGGTTGAGTTTAACACGCACTCGCATAAATCTATCACTTGCCAATGGCTCGTAACTTAATTCAAAAGCCATAAAACGTATCAAAACAAAATTTGATAGGAAAAAATACAAAATGGTCGACTCGAGACTCTAGACTTGAGTTTGATGAACATTAAATGTTGAGTGTGCTTTCAATGCAAGGCGCAATTTCCTGTCGTAAATATTGAAAATTGTGGGCCAAAGCCAAGCCCAAGCTCAAGCTGAAGACGAAGACGAAGCGCAAGACGTTACCAATAACCTAATAGCTTCATTACCACTTCATAAAGTCACGTTATTGTTATGCTCTTTTCGTTGATCGCATTTGACATGCCATCGATGTCGATGTCGAATTTCTTGTCATCGATTTATCGATTGCTCGATTGCGTTTCACAAAACAACTTTTAACTGACAGTTCCATAATTGAGTCGTTGTCTTGCAAAACTTTAAGACGTATCATTTATGGCCTTTTGGTTATTGGTTATTATGCAAAACTTGTTCGTGTTCTTGCGGTCAATGCAAGTCAGCCATCAAGTTATTGAACTCACCGACCAACCGACCGCAGCCAAAGCCTAAAAAGAACCCCACAAAGACCCCAACTAATCGAGCAATCGAACAGGTCCCAAAAGGTTCGACATGTGTCAGAAGAAAGCTTTTTTTCGTCGTCTTTTTTTGGGCGGCATTACAAAAAGAAGAAGCAAACTATGGGCTGATGTAACTGTAAAAAGTAGAGGCGACTTGTTGTTAATGAAAATATTGTTTTTAAATCAAATGAAATAAAATGAAAATAAATAAAAACGCTGTCTGTTTATGCTAATGCAAAGTTCTTTTTGCCTGTCAATTAAATGCACATTTCGTATGGCCGCCATGCACTTTGCCGCCCCGAAATCAAATTAATATGCAAGCAAGAGCTATCCCCATTGATTCCCATTGACCATCGACAGACCGCAGCCCACTGACCATAACCCAGAGGGCTTTGTGCTTTGGCTTTGGTTTTGTGCACAGGAAATGAAGCATAAAAATGCATGTAGAAATATTTAACATTTGATTATTGTAATTATATGCACAGAGCGCACTTCGCTTACATCGATTTTAATAGTCGAGTGTATCTAAATCTGAATACGAGTACGCCCCCAGAGTACCACTACGAATACGAGTATGAGTGCTAATACGAGTACTCGTATGAATACGAGTACAAATGTGAGTGTGAGCATTCGATTTTGGGGCACAGGGCGTGTAGAGGCCACAGCTCGACTTATTTCCCACATTAAGACAACAGTAACGCAAACGATTCGCAAGGCAACGTTTTGTGTTTCAAACTCAATGACATGCCTTATAATATAGAAAGCTGATCGAACTAACAATACGCTTCACCCTATCAGCAATTGATTGTTGTGCTACTTTAAGCGAAAAAAGAAACTAAAGCAAGGTTTCAAGGAAATATAAAATAATTCTATATTTTATTAAAGATATTTGAAATTTGTGTAGTAGTTTTTTAGTAATTATTTAAAAAAAATTAAATAAAATTAAACTATAAATAAAGTTACAAGGTGTATTTATAAAGACTATTGAAAACATATCAAATCTATATAATATAATTTTGTGGATCAATTGAAATTATATATAAAAAAAAGCGAAAAGAGGCATAATTATAAATATAATTAATTTCAAATAGAAAACTTATAAAACAAAACATGATTTTGTTTATATAATTAATATTACAATTGTAAACTATTGAATAAGTTGTTACAATGCAAACTTGAAACTTATATTTCAGTTCTTTGGTGTTGCAAAAGAAGTCTGACAATGAATATACCTCTTGCCATATTAATAAGCGACCTATTCAATTGATATAGCACTTTGCATAGCATCTTTAATCACGTTTTTATTGTTTGTTGCACAAATGAAAACGAAAATTCCAGTCAAGGCATTTATATCAGAGACAGAAACACTGAGACATGAAGACGGACACGGAGACAGACAGCGAGCAGGCCATGCCAGGCAATTATAGCCATTGACCAAGTTGTCTTGATTGGCCTTACATTGCTCGGACTTGTTGTTGTTGTTGGTGTTGTTAGTGCAGATAGCTTGTGTTATATTGTGGGTGGTGTAAAAGAGCTGAATAATGATTGAATGCTGACTTGAGGTCGCCGCGAATGGCATCAATGATGATGGATGGATCATGGGAAATAATTCACATACGAACCGAAGAGGACCACACAGCCAACAAGAAACGAACAAAAATTGCGATTCGAGAGACTAAAAAGCTTTTCACCCAAATGCTAAATGAAACGATCAACAAATGCCAGGTTACCAATTCGACATAATTAAAATGCAATCGCAAGAGCCGACAAGCCCCAAAGGAAAACAATGCGAAGTGGCGAGGCGGGGGAAAGCAAATGGAAGCCATTTAAGTAAGTCTCTGAGCACATTCGATACGCTTGTTGCGCGCTTTTATCGATGAATTGTCTAAATGATCACACACAACACAACGGAGCAGACAATACAACACACAGCGCACAACACACAACAATTGACACTAACAACAAAAATTATCAACAACTGATTGCCTAAGCAAACAGGCCGAACAACAACCCGTTGAGCGCGCAGAGACCAACCAAACATCCCAAAAGGCATACTTAACACTTTTTGGAGCCCAACAAACAAGCTAAAGGAAGGGAGTGAGGGAGGCAAAGACAAGATGAAAGGAAGAGGCGGGGGTCACACATATTGGCATTTGTTTCAGCAACGCACGAGTTGAGCGGCGGCCAACAAGAGATTGCGCATTGATTTAAATTAACTTTTTTTCGGGTGCTAATTTCCAAAGACAACAACTAAACCTTTAGCTCCATGTCCCTTCCCCATAACAATTGTAGTTGTTACAATAGGTTTTGAACTGATTTAGCATAAGTTAAACCAAAGAATTCGTTGACATTTTGACGGCGTCGCGAGAAAAAACAAAAGACTTAGGCAACAAACTTGCGTAGAACTCATATTTTATTTAGCAGCCACAAAAAACTGATTGGCGTTTGTTAAAACCAGCTACCAATAAGCATTAATAAATATATAAACTTGGCTATATGCAATCAATTAACTGAAATTCTTTATCGCAACGGGTGGTCGACATTCTGCGCAACGTTAGGCGGCGTTCAACGTTCGCAAAAAATATGAAGTATAAACGGAAAGGCAGCAGCAATTTCGTTTTGACAAATAAAGTTATTAAACGCCACGGGATGGGCGCACAGTTTAAACAGACATAAGTCAGTAAAGTATACATACATATAAATTAATAAATGCTAAATTTATTTAGATTTCGATCGCGCGCAAAAAAAAAAGTAAACGAAACGAAACGAAACGTATTTGCGATTGTGCATACTCAGAATTCAAACATAGGTGTGAATTAGTCGTAATGACATCATTGAACTTTAACTTGCCAACTTGGAGAGTCGCCCCTCCATATACGTAAGTGTTAGTGTTAGTGTGTGTGTGTGTGTGTGTACTCGTAATAACTGAAGCTTGACAGTAACACACCTTGTACAACAACAGCAACCAAACAATAGCTAATAACAACAATAGATATTGAAATAGTCTAATGTTTGTCGACTGCCAGTTACCTACTCCTTAAAAGGCTCTTAAAACACAGCAGCAGTTATTAAAGAAGAGTTGGTTAATAAAGTAGATAATAAAATTCATAAAATAAATTCGTAATAGAAAAACAGTTCAATATTTAAATATAGTTTTTTATTTCTTTCTATAGAGTTCTAACAACCCACTTTAATTGCTTTCCCATCGACGGGGTATTTTGTAAATAATGTGCAAATATTATAGTTACAATCGTTTTCAATCAGTCTGACGGTTTATTAAAATGGAAATGGGTTCAACGTGTAATTGCTTAACTATAGCCTAATGTCAAGACAAATTTCTATTGAATTGCCACAATCGATCTACATTGTAAATGAATAGATATTTTTTCGCTGATTGATTTAATGAGTAATTGAGTAATTTTTGCTTCGCTGCTTCGAATTCCATGAAAACAGGTGTTAAGTGATGAGGATTCACATTAAAAATACGAAAAATTATAGCGTTAAAAGTGATGTAATTGTTTGAGTTTTTTCACTATTGAACTAATGAGTTTGCTATTGAAATAGTTACTAGGTGAGAACTAGTTCTAAATTGTCTGGAATTGAATAGAACAATGCCATCAATGCTACTGTGATGTAAAAGGAAAGAAGGGGAGAACGAATTAACTAAGAGATGCAACATTGCCGATCCTTTTATGATGCTAATCTCAGCAGATATCATAAGAGATAATGTTAATATATTCAAGAGTATTGTCAAACGATTTATGACAGCCACAGACTGTTACAATTAAAAGATAAACGGCCGCTTTGCATTGGAAACGCACCGCTAAATATACAAGATATATTTTTAAAGGTATAAGGAGACAATGAAATCAGTTGAGGAGCAGAGAGAGAGAGAGAGATCGGAAAGCAATAATAAATAATAGGAGGTGAAAACCGGTTAAATGCATTTTGTGTAACAATGTGTCAACAAATAATACGAAAAGGTGTAGAAGGAAAATGTTAGGCATTAGGAAGGCTTGGCTCCCCCCATTGGGAGTCGAAAACAAGCCGAAGAAGACAACGGAGCGGAGATGGAAATGGAGATGGAGATGGAGAAGAAGTCATCCAGCTAAACATTTCAATTTTAATTAAGCATGATAAATGATTTCACTTGGACGCATAAATCTCTTTTACAGTCGCGATGAAACAATGAAGTTCTTTTGTTTAGCCAACGCGCTCCACGAAAATTTGTTCGTTTCGGAGCAGTTTTCTGTTGTCTTTTTTTTTGTTTCGGTTTTCCTCTCTCGCTCTCGCTGTCTCGCTCTGTCTCACTCTATCTGTAGGAGAGATAAGCAAGAGCCTTTAGCTGTGAAGAAAATTGATTTGAAATTAATGCAAGAATTTGTTATAGAAAAAATAACAAGCTCGCCTTTGAATCGCTCGAGAAAAAGCTGTTACGAGTCAATAAGCCAACGATTTGAATTGATATCGTTTAAAGAAATGCCATACAACAACCCTATTGGGATTTCGGAACACAACACGATTTAATAAATATGCATGCCGCAAATGGACAAACCTGCTCGATAACTTTGCCCAGAGATCTTGTCTCTCTCTCAATTGAAACAAAAACCCAACAAAAAAGCAAAACAAAACAACACACTCATCTTAAGTATATACGTGTATATTATAGTAGTCCATGGTAGTTTTGAGCATAGATTAACAAATGTTTATGGCACTTACCGATTGTTTTCATAGAGATAATTATGTCAGTGTCCGAAACATAACGGATGCTCTACGCTCGAACACCTGAAAATTGCTGATAAAAGATAGATTAGTCTAAAGTAGAGCTTTGAATTTTTGAAACGGTTTCAAGTAAACTAGTTTTCGAGACTGCGAAGCGATTTCCAAATTGATACCGTCATACAAAATGGAAGTTGTTAACTTAAAATAATGAAACTAAATTTAAATTTGATTAAAACTTTTGCCATAAAGTGTCATAGCTTGAAACTAAGTGAACACAAATGGAAAACTGAACGAATTATTGAAATATTTCTAGTTTCTTTGGTATGTTATTTTCCTTATTTGAATTTATTGCATTTAGTTTACACTGTATTTTTCTTAAAATAATGTATATTATTTTATTTACTAAATAGGTTTTTCTTTATTTAATATTAAAACTGAATAATACATTTGTCATAGTTTAAATCAAAATAAAAAACAAATGGAAAAAATTAGTGTATTGATTATTTATTATTGCTTTTTTAATGCGTTATAATTTTTTTTATAAATCATATTATTTAGTTTACTAATTATTCTTCTTTAAATAAATTATATTATTTTATTTCAAAAATATTCTTTCAATACATTGACACTGTTTAATATACGATAAATCGTTGCAGTCTAATAGTTTAGTTATATTATTTTGCTTTATGTATGTGTATTCTTTTAAAAAATAGTATTATTTATTTATTATCTTACAGTCAAGCACAATCGACTGCAACTTTCTTATTTGTTCCTTTTAATAACATATAATTTTATGTACTAAATATTTATACTATTCATAATATTTATTATTTTATTTAGTAATTTTTTTTCTCAACTTTTCTTCCGTCTTTTTCCTGCTGCCATACTGTAATACCTTTAGGATTAATCTCAAAATTTGCAACAATCTAAAATATCATACAAAGTGAAAGATTGTCTCTAAGTTGGGTTTAAGTTGGACTCTTAAGAAGCTTAGTTTCTGCCGAAGAAGTTAACATCTCGAATAGCTTGCATATATTTGTCGCCATGCTGGCCTTTGTGGATGAGACTGGTAATGGCACTTGGCCATGATATTATGCCGTGATCTGGGTTCTGTTGAGTAGCCGTAAGTGCTAATAAATTGTAATACAAATACATTAAAACTAAAGACTAATTAAATGACTGTACTTAAGTGGCGAATGGTCTTGGAGAGCGAGGGGACTTAATCGACCAGTTGGAGTGAGTTACAGAAGGAAACCACAAGCAAATCTCAGTGTGTGTGTGTGTGTGTGTGTGCTCCGCTTTTTTGCCACAACTTCAGCTACAGCTTGAGCTGCAGTTCGGGCCTGGTCAGAAGTGAGCGGTGGCCTGGCTTACCAAAGCCTTTTGTGGTCATTAATTCGCACTTAATATGCTTTTTATGGCACGTTGGCCAGGTCCATTTGCAACGGTGCGAGGTTATGTGTGCAAAACAATTATTCCGCAATTAAACAGTTTGCACTTCGCAAAACGCAGTCAGAGCCCACATTGCCACATTGCGACAGAAGCAGACAGCTGGACGGTGGCCAGCATACATATTAATGAAGTCGCCGTTTCTCCTGCTGCTCTCCCTTGGGAAAGCTAAACAAATCACTTAAGCGGCAGCATGCGGCATGCGGCAGGCAGGCAAACTGGTAAACAGGCATGTTGCAACATCGTCACCCCGAGGCAAATGACCACCAACCAACAAAATGCAGCAGCGGCGACAATGCGTCGACTGCGTTTTTCTAGTTCGCGATATTAAAAGGGAGTGTTAAATATGTTGCAAGCTCACCGCCACGCACTTCACTCCATCTCTTCTCGTCTCTTCTCTTGTTTTCTCCTTTCCTCTTTCCCTCGACCCCTTCGGTCTAATTGCTGCCTCATATCTGGGCCTGAATCTGGCCTGGTTTGTTGCCTGGCCTTTAACGGCTGGTCATCATTGCTGGCCATCATTTGTTTTGCCCCCATGTGTGTAACTTAGCATTGTTTCTCTTGCCTCTTGCTTACTTCTTTTTTGTGTGGCAATTATTCACTTAAAGCATCAGGCATCAAGTGTCATGCTGAGTTGCAAGCTCGAGAGCTTTGAGAGCATTAAACATGTCAGTTGAGCATATTTACAGCGGCAACAACAGCAGCTCCGATACCCTGGAATCCTTACACAAATGTGACTAACAAATGAGAGAAATAATAAATTATTTAGATACAATAAAAAGCGAGAAAAAACAGAAGCAGAAATATTTGTAGTAAAGTATAAAGTATGAACTTACTTAATAATCTGATTCAAAAGTTGTTTTTCAATCTCAATATATTGATCAAAGAAATTACAAATTTAAAAACTCCATATATTGAATATTTGTATTAATTCGAGCACTAAGAAATAATTGTATATTTAATAATTTAACTGTAATAATATCAAATAGAATCAGAATATTTTTTAAGAAATGTTCACACATAGAATCATATTTTGCAATTTGTATTAAATTTATTAACATATTTTATTCGCTTTAGATAACATTTATCTTCATAATAAATACATATAGTTTGATATTTTAATTTTGTATTTATTTATCTCTACTTTATTCTTATTATTTATTTAATTCACTTAAGATTACTTTGATCTTGATAAATATATATTATATATTTTTTAATATTTTTATTTTTTATTTATTTACACTCCCTTTAATACAACTTTTTGTTGCATTCTTTGTCAATCGATCGACCCATCGTGGCGTGGCGTTGCACTGTGTCAATGTCATTGGCCCAGCGTTTGGGGCATTTATGACAACGGCAAAAATTAAATTAAAATAAAAGGAAAACACGGAAAAAACTTGCAGGAAAATAGTGATGCTCTGTCGTTGTCGCTGTCGTTGTGGTGTGGCCTTTAATTCCGACAATTGTTCTATTAATAAAGCAATTCCAAAACGATTAAGAGCAACGGCAACAAAGTGACCATAATACAAAGGTCTCTCTCTCTCTCTCTCCATCTCACTTGCTCTGAGTATGCATCTTTCTGTGGTGGCTGATGGTTGATGGTTTCACTGGACATTTATAGCTGCCGCCAGTTGATGAGTGGTCACAAATGCGTGGCAGTTGCAACAGCATCAGCAGCTTCTTCACTCTCTGCGCTGAACTTTTACGAGGGGGTTAGCTTTTGGGCCAAACAGTTATAAATCACAGCCAGGCTGCTGTTGCTGTTGTTGTTGCTGTTATTGTTGCTGATGTCGTTGCGGTGGCCAACAGTTCACATGGAAGACTGAAGGTAGAAGGCGACGCTTTCCTTTTCTGACGTTGCGGCGCCATAAATTTAATTTGAAATTAATTTTTTTGCTGCCGCTGTTGATGTTGCAGCTAGCCACAGAGCAGAGCAGCGGTCTATGTGCCACACTGTAGCACAAATGGTTGGGTCATCAAAATGCTAAGCTATGTAAATGATAAGCACAATGCACGAGTTGCAGCAGCAGCAACTTGTCCCCCCCTTCGGCTCGGTTGCTGGCTTATTTTTGCACGCCAACTAAATATGGTAAGGCACGCATTTGTTGTAAAATGCAAAATTGAATATCGAGTGCAGGAGAGTTAACCTGGCCCAAAGCAAGAGTCTGGCAAACCACCAACAACAAGCAACAACGTGCTGTGCAGACTGTGGCAACTACTGTGCTGCTTTTTTTGGGGGGACTTTTGTAATTATGAGCAATGCACTCGATAAAAAATTGAAGTTTTCATTCCGCGAAAGTTGCTGCCACATTTGAATGCCCCAAAACGTAGCAGTAGCAACCGCCGAAACGAAACGAAAACATTTATTGTTCTGCCCGTTAAGGCAACGAGAGGAGGAAAACAAAAGGCTGGCTGCCTCCCTGCCTTGCCACCTTGCCTCGAGAGCTGTTGCCAAAGGCGACCGCAAGGGCATGCGAACTAAATTTCGTACAATTATGAGACCAAAAGTGCAGTCAGAGGACGTGCTACAGACTCAATGCAAGTTTTAGGCACACTGGAAAAAAAAGACCAGTTTCTAAAATCAAGAACATTCGTCTTTAAAATTGTATACTTATATGAAGAACACTTTAGAAACAAAATCTTAAAATTAAGAACATTAGTGTGAAAAATGCGAAATTTTCAATAATCACCACATTTAGCTAACAAAATTATGTCCATTCATTGAAATTCTCATTAAGTTTTTATTAAGCTTAAGCGTGAAGTTTAAAAGCGAGACTTAAATGCTGATCGAATCGTTGATAAATATTTCGTAAGTAGAATGTGATCAACATAGCATGCAACTGAAGACCTGAATGAATGTGTTAACTAAATAATAAAATAGAATAATAAACAAATATTAGAAAGCAAAAACAAAATATTAAGCAAATTCTTTTTTGATCATATTAGGTCTTACATTTTTGATTTTAAACCTATAAGTTTTTTTCCTCTGAATAATAAAAACTTGGATCTTAAATCAAATGTTCTTGAAATGAAGATGTGTTTCCTAACATTAAGATTTTTATGTTCCAGACGCACTTTTTAATCAAAATTCTTTGTTTAAGACCAAAATATAGATTTTATAGCGATTTTTCTTTCAGTGCAGAGATGATGATGAAACAACTGGCAACTGGCAACTGCCGAGGCAATTGTGGCAAGATGTGGCAAACGGTAGCAGTGTAAACCGCAACAAAACAATCGTCGTGCATGTGGGAGGTCCTGCAACAGCAACTTCCACAGCCAGCATTTGCCACAGCGTTTGCTGCAACTGCAACTGCAACCCCATAATGACAACAACCGCAATGTAGCAGACCACCAGGTGAGCTTGCAACCAGGTTGCATGCAAATTTTGTCATCGTTGAAGCAGGCGACAAACTTACGAATTGCTCATGTCAATGTAGAGAGCGGTTGCTGGGTGGATGGGTGGTTCAGTGGTTCGCTGGTTTGGTGATTCTTTCGGTGGTTCGTTGTGTTTGTGCCACAGGAAATGGGCGCCACGATCATAATCTCTATGGGAAGCTACTGTTTAAAGTTGTTGCTGTTGTTGTTGCTGTTGTTGTCGATGCTGTTGCTGTTGTTGCTGTTGTTTTTATATGCTGATTGGCATTAATAATGGATTATCACGATCATGGCCACGTTGGGCTATGGGGTGTATGGAAATATTGGGCAAACAGCTTTTTGCTTTCCTTAACAGTTTCTTTTTCTCGCTCCTTTAGCTTTTTTTCATATCGTGCGATCATCAAATAATGTGAACGTGTGATCAACGCTTCGCTCTTTGCTTTGGGCTGGGGTCTGCTTTTGGTTTTTTTTTTGGTCTCAGGTCTCGTGTGTTACACTAACTTATTTATGCGAAATATTTTGAAATCGTGTTTGCAGTGCAGCGTGCGCTTGGACAGACGGACCGGACACTGTGCTCCCACTGGACATCAAATGCTGAGACTCTTCTCATACGTGGCTTGGGCTCTCTTTTTGGCCAGGGCCAACAGCAACAACAGCAACAGCGCATCGTCATCGTCAGCGTCCACATCTTCCTACCCAAGCAACCAGCAACAGCAGCCAACAACGTGACCCTCTTTTTGCGCCTGTAGATCACGAATTATTCAGAATTTTTCTCCTTTTTTTGTTGTGATTCGTTGCTCTGGCAGCTTTGTGCAGGGTATCTGCAGCAGTTGCTTGCATTTGCAACGTTTACGAAGTTAAACGAAATGACTAAAAGAATTTTTGCATAGCTAAATTATGTTAGTATTGTTAAGAATATTATAAGAAGAAAATATTTAAAAAATTGGTAATCAAAAGCAGCATCTGACAAATGAAGAATAGACTAAAAGGAAAATATTTAAAACCAGTAATTTAATGCAGAATATTAAAAATGAAGAATGAATAAAAAAATATTTTAGAAATCTGTAATCTGTAATGTGTAGCATTTAAAAAATGAAAAATATAGTAAACAGAAAATATTTAAAAATCAGTAATTGAATGCAGTATACTAAAAATGAATATATTTATATGGGATAACACACACAATGCGTTTAATATACCATAAAAAATAATAAAACTCATAATATGGACAATATTTTTCAATATGAATTTTAATACGCATAACAAGTACATACTTCCAAATATTATATTAATACACGAATTTTCATAATATTATCAAACATTTATATACAAATTTTTGTAATTAAAGTCATTGTTAAGAAACACATTTGTATATTATTAAAATTTGCAAACTGAACTCATTCAATTAAATGCATGTTGAATATTTCATTTTATAGCCCATTCAAAATGTATTTTAAAGCAATTTCTCATATATAAATCAAGTATTTATAAATCGATGAGCTTATTAATTGAAAGCAGGAAATTACCACATCTGATGAGTGAATTCAATGAGTGAAAATGACTTTAAAGTTCTTTATTTAAACAACAGTGAGTGCATTTAACATTCGTATTGCATATTAAGAACACTTTTTTTTATTTGGCGAACGCGATTTCGATATGTATTTGTTGTTGTTGTTGTTGTTGCTGCTCTTGTTGGTGTTGAAGCTGCTTCTGCTTTGCTTTTGCATTTTAAGCGTTGCTTACAAAATGCTTTTGGCTTGTTATGAGTCATGTGAAAGCGCCAACAACAACAACAACAAGAACAAAAAGAAGAGTCAGAAGAGTCAAAATCAGATCTCAAGTCAAAAGAAGTCGAAGGTAAAAAGATTTGGCTAGCGAGTGAATCGAACGAACGAGCGAGCGAGATTTCGGCTGATTGTGAAAATTATGTTTGCTCTGAGCGCGGAGCGGACACACGAGGACAACAACAACAACAACAGCAACAACAAGAGGAACGGCAGGTTCATGTGGCGGTGAAAGGCTACCATCATCAGCATCAGCAACAGGCACAGCCACAGCTTTAGCCACAGCATCGGTCTCAGCATCAAGTTGAGTATTCGCATGCGCATTCGCAACATTTTGAGGTCCAGAGAGCGAGGCCTAATCATCATTACCATTGTTATTAACATGATTATCTGCATTATGCGGCATGCCACATGCCCCAAGAGCAAGTTGAAAGTTCAGAGACGGCGTTTAAGCATGATTATGAATTGGGTCAACGTGCGGTCTCTCCTCTCTCTCTCTCCCTTCTCCACTGCCATCTCCCTCAATTATGCCAAAACATCGCTTGCGATGCGTTTTCGGGGCCCCAAATGGTTTTTGGCATTGGTCTTGACTTTTACGTTAAGCTGCCAGCCAAAAGCCAAATCAAATGAAAATGAGACATATCGCTGGAATTTAAGTCTGTCTCTGACTCTACGGATTGACAGGTGACAGCAGACTCTCTCCTGTCTCTTCTTCTCTTTCTCTCTAACTTCAACTCTAACTCTTTCTCTCTGCACTCACACGCTCTCTGGCTTTATATGGCCCGACGGCTGTCCGAGTACGAGAAAAATCTCAGTGGAAACGTGTTTCGCTATTGATGCGGCTTATTATATGCAAATTTGAGACACGCAAAATACAAAGAATAAAACAAAAACAAACCGCAGCGAATGTCTCCTTGGCCAACAGACTGCAAACCGAGTGCTGCCCATAAAGAACAAATGTCAAGCGGGCGGTAGGCGACAGCCACATGTTTCTCTAGCCTCTAATACCCTGTACTTAAAGACTTGTTAGTAGTAGTACAGAAAGTAAGCCAGAACAATGTTTTCTCAATCGGAGGAATTAAATGGAACAATTGAGAGTTCAATTGTTGAGCCTAAGGTAAATTAATTACAATTTAAAGTCATATTTAAATTTTAAACTGAAAAGTGTGAGAATTTGAATATATATTTAAATTTATAAACTATTTAAGTCGATATTCTATCCAGCTCGCCCAGATACATAATATCACTATTATTATATATTAATATATATATAATGGTACCATAATAATATGGTTAGTGTAACAATATGACAAGGTTAGATATATTGTAAAATTAACATTACTATAACATAAGTAGAATTAAATACTGTTAAGATATATGTAATACGAGGATAAGTAAAGTAACGAGGATTTTATGTTCTCGGGTTAAATAAAGAAGAAAATCTAAAATTTCAAAATTTGAATATTTTTGAATTTATAATTTTGAAGATTACATTCAATTGAGAAATTTGTTAAAAGTATAAATGTCTGCTGACGATCCCGGCAAGGACCGATTAAAATTAATTACAATAAATTCAATATTTTTGAGAATATTATTATTTACAATATTTATTAGCAAATTGAGTGATCTCTTTACAATGATAACGAAGAATATATAGTAAAATAATAATAGTAAAACTAATAATACTAATAATAATTGATTCTCCAATATTTGATGATAACTAAAATGGAATTACTCATTTAAAATATTTAATTTTAAATAAATCCAAAAATTGATCACCGAAGGGTATCTATGGACAGCAACTTTCGATGCCCTTTTTTCTGTAAATTATATTACTTTTTATGTTTTATTTAAATTTGTCCCTCTCTGCAGAGTATCTCCTTGTCTTCAGCTTCACTAATTTGACTTTCGCCGTCGTCGTTTCTAGCCTGCGTAAATTCACAAAATATTGACACCGCGTCGAGGGCAGCTTGACAGTGATCGAAATGTGTCTTCTCTACAACAACCGCAACAACAACCACAAAAGAGACTCCAGAGTAAAGCAGGGACAAAAGCTGTTCCCAATCCTTTTCCTATGCAGCAATTGCGGGCGGTTTGTTTGTGACGTTTGCTTAACAAGAAGAAAATTGCTGCAATTCTTTACAAGTTTGAGCGGCAGGCGACGGACGCATCAGCAACAACAACTTCTGGCTCTTTTCCCATGGCTGTTGCATGGCTGTTGTGGCCTTCGGTGTCTTGGCTTGGTGTGTGTGTACTTGGTGTACTTGGCCTGCTCTTGTTAGCCAGTTTGACTGTTTTGGCTACTTCAATGCGTTCGCCATGCGTTTGTCATGCCAAAAGTGTAGTAAATTGTGTGGCACTTAAGTCAACACATGCAACATGCCACAATGCAGCCACAACAAACTGTGCCTGTGGCCTGCCTCCTCGGCTGCATGCTGCATGCTGCTTGCTGCTTGCTGCCTGTTGACTGCTCTGTTTCAGCCAATTTGCATGTTGATCCAGCTGCCCCAGAGACTGTGAGACAGGGATGGGGAAGCGGAGTGTGGAAGGTGCAGAAAGATTTCTGCGCTCTATTTTGACTTTGATAGATGTCGTCGAGCTTATCCCGAGTAATGTGTGCTATGTTTTGTGTGTACTTGTGTGTTGTCCAGCTGGAAAAGAAGATGCAAGCGCTGCGATTATTATGCTCATTGCGATCGTTCACCCGCATTTGCAGTTTATGCGCTACTTTCATATCACGATAATACATGGATAGCTGAAACTAAAACTTCCTTTTATCGTTTAATAAAGTGGCACAAAAATTGTAAGCCAACATATCACTTAATGTACATTTAAGCATATCAAAAGCTCAGAATATATTTTATTGAGAAATACATTTATTATTATGACTTCGTTTTAATTGCTCGCATGTAGATATTATTACATAATATTTCATAATAAAGTCCTACTAATATTTTGTAATTTACAATGTTTTAATAGATGTCTATCATTATGTCATAACAAACGATGTTTTAAAGAAAATAGTAAAACCCTTTCTATTTGCTTTTGCTAATTTGAAAAGAAAAACATATTTATATTTTATAACTGCATAACTAATTTATTTGCAGGAGGTATTTAAAAAAAAGGGGAATTTCAAAAGACAACATTAGTAAATATGTTAATACAATGAAAGAAAAAGGTTTTCCAACATATTCATATATTTAATGAAATAAGTTCAAGAATCATGACATAATATAGTTTTGAAAATGATTAATATCAAATTATGTTTATTTAATTCTGATATTTCATTATTTCTAACAAATATAACGATAAGTTCGTTTACTACTCTCAAATCTAGGTGAAAGTGTTTTTTTGAAAATAGAAGGTTACAATGTTGTTGTAGTAAATAAATTCATTATATTTGAAAATCAGGCGTGAAAAGCCTTAATTCAGTTGACTGACTTATTCGCCAATCGCCTTCGCCCAGTTCAACTGAAGACATCACGCATAAACGTGAACTTGGTGTGTGCTGCTGACCTCTTGGCTTGTGGCATTGCTGAAACTCATTATGCCCCCAAAATGAATGCAAAGCGTCGGCATTAATGTCACATCGTTCTCTGTGCAATTAAGTGGACTGCGTGCCACAGCTTTAGCTCTTCATTCAGCTCCCGCTTCAGCCACAACTCTTGGCCAAGTTCTCTTGGCTATCAGTTGGTTTGGTGGTTGCCTTATCACGCTTGCCACACTCTCACTAGCTCTATTGCAATGTTTATGTGTGTGCTTGTGTGTTTGTGTTGTAGCACACAAAATTTGCAATTATAATTTTGCGCCTCGGCTCAAGCGAAGTCGAGTCGAGAGACTCTGTGGCGGTGTTTTTCCTTTTTCCTTTGGCTTTGGCTCTTTCAGAGGCTGCCGCAACGATTAAATCTCTTTTCTTAGCTTTGTTGTTGCTGTTGTTGTTGTTATTCAGTTGTTTGGTGGCTGCGAGTCTGTGCCCCGGGTCCAGCCCCGGCTGCCAGCCTACAGAGCGTAGTTCAACAATTGAATTTCTTAAGCTTTTGGCTTAAGCCGTAGCATGTAGCATCAGTCCAGCCCCCCATTTGGGATCTCTCTGGTCTCTGGTCTGGTCTAGTCCTTTGCATGTCTCCCAGAGCTCAGTTGCCGCCGCCGCCACAAGCGCAGCTAATTGGATTTCTCTCCTGGGAGAGCTTCGTCTACCTTTCCTTCTCCCATCTTTGCCCCGTCGCTGCTCGACTGCGACTGCGACTACGTAAAACATATCGATAATGTCTTGATCAGACAGCAGTCGCTGCTCGCTGCTTGCTGCTCCAAGTCGCAAAGTCTCCTCAGTCTGTGGCCAAATTGTAATAGTAAAGCACACAGCAAGAAATTCTCTTTTGTCTCATAGTTGCAGCCACGTTTGTTCACTTTCAATTTAACACTCGTGAATTTCTCGCAGTGCAACGTGTTGTACTTGCATGTGTTGGCTGCAGATGAATGATTTCGCTGGCGAACGCGTGTAAAGCAGCAATTAATTTGTACTACATTGCATACAAAAGAGAGTGCGACGGCACATGGAACTTGGCCAATTGTGATGGCCACGTTAACGTTAACGTTAACGTCGACTGCCACAACATTTGCGCCGTGCGTGAGCGTGCTTAATCTCAATTGAGTTCACAAATCAAATGCAGTTGTGAAATGCTCTTTTTATATATCAATTTTATATTTATATGTTTTTAATTTGATTTCATTTTTATTTGTTGTCATCAAAGCAAATTAAGAAACTCTTAATTAACTTTGCGGATTTTACTTATTATTTAATGCATAATTTAATAATAAATATTCTTATTAAAAAATATTAAGAAAAAATTGAAATGTGTAATGAATTCTAATTCAATATAATCTAGAAACAAATAAAATACGCAAGTTTAATGGAATCAAGTAGTATTAAAATTTTTAAAAATTTTAACAAATACTATAATAAGCAAATACACATTTTTAATATTATAGGTAATATCAATAATTTTTTAAATCAAATAAGCAAATACACATTTTTAATATTATAGGTAATATCAATAATTTTTTAAATCAAATTTTACGTCTCATGAAAATACTTGAATATCAGACAATTTTTAAATTACAAATTTTATATTAAGTAAATGCACATTTATAATATTTTTTGAGAGTTTGTCAATAACATAACAATTACTCAATTCAAATTCAATTCATTTAAATTTGATGAAGTACTTTTACGTATACAATTCAATTTGGAAAGCAAAGACCCAGTTGCATCAGTGCAGTGTACTTTCCATTGGGATGCGTGTCTGTCCGAGTGAAGCGAAAAGGTTACAAAGCAATTATAAAGCACAGAGTTGAGGAATACTTGGAGTTCGCTGCGCCAGAGTGTGTTATAATTCTCTTAGCATATGAGTGAGAGGTGGCCACCAAAGGGGCAGAGAGTGAGGCCAACACACTGATCTCGGACAGCATCTCTCATGTAACCGCGACACGACGACCTCTATGAATATTGAGTCGACCCAGGCGGACAGGCACAGAGCACAAGCAAAGAGCAAAGACAGCACAGACAGAAGACAGCAGACAGCAAGAGGCGCAGGCGCTGCAGGAGAATAAGGAGAGAAGAGTGAAGGGGGAAGGTGCGAGAGACTGACCAAGTTTGGGTCTCAGACGTGGAGTGCGCTGCTGTTGTTGTTGTTGCTGTTGATGTTGTTTTTGTAATCTACGCTATAATCATGCACTGAGCAAATTCGCATAGCCGCCCATTATTCCACCCACTTTTTGTTGTGTTCGTTTTTGTTTTTTGTTGTTTTTTGTGGCTTGAGTGCAAAGCGAAGCATTCAATTTGTTGTTGCTGTTTTTATTGCAGCAAAATACACTTAATTTTGGCCTTTTTGCCGCAATTCATGCATTTCACATGGCTCTCCTTCCCTCCCCTCTCCCCACCACCACACTCCCCTTCAGCCTTAGCCCAGCTCTACTCAGTGCATCAATCGATCAGCGGCTCAGCGTCTCAGCGCCGCGAGATGATCTACATTAAGAGAGAGATTTTTGTTTCAGTCTCCTCCAGTCCAGGGCGCATCCAACAACAACAACAACAACAACTCCGAGACCAAGTCCGACCTTTTGCTGTAACCGCCGTCCCAGTGGGCGTGTCCTGCTTTAACTGTGCGCCTTCGCCTTCGCTCTACTCTGATCTGAGCACCAGGCCAGGCCATGGTACAGTTTTAAGTAATTGCATTATGTTTAAGTTTCTGCGATTTTTGTTGTTGTTCACTTTTTTTTTTTGGAGCAGAGTTCGATTTCGATGCTTACCTTGAAGTTGGAGTGGGAGGTTTTCGATTTTAAGACAAATCAGTGGGTTAAGCAAATAACATTAAATTCCACAACACATTTCGCAATCTGGGTAAGTTCTTATAGTTTAAGCTCTTTTAACCTCATATTATTAGGCACGGTTATAAACTGTATAGCTTTTAAACACAGTAGCAAGTTATTACTAATTTAATTTGTAGCATAAAAGTCTTGATTTGAGACAAAATGTGGAATTAGTTTGGTATTCTATCGGTGCATTTTTTTATTCTCAATAGTTATTTATAAAAATTTTAAAATATTCCATTTTCTAAAGAAATTTACAATCTATAGTATATTAGCTAAATACATATTGTATACGATTCCTTCCATATGTTTGCTTTATTTAGGATTGAATGAAAAATAAGATAAATAAAATTGGAGAAGTTATTCAAGGAAAAATATATACGGCAGTCAGATTTTAGCTTTGGTTTAAAATCTGGCATATTTTGTACTCTACGATATATTTTTAATGTAATAGTATATCTATATACCAAATATAACTACTCTTTAAAAGAGACTCACTATATTACCAAAAGAAATTCTGAATCTATATTACCAAATCACACAATGTGAATGGTTCTGTTTACTCCACTTAGTAAATGGTATCTTAACACCTCGTTCCTCAGAAGTTGTCCTATTTTAATTTACCTTAGTTCTGTATACTGAAATATTTGATTTAAAACTAAATCTGAAATTAGTTTAGCATACGTTAGGTGCATTTTTTTAATAACATTCAATGCTTTTACATGAAATTCTTCTATAAATATATTTAGTTTTCAAAAAGACTTACAACCTTCATATATTTAACAAAACACACAATGTAAATGATTATGTCTAGTCAGCTTAATAAATGGAATCTTAACACCTAGTTCCTAAGAAGTTGCCCTGCTATGAAGAGCAATGGCCCATCATTTAAACGAAACCACAATCGATTGATAATCAAGTGGATGGAAAAACGTCCCATTGAGCCGCATAATCGAAATGCAGCTGATTAATCGGCTGAGAAACAGGCGGAGCCAGAGGCACGATTATTTTTTATGATCAGACCCCCCCACAAATCGTTGAGACTAATTAAAACGCATATTACGAATGCTATTAACATGACAGCGAACACAGCGCCATCGAGAGAACATGGCTATTAAAATCGAAAGGGGACAAAAACTGAAAACTGAAAACTGACAAAACTGAAATGGCCAAGAATTGGAATCAGAAAACTCGGCAGCGATTCAAATCAATGTGCATATTTCGAGATCTTTGGTAGAGAGAACTTGAAGTTGATGTTGATGCTGGAGGCTACTGCAAAATTGTTCGAACAGATATTTAATCCAATTAACAAAGAGACTGAGACTGAGACTGAGACTGAGACTGAGAAAGAGAACTGAGAACATGAAAATTATCGAAATCAGTTAACCCACACAGTGGAGATATTGTCACTAATGAGTTATGAGGCGCAGACGACATAAGAGCGAGAACCCATGTGGCACCACAGCTGCAACGTGCAACGTGCAACCAACCTGACTGACTGACTGAGTTGAACATTTTAAACCATAACATTTTATTAACATAATAAAATCAAAATTATCAACAAAGTCGTCAATGTCGACGACGCAAACGTTCCACACAAACTGAATCTGAAACTGAATCTGAGTCGGAGTCCGAATCGGAATTGTAGTTGGAGTTGGAGACTCAAAATGAGACAACTTTGGAGGTAACGAGCTGCAGCAACCACAGCAGCAGCATCAGCAGCGGCAGCAGCAGCGCTGATTGGCATCTTGTTGATACAAAAGACAGTGAGTGTATCTCAAGCTGTGGTTAGAGCTGTGTGCAGAGCTAGTTCTTAGCTGAAAACAAAATTTGGAATTAAATTTCCTTGGCCTGGCGCTATAATATAATATAATATGTAGTAAATGGCCGCATTAATGTCTAAAGAGAAAACTTAACTGGCCCACACACTCATTGTCAGCCCAGCGCCGTTCAAACAATATCTTAGCATAGTTTAGAGTGTGGTCCACAGACAGATGGATGGACAGACAGCCAGAGAGACAGACGGAAGAGTCAAGTGGAGTGGAGCCAACAGCATGTGGCGTCTGTGGCTTGAACGAGAAATTATGATTTACAATAATGAAGCGTTATATTGTCAAGCGATAAGCATCTCTCAGACGATGGCAACTATCGTAAACCTGATGAGTTGTTATAGATTTTTAAACAGAGTTCAATAATCGACTCATCGCGAGGTAAATTTCTGTTGAAATTAACGCCCCACCAGATATTTTCTTCTCTCTCTCTCTCAGTCTCTGGCATTGCTCATAAATTTTATTATGAACTTCAGTTGAACAAAGTTGAATCGCAGCATCATCATACACAGCGTACGTAAGTGTATTTCCTCTCCCGTTGAGAGCACACACACACACAAACAGATCGATGCGATGCGATGCTCATAAACAACATGCAGAAATTACTTGTTTAAAATTTGTCACACCATTAGTAAAAAAATCGGCGGCGAAAGGACCTCGCTGTGTCAGAGAGTTCCCCACACAAAACCAACACTGAGAGAGAAACAAGTAAAAAGAACTACAGCAACAACAACTGGGCAGCAATTCCAATTCCAGTTTCAACTTTAGTTCCATGCAGTGTGTGCCTTTTGCCTTGTTTGCTCTTGATTTTATCAACCGCAAAACATCTACTCAAGTGTCAGTGTCACTCGCACAGCGGGCGGGCGGCGACGACCGACGAACGACGAACGGAGACACAGATGAGACCCTGGACCATCCCAGGCGTTGAAAAATGAAGAACAGACAGACAGAGTTCACAAAATAACCACACGACGAGAGCAAAATACAACTGTAGAAATTAAATAATGCGCGAATGATTCCAACAGTATACTCTATATAATGAATAATTTAAAAAATTATAGAAAAAATTAAGAATTACTACTCTAATGCCTTCAAAAATAAAATAATAATGATATTTTTATTTATTTCTGTTATTGTACTCTACATAATAGATTATATAAAAAAATAAATTATAAACTTTATTCGTTAATATTATTTTCTATAAAACAAACAATTTATTATTTTTTAAATATAATTATTTTGAATAGGTTTTGATAGTAAAGAAAAACAGAATTAAGGAATATTTATTTGGTCAATACTGCAATTTATTTTTCTATACAAAAGTTATTAAAAATAAAAATTATATTCAATATTTTTAGATATATTAGAAATTATAAATAATTTTGAAATATACAAATTATTCAATGCTTCAAATTTGACCTACTTTTCATAATGAAGATTGAAATTGGTTTTTACTTCCTTGTGAGACTAATGATGAATATTAAAAGAATATTGTTAAGTTGCATATGTGGTACTAATATACACAATATTTATTGCTCAAACTGGTATGTAATCTATTAAATTGTAAGGTAAAGAATCCCAAAATGTTTTAGGTACTAGCAAAGTAGATGCTTCATCTAGTTTTTTAGTACACAAAATATTTCCTTTGCTTGGCTTGCAACTTATTTTAAAATGTGGATGCACCTTTTGAGTTAGAGTATTAAAAATGCCAAAACGTTGCGCTTTGCAGCAACAGCAGCAGCAGCGGAGTCAGCATCGAACTTTATCCATATAATGAAAACACCCTCAACTTAAGTGCATAATTTATAACGAACGAGGCGAGCGAGACAATGAAAAGGTTGAAATACCAAACAGAACGAGCCTTGGACATGGACTTCGTCTTGGCCTGTGAATTGCTCTTGGACTTGGACTGAACATACAAATATAAAAATGTATGTGTGTGTGTGCGAGTTTGTGTTAATAAATTTCTTAATAAAACATGCAAATTCAAATGCATTTATCTAGATCAGCGAAAAGCGACAAAATTTTACGTTCATACCATTTATCAGAGCGATTCGCATAATTTTTTTTTTTGGCACACGTCGTCTCATCCGTATCCGTATCTGCATATCTGTGGGTAGGGCTAAGACCCTGTCAGACATTCAGAGACCCAGACACAGACCCAATTCGTTTGCTAAAAACTGACCACAAACCAGTTGAACTCAATAAATATTTTGACTCTTGACAAATGCGCGAAACAATGCCAACAATGTGTGTGCAACATTGTCAGGAGCGGATAGGCAAGTTCCTTACGTCCTCGACGTAGAGCCAAAAGGGCAAGGCCAGAAACTGGGACAACGACAGGGAACAGTGAACAGTTAACAGTTAAACCCGGTGGCCATTACCTAACCGCAGAATGCCATAAATATATCACAGAAATTAGCACAAAAGCAGACAAATTATAAGTATAAAGGGAGGCAATTGCTATGAATTCATCTCGAAGGAGGGCAAAACTCGGGGCAATTAAATGTCAAAATTGTTTTGCTGAAAACATGAGAAATTGCGCAATTGTTGGCAAAAAGAATGGGTGGACAGGAGAGTGTATTTTATATGCGAAGTATGCGAGAGGAAGGCGAAATTTAGGAGGAGAAAGAAGAAATTTAAGAGGGTGAAATTTGGTAAACTGGTAAAATGAGGGCTGTGTCTTGTCTTTGAAAAGAGGATTTGTAAAGAAGAAACTTCACTCAAGATAGGTGTTGCCAAAGGATCTTTTAAAGGCAATCTATAAATAATGTATTGAGCACAGTTCTAAAATAAAATTTCAAAAGCCTTGAGCGAAAACATAATCCAATTTTCAAAAAAAAATCTATTGTTTTTAGGGCGCATTTTAGCTTTGACTAAATAAACGTATCATAACATCTAAGATTATAATCAAATATTCGAAAAGCGAGTGACCTTTTCTGAAGCATTTAACAAATATGCGTCGAATACTTTAAATAAATGGAACTAAATAAATGAATGCTCGTAAATGAGCTTCGACAAGACGGACAGACGGATTGAATTCAGCCTCTAAAAATGTGTAATCTTCACGGAGCATTGGGAATTATGTGGAGGCAATTATTAGTTGACACAAGCATAAAACGTTTATAACATTTCCGCATAAAGTTAACACCCGTAAAATATTATAAAATTGACAAACAAAAAAACTGAGCTGCATTTGCATATTTCGTATGACAAACCAACAGCACCGCGGTAGGTCTCAGAAAGTTGGATGAATGGATGGATGGATGGATGAGTATCCAATGCGACTCTTCAAACACTCACACACTCTTCGACTCACACACACGGTGAGCGTGAACTGAAAAGCGTGTTAATTTTCACTGTGCATTTATTGTGGCCATATAGTATATCGGACGGGGTTAGGCGACGAATCGGATCGAAGGGGGAATATAGGAAGCAAATCGAACGAACGTCTTATGTTAATGGGCGGTGTAGCTGGGATGGGACGGGACGCCCCAAAGTTTCACCGTTGAAACCGTAGTGCTGTAAAGCTGTTAATTAAAACGAACAAAAATGTACCAAAAACAACAGCAGCATCAACAACAACAACAGCAACAAACAACGACAACAGTGAAAAATAAAAGAAGACCACACAAATATATTTGATTCCCACCAAGCCAGTTTGTTGCCTATTTAAGTCTTTTGTTTCATGGATGCACTTGTCGCTCTGGCTGCCTCAGCGTCTGCCTCTGCCGCTGTCTCCTCCCTCTCCACATGTTGTGGCTGCCTTCAGCAACCTGACAACCTGACTTGGGCGAAAATTTGAATAATTTTGCAAGCTGTACTCGTTTTATTGATTGATTCTCTAAGCACTAGCCACTCCTGCACACCCCGGACATGAAAAAGAAGACTATTAATTGCTGTGTCGAATGGCCGCAGATGAAATACACTCACCTGCTATTGTACCATCAAAATATAAAGCTAATTGAAAATAAATTACGTACTCTTAGAAGAGGTGAAAAGAATAAAACAAAGATCAATTAATTTTATAGATATTTAGTTTAAATTACAATAACAACAAATTAAAAAAATAATTTAAAAGAAATTTAAAAGAAATTAAAAATGTGTACCAAAATTGTATATACAATTATTTAAAATATACATTTACAATTGAATTTTCAAAATTACAAATAAATATAATCAAAAAGATTTTATTTTACAAATAACAATGTTTACATACTATATATATTATACATATTCTTACATAAAATATCAAAGCCAAAAATTATTCCTAATTATTAAACAGAAATATTTAAGATATTATTTTTTATATTTTAAGAAATTATTAAACATTATACAACGTCTTGAGCACAAACTATTATGTAAAAAGTTTTTGACTCAAATATTAATAATTTTGAGTGAGTTCTTTTCAGGATAATATTGTTGCCCATATAGTGCGAAAATTATGCTACCCCTTGGCCAGGGTATCAAGAGAAATACGAGGGTAGCTGAAGAGAGAGAGCGAGGGGGGGGGGGAAGAAAAAAAGCAAAACACGAAAAGCGAACAAGTCGAAGCAGGTTTGCATCATTTGTGGGTTATCAATCACACATAGAAATTTTTGAACATTAGATGAAGCGCGAGTTTGACTGACTACGCCTGGGCCGAATGTTAGTCATTAATTATGCGGCGAGGAGGTGATCAGCGGCGGCGGCAGCGGCAGCGGAGACGACGACGATTCAACGAGTTGACGAGCAAAGTCACAAATCGCAGCAGTCACAGTCCAACAACAGCTGAGGAACCAAGGCATCAAGCATCAAGAGATGCCTCAGTCGGATCATCGTCAATATTGACAGGCGGCGAACGAAACGAAACGAAACGCAACGGCATGAACATGTTCTTTAAACTTTAGCCTTGAGATGATGGCTGGCAGCAAAAGCAGCATCAGCATCACAGTTTGCACATTTAGAATTAAGCATATTTATTTTGTTTTTCTGTATTTTTTTGCAAAATAATTTCTATTTTTTGCAGCATTTTTTTTTGGTAGATGCAGCAGTGTCTAGAGAAGCAGGTCTTACCGGGTCCAAGACGCTGCTTTATTCTACTCGTATTCACATAATTGTTGCCAGTTTTTGTTGCTGTTGCTGTTGTCTGTTTATATTTAATTGCTAAAAAACTATAATTCTGTCAAGTTTATTATGAAAATAATTATAATGCACGTTCTGCTTGCTGTTGTTGCTAGTTGTTGCCATTGTACTGCGCGACTAGAGGTTTATCTAAGTGCGCATATCTTAAGATTCTGTGCCTGAACAATGGTCGTGGCTTGGCTGATTTAGCGTTATAATTACCCCGCAGACGATTGTGCGCAACAAAAACACCAAACACACACACACACACACACATCATACATAAATTCTATGTAAAGTTAAGTTTTGTAAAGAACTTGTCTATTGGGTCATTGGGTTAGTGTTAAGTCATTTTCATTGAAATTAACAAAAACAAACAACGAATAAAAACCAACTCTAAAAAACAAAAAGAACAGAAAGTGAGTTTGTCAGTTGACATACTTTAACAGCGTGTTAAGCATGAGTCAGGAAATTGATGAACCAACCAAGCTCAGCTTACCTCAACTCAGCATTTGCCCACTTTCAGTTAACAGCTCAATAAGCCAAGCCATCAAAGGCCCCAGAACATGGAAATTGTATGTAAAACGGAGCCAACTCTAATCTGCAGTTATAAATAAAGATCAGAGCAGCTAAGAAGACTCTTTTAGGTGCTTGAGACAAAACATGTCTCGTTAAAGTTAGAACTAGTTCAATTTAGATGTTGTCAGGGCGATAGCAAAACATAATACAAATGGAATTAGTATGAAAGTTGAACTGTTCGAAAATAGAGTACAGATTTTTGATCACTCTACTAGCTGATTACAATTTAAGTTTTCTCTATTGTGACTGACATCTACAAAAAGGATACAAAGGAAAAATATTATGAATTTAATTGAATTCGCTAAAATAAAATAATTTGAAAATATACAAAATAAAGTAGAAAATAACAAAGTAAGAATATACAAAATGTAAGAGCATGCTCTGGGATTAATATGATTATTCATTATATTTTGAAGTATGAATTTCAATTTTACAGTAAACTTGTAATAATAATTGCATACACAAACAAAAAAGTTATTTAATTAGGATTTGGTCTTAGCTTTAAAAATTGTTCTCAAAAAAATGCGTTAAAAACATGAAAGTCTTAACGTTAGAAAACACATCCTGATATTAATAACATTTGACAGACACAAAAATCTTTCTATAAGACCAAAAAATTGTTTAATTATATTTTACTATCTCTTTTATTAATTAATTTAGCGCATTCAGTTGTTATAGGAATTTCGATGGGAGTTTGACATTTCCCAGTCTAATTTCATAATTTAAAGAATTTGTACTTAAGGATGCCTAATGCTCAGAACACAATTTATAAGACGAATGTTATTGATTTTAGAAAGAGATTTTTTTCACTGTACTATTTAGAGTAACCTAATCATTTATTTTTAAAGACAATTTTTAATTAGCACATTTTAAATATTTTTCAAAATTTATTAATTTTTTCCCCTTAAATCAAAATGTAAATCTTGTGGTTTCTTTTTTTCCCCAGATTTCAGATTTCTCATTAAACATATTACTTCCTCTTCCTCATTCTATTCTCTGTCTCTTCGTTGACCCATTAGACATCCATATTTAGTACGAACTAAGCCCCATATCAAATAATTAACGCCTTCTTGCTTGGACAAGCGCTCTGATCACTGGACCACAGGTTGTGCTAGAAAGTGTATTGGGTGTCTGTGTGTATGTGTGTGTGTGTGTACTTCAGTGTGTGTGCGGCACACCTTACGCGAGAGTGTTGCTTATAATTACAGCGAAACCGAGATGCAGCCATAAATCTCAGCTCCCATGAAACGCGCAGCAAATTAACATTATTAAAATTTGGTTTCGACACATAAAACAAAAAACAGAAACAATAACAACAAATACCAATATTTTGATTTGGACTAAACTGTGCTAAGTGACCAAGTCAACTAAGTGTCTAACAACAAAAAACTTTGAGAATGGAAAAACTTGCGACTTTTAACTGGCAAAGAAAGCAATTTGAGGAAAAGGCATTTGAAGCCATTGGAGTTAGTTCTCCTTTGTGTATATTTTTATCGATCTATAAAATCTACACTCTTTTGATGCCATTTGGCCGTTACTCAACGGCAATTTACGATTGATAATAAATCATTGCTGAGATCTGTGCTAAGCCAGAGTCAAAGCCAGAATGAGAGTACCTGAAATCCTGATGCACTAATTCATTTTTTTATTAACGCCCCGGGGCAAAATGTGGAAACACGTAACAAACACAACACAAAAACCTAAAGAAACCCTCGAAGAAAACGAAAGAATATCATCATATATATGGATGTTCTGGATTTATAATCAATAACATGGCACAGTTGGAAATAAGGACACCAATAAAAAAAAAGTCAAGAGCACATTCTCAGGCTGAGAGCTGGGAAACGAAACTCATCTAAATAAAAATTTTAGTTTTATTTTTTCCAGGTTCTTTTTTTTTTCTGATGTTTATATGACAGCGATAACTGTGAGTCAGAGAGAGAAGCGAGCGAGAGAGAATGGAGAGAGGAGTGAGAGGTGAATACAAAAGAAACTGGGTCCTGTATTGTCTCTCTCGGAGTTTCTTTTGGCCAGACGCAGTTTGAGGTCTTGTTGCTCAAATGATAAATTGCTGTTCGATGCCAGACGCCAGTTCTCTAACAATTGTTATGATCTGTTTATGCCTCAAAACTGAGCAGCTGAGTCCGCCCGCCAATTAAGAGGGAGCCAAGATACGAAACACATTTGTTGGTACAGTTGCTACCGGTAACAATCGAAATTCAATCAAAGTCCTTTCACACCTCTGGACAGCTTATCGCACGCATCGATCGAGGAAGTGCGCAACTTAGTCCCGATCGGATCCCGGATCCCGCATCAACCATAACAATCGTATTAATCGTGCTGATTGTAAATTAATGCATGAGTCGATTGTAGAGGGTTCCACACGATTCCTGTTAGTAACGCTGATTAGAATCAGCCAACTGCCTCACGCACATACGAAGGACATTAATGTGTCAACATGTGCGATCAGTTTTGTACAAAAAAAGAGAATAGAACTCACACAGTAGTTGAGGGCAAATAATACGGATGATGTCTCTCTAGTTCCTGGTACTCAGATATGCCATACAACAAAGCAATCTGATAAAGATCGCACACACACAACACACACACACTCGACTCGATTCATGCGAATGTCAACTGCGACCACAACAATGTGCGCATAATGAGCAGAAGGCATGAGACAACAGGCAGGAGCTAGGAGACAGCAGCCTGAAGACAGCAAACCAGGAGCTGAGAGCCAGCAGGATATTGCTGAACTCCCTTGGGCGAAATATTCTCAAAGTCATAAACTACTTTTTTGGTTTTTCAATTTTTTAAAAGCAATTTTATAGCCGTTTTGCTACATAAATCTTTTTGCAGGACATTTCATTGTTTTTATAGCGATATGCAAATAGATTTGATTCTGACCTTCAACCCCAAGGGATTCAAGATGATCCTTAGACAATTCAAATGCGGTTGACCGCATTCTCAAAGGGTTGTAGTCGAAAAGTATTCTTATTCTTATTTCGTTTTGCCTTTTTCTTCATTGCTAACAACTTGATTAGAGCGACAAAACTTGCCGTACATTATTCTTGATTAAGTCACATTAATTATGATAATGATGACGACTGGCTCGAATCGCAGTCAGTCTGCCAGCCATCTAGGGGAGGGCAATTGAAACGGGAACAGGATATTGTCGCAGGACAATGCCAACGACGTGTGCGCGAATAAAAAACCGAGCGAGAGAGAATAGAGAATATAACTCAAGCGATATTCTATGGAGCGTATGTGGCCTGTGATAAATGTCAATTTCCTGCTCAGCATTTGACACGCCTGAACTCAACTGAAATGAACTGAACTGATGTCTTCATTGGTGGGATATCTAGATTATTTACGGAAGTTATCTAATAGCGGCTGACACTTCTAATCCTTTTATGGAATTAATCAAGTGTGCCCATAACGAACAGCTGCAATCTCTGCAGATGTAATACAGAGAGAAGATATAAAAATAAATCCAAGTTTTTTTTGCTGTACTTCCTTGTGGAGGTCAATAGCCAGACGAGCATGTTACAAATTGATTGATTAAATGCAATATAAAGATTATAAAATGAAGAGGAAAACTCATAAAATGCAATTTGAATTATTCAGCTCACATGATAAGCGAGACATTCATAAATTACCCATAAACCATAAGAGCATAGCATAACCAAAACCAAAAAAAAAACCAATAACAAAGTTACAAAATTTATGGACATTCATTGATCGGTGCATGCATTTTATGCTTTATGTTGTGTCGTATGTGATTTCCGCTCGGGAACTGCGCTAGGTGGGCTGAGGCCATCAAAAAACTACAAAAACAACTTCGACGAGAGAAAGAAAACTAACTGAAGAAAAAAAAAAACAAAATATCAAGCTAGATATGCAGTCTGCATATTAAAACAATAGAGAAAAATGCCAGAGAGTTTTTCAGTGTTTTCAGTTTAAGAGTTTTCAGTTGCCTGACAGCTGTCGTTGGATCCTTTCAAAATGACAAATGAGTAACAGATCGCAACAGTCTCGAGGAAGGCTGCATGTTGTCAAAACAACTGCAAAAAATTTCTTGAACTAAACAATTAGAAAACAGTTGGCAAAATGTGCAACTACTTGAACTACCGTGCAGCGATCATCTTTGGATTAATCATTAATCATGCAAAAAAAGAAAACACTTAAATTAGGCAGTTTTCTTGGGTTTCCCATTTCGCAGATCGACCACTTCAGAAGTAATCGAGGTGCTCGCACTCGTTCTCGTTCTCATTCTATTGATTATGTCACCGCATTGTCATTAATTATGCCATTGTTTTGGGTTCGGCCTGTCACTCTCATTGTGGTTCAGTCGACCGAAAGGAGACAAAATGTTTCTGAAAATGTCGAATGCCTAATGTCGAGTGCAGTTTGTAGAACGGGTTAGAAACCTTATAAGTTAGGTCTCTTCTCGTCTCGATGCTTATGAATTTCTAATGCTACTCGAACGCAGCACGAGTGTATTCATTAATCACATAGAGTCAAAAGGTGTTTTGATTTTGGCATACGTTTTCAAGGCTACCTAAAACTAGGAGTCCAAAACAAACAATTGCCATACAATCACAGACACTTCCATTTATTTGTGACATTGGACTAGGCGAGGCCTCTGACTCTGACTCTGCCTCTAGCTCTGGCTCTGGCTTTGGCTCGGAATCAGTGGCAACTTTACAACTTGCAACATGCAATTGCCACCGAAACTAGAACACGAATGAGAACTTTTTTTTTCAAGTCTATTATCTTGGGCTTTGTTTGGCCAAAAAGGCATAGGAATGGGCCAAAATGCAGCTAAGGTCGATTTTAATAGGGTTCGAGGCATTGAGGCATTGAACTTGTTTCGCCGGCAACACCTTGGTTCCATTTCGGCAAAGTACACTAAAAGAAAATCTTACCTAGAATGCTTAAGGTGCTTTTAGAAGCTTAGGGAATTATTATTTATTTATTTACATGTTTATTATTATACATAATAATATAATAACTCAAAGAGGAAAGTGCTAGCAACTAAGGCCATCGACTTTAGGGAATTCAAAATTTAATAAATGTTAATTTTTACCTCATATGTTTTATAACAAGTCTGAGATTATTGACTCAAGATTGTTCAATAAATTAGTAAGGAAAATGCTTGCAATGACTTCAAACATTTTATTATATATAGTGAATAATAATATAAAAATACCACAAACAAAAGATAACTTTCTATTTATATTATCATATCATTACTTTTATTTAAAGAATAACCTAAATACGCAAAATAGGTTATTGCTATATTTATTGTACAAATAAAAAATTTGTGCTAAAATATACATATAAGATATACCTTTGTATACGTATAACCAAAATTAGTTTTAAATTTTTTCTAATATTTATATTAAATGCATTTGAAATCATTTTTAGAACTAGTTTTAAGATATTTTATATTTCTACTTTTGAAGCTAATGGTTGCTGAATTGTATACATTTGATTAAGGTTTATTTTACATATCTGCTTTAAACTTACATTTATTTTGTAAAGTGTAGATTTCATACATAATAAAATCATTTATATACTCCCATATTAGTGTAGAATGTTCTTGCAAGATTTTTCGCAGAGTGTAGAGAACTTACACAAGCACATGCTATTAATTCTTGAACAGTTGCATTGTTATAAGACTGTTTTTCGCTTAACAGTCGGACAGACAATTGTTAACAAGACTGCGGCTCGAGGCCTTAAAGTTAAGACCAAGTCAGCAACAGAGCTGCAAAAAAAGTATCTCATAGTTACACAACGCACAAAGTGCGTTAATTAACAGAAATATGCAGCGCCCACTTGGTAACTCTGGTCGGGCTGGCAGAGTTACGCCCCACAGCAGCATTCAATTTGGTTATATATGTATCTACCTACCATATATGGTACCCTATATGGTCCATAGACTATGGACTTCGACGTATTATTTACGATTTTTCGCATAAATTTACGCGAACGCTCGTAAAACTGCGTGAAATACGACATTTTGAGTTCTGTGAAAGTGTAACACGAACAGCTCCAGCTTCAGCTTCAGTTTCAGCTCCAACTATAGTGGGATTGGTATTGCGATTGCCTGGACATTCGATGGGGAGGGGAGAGCAGGCGGCAGGAGGCAGGAGCTAACTCACCATGAACAATAAGGCAACATCTTTGTGATTTGTAGCTTTCAGCATTAACATGGCAACATTGTTGCTAATAGACGTTGCTAAGCTGCCCACAGAAACAAAACCAATTGCAACAACCACAACAACAACTACAACTACATATGACAACACCAACAAAAGCTCTCGAATTTCCTTGGGAAAAGCTCCGGCTCGCCTTGAACTTGAAATTGCCTTGGTAATTGATTCGACAAGGTGCTGCAAAAATTACTACACAATCATTTTTAAGGAACTGTGGGAATCCTCAAGAAAATAAAATAAAGCTAGTTGAACTCGATTTTATGTTCTAAAAAAAAATCAATCATTTTAATATATTCCTAACTAATAATTCTGTTGATGATTTGTGGTAGAGAAATGTTTGACAGTCAAGGAAATTCAAATGAAAATGTAACTCAAAGAACATAACACAATAAAATTCGAGGAACTGTGGAAATCATCAAGAAAGTAAAATGTAGCTTGTTGAACTCTATTTTATGTTCTAAAATAAAATCAATCATTTTAATTCCTAACTAATAATTCTGTTGATGATTTGTGGTTGAGAAATGTTTGACAGTCAAGGAAATTCAAATGAAAATGTTCTTTGTGTATACAATACTTTTGAAGGAGAATCTTCAAGGCAGCAAAGTTATGAATTGTCTCTTAAGTTTTAAAGAAATAACTAACAAAGCAATTTCTTATGCTTTTTAATATTAGAGTTTGTGTTTCATTTCAACTACAGTCAAAATGAGTTTACATTTAGTAAACACTTCCTTAGATGGTTTTATTAATTTAGTTTTTAATTTGACCCACAAAGAAAACGATTTCTTCAAAGTCGAATCACCTTTGATGATCAACCGAACCAATAATTTTCATTATCTGAATATATTTTTCTGGAAATGCTGTTTATAATGCTTTATAAACTCTCTTAATCAATAGTTTATAATATGCAATTTTCATTTCTTTCCGTTCTAGACAAAATTAAATTATTTTGAATCGATTTCATATTATTTTTCTTTTAATGACACTTACTTTTCCCTCCATGGATTCGAATGATAAATAATCGTCTCTATCCGAATGCACAACTCATTTTTTTTTTGCAAATCTATTTAAAAACTTTTATTAATATTACGAGAATATAATTTTACAAAGTAGAACTTAGTCTTGCTATTAGTTGTTGGTCTGTGCACTTGAGAGTTGGTTAGTTTGTGTTTAGTTTAGTTTGCAGAGATAGTTTCAATCATCCGCTAGATCGCCGACAGTTGCAATTGTGGCTGGCGGAGCAGTTGCTGTGGCTGCGGTCACACTGTAAGGCAGACCGTGCTGCGTGGCCGAGGCCCAGCTGCGCCTGGGCAGGATGCGGCCAAAGTTGAAGTACTTCTGCCGGAGCTTGTCCTTGATCTCGTCCTCGTTCATGATGGCGCTCGCCTCCCTAAAGTTGAGGAAGATGCGACCCTTCTCATCCGTTTTAATCGGTAATATTTCAGTGCAAACGTTACGTGCCTTTAGTAGGAATCCCTCTTCCTCCTCTTCGTGCTGGGCGGCTGTAATGATTGTGTCGCCATGACCCAGCTGATCCTCGGGCAGCACCACAACCGTATCTAGGCGTGAGTCCATGGACTGAGAGCGTGGTGGCTTTGCAATGGCCACGTGATTCTTCTTCTTGCGCAGACAGAAAGGATCCCGATCGCTGGCCTTGACATACTGGACGACAGGTCGATTGACGCCCCACTTAGGTCGATCATCCATCTTGTTGGCATCCTTCTCTTTGCCCAAATTCCGCTTGTTCTTCTCCTTCTCCTTGTCCTTGCTCTTCGCCTTAAAAGTTGTTGTCGTAGTCGTTGTTGTTGTGGTCGTCGTCTCGTGATCCTTTTCCGCCGTCGACTCCTTGGCTGGCTGTGTCTGCGTCTTCGAAGTTTGTGTTGTGGTCGTCGTGGACACCTCACGCTTCAGCAGGACCTTGTAGAAGTTGTCGTGGAACAGACAGAGATCACAGTTGAGCGGCAACTCCGTTTGTGTCTCCACATCCGTTTGGCTGCCACTTCGCTGCCTGCTTGCAGACGAGCAGCCACCAACTCCGGTGAGTGTCTCTTGCAGCGGTGTCTTGAGTGGCATCAGTGCCAGTTTGTCCTGCTCCGCGACCACTGGCGCTATGTCTACTTCAAGTGAGTCGGGCGAGAAGCAACCGCTGGCTGTCTGCAGCGCTGAACGCGCCGTGTGCAGCGGCTCCTCGTCCTCCTCCTCCTTCTCCGCCTGGTAGCCATCCTCGGTGCAGATGGAGGTATCAGTGCGCTGTGTCATCGTCGCCTTCGAGTAGCTCTGCTCCATGTGTGCTCCCGTGGATGGCGGCTTCATTGGTACTTGTGGCTGTTGCATGAAGTAGGTGGCAATCTGCAGATTGCCAATCGCATTCTGCAGGCCAAAGATGTCGCTGGTGACGGGCAGCGGTATCAATGTTGCCGGCTGCATCAGCAGTGCCAGATTCTCCTTCTCCTCAGTACTTGCTTCAGTTGCTGGCTGCTTGATGGGTTTGGTGATGGTGCGTCGCAGATTAATCGGAGTGCCAATCAACACTTTCTCCTCGGTGACAACTGAAGGAGCCGCTGCTGCTGTTGGTGCTGCTGTTGGTGCTGCTGTTGCTGCTGCTGCTGGCTGTGGCGGCGGCGCTGCTCGTGGCGTGTGTGAACAGTCTGGCTCCTCACTCTCTCCTACTTCCTCCTCTATTTCCTCCACTTCTTCTACGGAGAGCACTTGCAGCAATTCCGGCTTATCAGCCTGCTCCAGACTTTGTCCTTGCTCCAGAGGTGGCACACGTTTAAGGCGCTTCTTTTGCTTCTCGATTTTGGCCGCCACCTCGGCCTTCGCTATGGCATCCAGCATGACCATCTGCTTCTTCTTCTGCACCTCCTCGCGCTCCTGTAGTTGACGTCTCTCGTACTCCAGACGTTCCTGCTCCATCTGCTTCTGGCGTCGCATGCGTTGCTCCTCCAGTTGTTCCTCCTGGCGATGCCGCTCCAGCTCCCACTTGCGTATCAGCTCCCGTTCGTGCAGCTGCTTCTTGATCGCATTGTGATACTCGGCCGCCTTGCGACGCTTGTCCATGCGCTCGGCCAGCGTCTGGGCATCGAGTGGCGCATTCTGACCACGTAAATAAGTCGACGAGGATTGCACCGACTGCACATCGTCCTCGCTGTCCTTCAGATCGTGCATGCCACGACTCAACCAGCCAGCCGGTGGCATTCCCACCTGCTGCTGTTGATGTTGCTGCTGTGAATGTTGCTGTTGCTGCTGCTGTGCATTGTAGTTGGCCCAGCGGGCGCGTTCTCTCTCGTGCTGCTCGTGGACATAGAAGTCGCCGTGCTCCGAGGTGTTGCTGATGTGCACCTGATACGTGTTCGACGTGGACACATCCCGGCTGAGACTCATGTTCGATGAACTCGGAGGCGCCGCCAGATAGCAGCAACTGTAACAACAGCAATCGAACAATACGCAATTAAAGTTTTACTATATTTATATTTAGAACAAACAAATATTTGCCAAATCAATTACGATTAAAGCTTAATAACAATTGCTGAGAAACAGTTTGACATTTATTATAGACAACAAAAAACGCGAAAGTTGTTGAGGACACAAAAAACTTTCATTCAAATCTAAAAATAAATATATGTAGTATGAAAGTTTAGGTGAGAACAAAATAGAGAGTAAAAAAATTGCTTGGCCACAATTAAAAGACATACATTTATACGAAACGAGTATTAGCTAATTGTTCAATAGATTTCTATTAAATGAATAAAATAACTCAATATTGTTCTTTAAAACATATTAAAAGATAAAAATTGGCTAAGCATTTGCAAAATATTTGTCTTCTTTGAAGTAAATATTTGGTTAAATTATGAATACCAAATATAATTTTATGATTACAAACGAAATATATTTTTATGTATGCTTGTTAAAGTTCAATGCGTTGACCTGCAATTTTTAATATTTAAACAACATCGAGAAAACGGATTGTTAAATTCAAATTTAAAATTTTCTCAGTAAGACAGCTGATTTCCTAACATAAAGTTAAAAATGTCAAGATGCTATGCACTTAAAAAAGTTTTGATATTCAGCGAAAATATAAAATTTGCACAACAAAGAGCAAAAAGTAAGTTAATAACAAAACTTATTAGTTATTATGAATATTAAACGATGAACAAGAAAACTATTACAAATATAATTAATATCAACAAGCATAGTAAAATGCCTAATGTTAAGTATGACGAGTTTTCACAAGAAGTAATAATTAATTTAGAGAGTTACGTTTATGAGTACACACATTTTCACAAAATTCTAATAAACATTGCTATGCTAAAAATAAATATTTATTGAAATTCAACAAAGTAAAAATAAAAAATTATACAATGTTATAAAAAATGTTAAATTTAATACTTAATAGAAACCAATAATAAGTTAAGCGGTTTACTTGGGTTTTGAGTGATTATTTCCAGTAGGTTCAAATAAAGCAGAACTAATAATAAAAATAATCCATAGTAATTAATTAATACAAAAATACATAAATAACAGTATAAAAATATACTTGTTTATACTAAATACAAAGTAAATAAATAAAAAAATAAATAATAATTGGAAAAATGAATAAACTCAAAAGTAAATAGATAAAATACATTAGGATTATTAAATTTAATAAATACAAAATGTGAAAATAAATAAAAACAATAATAAATTATTTAATTAACTATTAATCAATTAATATACAAATGCACAACATAGAAATAAATGTATCACGAATGAACTCTAATCAAAATAGACTTGTAAAATGTAAGCACACGCGGCAACTAATCAATTGTGTTAACAGTGAATTGTTAAGGGCAACAGTTAGATATGTTATCGCGCAAGTGTTGGCACTTGACACATTCGAAAGTTGGTCAACTCACCCGTCGGCGAGGTAGCCGTCGGCAGCGAGGGGTTCGTAGACGTGACCCTGCCCTGGCACACGTCGTCCCTTAATGGCATATGCATGGTTCAATGCCTGTTTGCACTTGCCAGTCTGCGCCTGAGCGGGCGCTTGCAACATGCCCTGCAAAGCCTGCTGTGGCCCACAGCTAGGCGTAAGGGTGGGCGTGGGCGTGGCAGCACCCTGTATCGATCGTCGAAGACGTCGCCCGGCGATGGCAGCGCTGAGGAGACTCTCGTCCGCCTGGCTGGCGCTGCCCATGCCACTAATGCTCCCATTTTGGCTGGCGGCGTCGTTATACCAAATGTCTGGAGTGTGCGTGTTCTTGGGCGTATCGCTGAGATAGCCAGAAGTGTCCTCTTCCTGGCAACCGACAACCGAGGCCTGATTGGGATTCCCATTGCCCGGATTGTTGTTGTTTAATCGATTGCCATTCCCGTTGCCGTTGCCAGGATCAATGTTTGCTCCCTTCACGTTGCCAAGTTGATTGGCCGCCTTTTGCTGCTGCTGCTGCTGCTGCTGTTGTCTGCCCGCGTAATCCCGCTGCCTCAAGGTTGGTAAACTGGGACTCCGTAATCTCTGCTGCTGCTGCTGTTGTACTCCCGGATGTTGCATGCGTCCCTTGGCCGTCTGCAGCGAAGTGGGCACCAGCTCCACATAGCGTCCAGGTGGTTGAAGAGGCAACTGTCTGGCCGACATGCCAGGCGCATAGCTGCCACGTCGCTGGCGTCGATAGAGCAGCTCATCATCCTCGAAATCCGCATCACCAGCCACGTCGAGTTCGCCATCGAAGTCATCGATGTAGCGCTCCAGCTGATTCATGTAATCCTCGCTGCGTTGTCGCTGCATCTGGCGATAGCTGGGAGTGAGTGCTCCGGCTTGAGGTTGACGCACCAGCAGCTGCATTGCTTGTGGTGGCTGTGGGCGGGAGGCGTGGCTGGAGGTTTGATTCGATGTCGAGGAACTCTGGCTGAGATCCAAATTCGAGTAGTAGGTGCGTATGGAGGTGCGTTCGATTTTGTGGTGCGATGTGGACGAAGTGTGCTGATGATGATACATTTGATCCATGCGCGCGATTTCCTCTAAAGAACGAAAGAGAGTTAAGGGAGTGGTCAGCAGTCAGAGGATTGATGTCCACTCACCTCGTTCCTTAGCCCATTGCTGCTTCTTCAAGTCCAACAACCTGTGCGTTTGTCTTGCTTCCGGCCCCGTAATCATGTCTACACTCGGTTCATTGCACCACGAGTTGACGTCACAAGAAGACAAGAAGCTCCGTTGAAGCTCCACCACCACGTCGCAAGGCTAAGGCAACTACTAAACTGAAAACTCCCAAACTGAATGTAAGACAGAGAGTCTATGAAATTCCTTCAAACTCGCCACATTCGATTCGATTTTGCTTCTGACTTTTGCATTGGAATGTCCTGGCACCTGGCACGTTGTCCTGGCAACCGAAACACGTGTAAACAAATAACTTCCTCAATGAAACAATTGGGGGACTGAGCACCGCCGCATGGGGCCAAAGTCCTTGCACTCCACGCGCACTGGGTTAATGCTATCAGTTGGGTGGCAATTACTTCAGTGAGGGGAAGGGGGAGGAGGCGGAAGACAACGATTCGCGTGCCACTTGCCAATTGTTTTTTAACTATTGTCTGTGCTCGCCCCAGCTGAAGGGGTTCGGCTGGCCCAAAAATAGTCTCTCTTTAGGCATTTGCATAAATTAAAACCATATTCGAGCATTGGCCAGTTATTTGCTCCTATTGATTACAGTGTGCAACACGGCAATTTGGTTGTCAATATGAACAGAATTGTGAACATTGAACGTTCTGCTTAATCACTTATTAAAGTCGTAAACAGCAGGTTTTTGCTTGATGAACAAAAAGTGCAGTAAAGTGAATATCAATTAGGCGTTAAGAATAATAAAATTGTTAAAAAATAATTAATTATAGTATTACTGTGTATTTTAAGAAAATTTATAAAATTTATATAAATAAGTTACAAAAATAAATATTAATTGAGAAGGTGCAAGTATAAAGAGTGAGAAAGCTAGTGTGCTAGACTTTGAGATACTCGCTACCCATTTTGAAGAATAGCTAAAGAACACTATATTATTCTTATTCTTGGTATATCAAAACACTATTACACTTAAAGCATACAATAGAATAGAAAATATGCCAGATTGTCAAACAAGTTTGTGTGGAATCAGCTACAATTAATTGAATTATAAAATGATCATTATTTTATAATTTTTTTATGAGAATGTCGATTTAAAAATTGCTCTTAGCAAGTGCATTCAAATTTAAACAAAGTGAAATTCATTGATTAGTACATTTAAATGAGGTCACATTTTGAGTATACTACAAATATTAAGAATATTACCATTTAAAAGCAACTTTATGAGCTGTCTCTAAATTTCCATTTTAATAAAAGAAGAACTTCAATAAATTTTATAGAAAATTCACTTTTAATAGATTTTTATTTAAATAAACTAACCCGCATTTTGTTAGCTACTGTATCTTTCAACAAAATGCTATATTCGTTAGTTATGCAAATGTGTCTTTGTTGAAGCGTAGCAGCAACAAGTCAACCCCATCTTGCCCCCTTTCAAACATCATCAAGTAGATCAAAAGTTGGACTGAAGTTTAGCCCCCTTTTTTCGTTGTTGTTGTGGAGTTGCAATAAGCGTAGGTGTAAAATGCGAAACGTCCTTCGTAGATTTACAAAAGCTATAGGAATGCAACTCGATTAAGAGGGAGCAACCTACAAAAAGGCAAGACAACGAATGAAAAAACAACAACTAGAAAAGAGTACAAAACTGACTCAGAAATTTATTTCCCATGGTCAAATAGAAATGGCCAAAAGATAAAAGGAAGAAATATCTCATAACCCATTTTCCATAAACATACATAAACCACAAAAAGCCAAAGCAAAAGTTAAGCGAAGAGGCGACTCTTATTGTTGTTGTTGTTCCTGTTGTTGCTGTTGTTGCTGTTGTTGTTGTTGGGTCTGGTTTATACGCGTGGGCGTAGAAATCACTGCCAGTCAAAAGGTCATGTTATGATCTTGAGCGAACTATGTGTCTAAGTCGACGATGACGCCGAGAGGAGCATGGGAGCCCCAGTCTTCGAGCCAAGTTGCAGTTGCAACGATGTGGAGGAGATAGGGAGAAGGAGAAGAGTGGAGGAGGATGCGGGGGTGAGTGAGTACAAAGAGATGAGGCAGCTGCAAAGACACAAGCAAAAGGCCAAGAGCAGAGCAAGAAAACGGATCACAGCGCAGAGAAGAGCAGAGCTAAGGCTACAGCCACAGCAACAGCAACAGCTACGGCAATCAAGAAATCCCACTTGATACAAGTGCATTTATAAGACATTATAATGAGTTTTTATAAACTTAAACAGGGTCGTCCCCTGGCCGATGCCTAGACTGCGCATCGTTGTTGCTGTTGTTGCCTTGCCTTTAGGGCGTCACTTATAACTAGAGTTTGAACTTGGACAGGCACTTGAATCGCTCACTGGCACCGATGATCTCAAGATGATAATTGCTTTCAGCTAGGTCAACAGTCGGTCAACCAGAGAGGCATCCAAGCACAGAGAACACGGACATTGGGACACTTGTCACCAATAGCGAGCAGGTTTGTGCACCAGAAGAAAGTGATCGCTGAGTAGTGATCAGTGATTTGCTGATCGCTGATCAACTGATCAACTGCTCAACTGATTGCTGATCGTGGCCATTTAGGCAGCAATTTTCATACATCTCTTGGTTGTTCGCTGTGCAGCGATTTTCACTTTGGTGTCCGAGCGATCAACGATCAGCGATCGTTTGAATAGAGCGATCGATCGATCGGTCGATCGATGTATCATTTAGTTGTGCATAACCTCAATACGGCGATCAATAAACAAACAAGCCACATGCCTAATAATTGTAATTTACCATATTTTTGTCGACTATATGCCGATCGATCGATCGATCGATAGACGAACCCGATCACCACGATCACCAAATGGACCCCAGAGGCACGCTGTGTGGGAGTGGAAGTGGATAGACTCCACTGAGTATCGGTGTGAGTGTGAGTGTGAGTGCGAGTACTCATCATGGGCAATACATATTGATCAAAATTGATGATGTTGACACGAACTTTGAACGAGGCGCAACGAGGCAATGTCTTTGCGATCAGCTTATGATCTTCCCTCTCTCTCCCTCTCTCGTACGCTCTCCGCTAGTTTTCTCAAGAGTTGGCTGGCGATTTTCGTTGGCACTCGAACTGCTGAACGATTTTCATAAGTGATTTGGGTTTCGATTCGAAACTTATTCAAGTGAGAGAGTATCACACACTTTATCTGGTCATTGATACTGAATGACTTTTGTGTCTTAGCCACAAAATATCATCATGATCGTGTCATCGTTTGGAAACTGTAGATGACAATCGATAGCTGGAGCTAATTGAAGAACCTCTCTTCACTTGCCACTCGCCACTCAATTGACATTTCGTAAACAATAACAACAATAGCTGAAGCATTTAATTGTTATGCTTCTCATCTTGGCACCTTCGCTTGCCACTTGCCACAATTTGTTGTTGATACTCTTGCTGTTGCTGTTGCAATGTTGCGTATGCACTTTCAATTCAATTAGATTTCTGATTTTAGACTTAGACTTGGCCACATCATTGCCAAAAATGGCTAACCAGACATCGTAGACAACAACAACAGCAACAACAATAACAACACTGACAGGCAACAATGGCAACAACGTCGTGGACCAACTGTCTGCTTGGCCACATTATAGCGCCAACACTCGACAACAACTGTCAGGTGTTTAGATGCCTGCCTCAGATCTGCTGTGCACCTCAAGTGTGCGTGTGTGTGTGTGTGTGAATATGTGATTGTATGCGTGAGAGTATGTGTGCAAGTGTGCTTGCGCCACGAGTCGCCTTTGCCTTCTATCCAAAGGGGAGTCCTAACACTTGGCAATGGCATAGTAAAAATATTCTAGCTTTAGCTTTAGCATTGTAGAAAAGAGTTTGAAAATGTATATTTTATTATTTTATATGAAGAGTAAATAAAATAAAATAAAAGCTAGATATTCAAAAGACCTTTCTTCATAATACCTTTTTTCTTCAATAATATGGAACTTTCTGACTTCATTTATCTTAAAATATTATTACAAATTCAAGTTGAATCGAAATTAATTTCGAAATAACTATAAACTCAGGAGTATTATTCTATTTTAATACTTTATACTGTCACGTTATTTTTATCTATAGTTGCTTTGGCTTTTCAATGTAATACTGTATTATTATACCAAATATAACCTTCGTTATATTTTAATATTTTTCGATAAATTAAATTGGTATGTGTTCAGTATAATGCTTTTATTCAAAAAGGCTCTCTTAATTGGTTTTATTTTAAGTTTATCAGAAGTTATCAATAAACAATCCAACGGAAACCTTGTGTAATTTAAACCAAGAGAAATTGTTATTAAGTTCAAATATATTTTTAAATGATTAAAATTTAAATTTAAGCCCGGGTTATGCAGCAATAATTTATTATGTATAGCTTAGTATTGCTCACATGCTTTATTAAGAAATGAGCTCTCCTTTAATTCTAGAACTTTCATTTGCAACAGTTGCTGAAACTTTGCTAAAGCCAAAAATCCTTTCTTTACTTTGCGTTCGCTTTAAGTTTCCATTTTCATTCTTCAATAGCTACCCCATTAAGTGTTGTGCTTAAAGAGTAAGCAAGCTGCGACTACATGTTGCAGGCACAAATTGCATGTTGCAGCTTGTAATTGCTGCCACTCGCTGTTGTTGTCACTGTCGTTGGTCGTCAGCGGGGCTGATGGGGTTGCTGTCGGTCTTGCTGTCGTTGTTGCTGTTGTTGTTGCTGTTGCTGTTGTTGTTGGTGTTGCTGGTGTTGGTGTCGGGGTCTAAGCAGCGAGAAGTTGGCAGTTGGCAGGAGAGAAACGAAGAGAGACGACGAGTCTTGGCTGGTGTTGCTGTTGTCCTCCAAGCTGACAACATGTTACACTTTGGTCACTATAATGAGGCGTAATTAGTGCCAATGTGTGGACAACTTAGATGACCGGCAACGAGTGTGAATGCGAGTGAATACGAGTGAGTGTGAGTACCAATGAGTGCATGTGCCATGATAGGCTGCGTGTGAAAATTTGCGCGCTTTTTGATAATTGCGACAAAGAGTTGCCAATGGTGTTGCTGTTGTTGTTGTTAATGTTGCTGATGCTGTGTTGTGTTGTGGCACTCGACATGTCCATGCATCAACGTCGTTGTCTGTAAATGTCTGTTTGAAATGAAAGGAAAACTGATTAGCCTTGACAAGTTCAAATTGTTTGGCGTAGGGATTTTTTTCTTCACTCTTTCTCTCTCTCTCTCGACTAAGAGTGAAAGCAATCGATGAAAATTGCTAGCAAAACGACACAGACACAAAAATTGAAGACACACAAAAAAAACGAAGAAAAAAGTCAAAGAGCTAAAAAGCAAAAACAAATATCAAAATGTCCACTGATTGCCAGTGCTTGTCGTACAGGCCAAAGCCAAAGCTAACGGTTAATACAGTCCATCATTATCAGCCACCAACACCGCCTAGCAGTAAAAGAAATGCGTTGCCAACACAAACCACAGAAATAGCAATAACAACAATTGCAACAACATGCAGCGCTCTAAGGTCAGTTAGAGACCAAAAATTGTTGTGCACACACATGGCTAAAAGATTCTCACAAGGCTGGTTCTGCTCCCAAGCTGTCCATATGTCCAGGGAGTTGCAGCCGCGAGTCGCTCTCAGCTCCCAAGCTCCAGTCTCAGTCTCAGTCACAGTCTCAGTCTCAGAGCCTGCAACATGAAACAGGTGTGGCACAATGCGCATCGTAACTACCAGGCCAAAATACAAAAAAAAAGACTATGAAAACTGGGAGGCTGCCGACCATTTGGCCAGGCCAACACACTGCACACAGAGGTTTGGCTACATCTAAGGCACATCTGAGTACACTGTGAGAAATGTGTGAAGAAAACTATGAATTTCATATTATAAGCTTAAATATATAAAGCTCAAAAGTCACAATTTAATTTTAAATATTATTTGAAATTTAATATGTTTAATATATTTAATATTATCCTAAGGATATAAATAAAAATAATTTATTCTATTTAACGAAATATTTTCTAATTTAGTATAAAATTTTAAAACTTGTCGATCGTTAAAAGTAGCGCATATATTACAACATTTTTTTTAAATCAATATAAAAATGCAATAAAATAAAATATTATAACAAATGTGAACAAATATTCAATCATTTTTCAATTAACATTACTTTTTAAAGAATATTAGTCAGTAAAACTTAAAATGTTCTTATAATTTTATACCGATTAAAGTTCCTTGCCGTTTTGTCACTGACTAGAGTATTATTAAATTCAACAATTTTACATTCATTGGATAAAAACTATTAATACCAAAAATAAAAATTTGTTCTATTACAATTTTACTAGCTCTTAGATGAATTTTACTCATATGTAGAATAAAATAATTATAATGGAAATGAAAGCAAATGCTTGGAATTTTTCGAGTGTAGGCTTTGGCGACGCTTTTACCACACGTTCGTTATTTTTTCGCAATTTTTGAGGTCACAATATGCCCGACGAAGACGACGTCGTCGTCGACGGCGACGCGGATGATCATCGCTGGAAATCTGAGGCCAGGTCTGAGGCTGCTGCTGCTGCTGCGGCTGCTGGAGGTTTCGTTGTTGTTTGTCGCCTTAATGAAACACGCGACATACACTTCCACACACACACACAGACACACACATGGGCTGGCAGCTAGCCAGCAAGTTAGACTGCAGATGAAGAGTCCAGCAATAACAACACAACGGCAACAGGGCACACATGGCACTCTCAACTTTGACCCGGGTCAGGCCAAACTGCAAGTCGAAATTATGTAGCATGGAGCGTGGAGCGTGGAGCGTTGCGCGAAATTAAAAAGATAACTCAGATGTGAAAACAATTGATAGTCACAGATATTGAGCTTTGACAGCCAGCCGATAGACAATGCATGATAATTTTCTAGTATTTCTTCTTTAGTGTTTTTTCGGCTGAATTCTTGCGTAAAGTCAATTAAGGTTGAAGCCAGATGATGATGGTAGATGAAGGCTTCAAGATGCAGCCAAGTCCGAGTTGTGTTTTTTTTGGTTTTTATTTCGGCTGACATTTGAACTACTGACTCTGCTGCTCATCGTCGCCATATTTGGACACTAAATGACCAAAAAGCAAACCAGATGCCAAATCTTCCCTCCCCTTCCCCCTCTCTCGCTCTCTGTCACCGTCTCTATCTTTCCTCTGAGTCGCCTGAGGCAGTTAAACGAACTGTCTTTGAACTGCGCATTCAGTGAATACATATATTTATACACTCGCGTAGTATCTTTTATATATTATTTGGCTGTGTATTTTTTTATTCAACTCGATTCAATGATTGATGGCCGTGTTGCATTGTTGTATCTGAAGTTTGAGCTAATTTATAACAATAACAACAACTGGAGATTGGCTAACTGAGAGTCCAAAGACTCGTGTGAGTCGCATCATCAAGCAATTTGTATGCTCGCCTGTCAATATCGAATCAAAAATATTGAACGGATCCTTTTGTTTGCCACATTTTGATTGGGCGTTCATTTCTCCACTCTCTCTCTCTCTCTCGGTCTCTTTACTCTTCTGTATTTTGTGTGTGTTTAATGCTACACCTTCGAAAAAACGGAAATCCCATCAACAATGCGTCGTCAACTCTGATGAGTAATGATATTTGAAAAGTGCCAAGGGGGAAGGGGGGCGAGGGGTGTGGGCTTAAAAGTCAAGCTGTGCAAAAAACCAGGAGAAGGGAGAAAAGGGAAGGTAGACAGTTGTAGCTACCCCTTAGACACTTTACACCTTCGATGATCCGTCATAACTTTTAACACATGATATGATTTTGTAGCATTGTCTGCAGGATCTCGCATTCTCTGCTTGTAAACATGATTGATGAGCTCCCCATTCTGAATCTCTTTCTCTCATTCCCTCTCTCTCTCTCTCTCTGTGTGTCTCTGACTTCTATCTCTCTTGAAATTAGTACAACAAACTGTCAATGATTTGTAATTGCATTTTCAATCATTCATACCGAGTGCCCGATTCCAATTCGTCTGTTTGAACAATACAATTTTAAATGTTTCCTGCCAACAGCGATTGCCAAAAAGAAAAACAAAAAAACATCTACTCAAAAAACAATAACAATGTCGAAAACAAAAATCAAATCAATTCCAAAGAGTACAAGAAAATCGTGAGTCAAAAGCAAAACACTTTCAATGTGAATACCCTGGCTTGTTAACGGCAATTGGGCATAATGTTGCAACGATTAATAATTGTGATTGTAGAAAGCTTTGCTTTGGGCTTTAAATTAAAATTTATATTCATTGATGGAATTTCTTAAAGGTTTCTGATATGCTCATTATGTGATAAGGTATTAGTTATGAAAAACGAAATTTAAATTAGTGTTTAGTTAGATTCAATGAGATCTTCATAAAGTGGTTCCAACGGTTTAAATAAAATCTTTAATTCCATATGAAAATTGTAAGCTAAATACCATAACACGACAATTTCAGTATCAACATTGAAATATATAATTTATGATTTTCGTACTAACTTTTAAGCTTAAGAGGTTACTAAGTAATTCCATATTTCCTTCTAAATAAATATTTATATACATATATTCATTCATTATTCATTAAAACTTAAAGTTAAAAATTTAAATGTAATTTAGATTTTCTAGATTGAAGAGCACTTAATATAATTCTAAGTATTTCTAAGCTTTTAATAATAATAATTTGGAGCTAGAAATAATAACACTAAAATTTTAGTGTCAAATTTTTTAAATATATAATTTTACTCAGATTCCCATACTAATTGTTAAGCTGGAATATGTTTCTAAGTAGTTCTATATTTCATTCAATATTAAGATATATTATATGAATACTCAAATTGTAATTCAATATCGACACTTAAAGGTATAATTTTATTTCGATTTTCTTCATAACTTTTGAGCTTAAAATTTTCTTTAAATGTACTTAATTTCCATATTTCTTTCAATATTAATACAAAACGCAAGATTGCCGCACAACTATTTTACAGGGCACAAGAAACGTCACCTGCTGTATTCTAGTTGATTTGCTGTGTGGCGCCCATTTCGTTTTCAATCGCTGATGCACCACAATGATAAGAAATTTAATTGATTACCTTTTGTTTTTCTTGATTTCGGGTTGATGCTGTTTCGTTTTATTAAAACTATTTCGCTGTCGCTGTTTTCAATTCCCACGCCAAGTCATCATATCGAAAAAGAGGCATTTGATTTATTATTGGGAACCGAAAAGAGAAAATACTATATCATAACGTGCTCATAACTGATTGCGATTGGGTCAATGTCTGGGCCAGTGCCAGTGAATGGACGGATCCATTTTTGATGGTGGTGAGGGGGAGGGGAAGGGGGATGGATATGCATATGATTTTGATTTGGATTTCTGTTTTTATTTATGTTGTTAGTTTGTTTTTCCCATCTGTTTTTTTTTTTTTGGGGAATCGAGCAATGCGGAAATTCAGCTAATACGCAGGTGTTAGCTACCGCCCCGTTAATAACTCGTTGGCCCGCATGATATATGAGCTATGGAAATAAATCCATGGCATGACCTCAGCTATCAAACTTCACACGAAACGTGAATTTATCACCCCATGAAGTGAAGCGCAGGCTTAACTCATCGCATGGCTCATTAACAAGAAGCTGCCTCTTGTGGTTTATGAATAATCAGTTTATTAATCAATGCGCCGCATGATTGCAAATAAACGATGATGCTATTATAATGATCGCACTATTACGGATTACGGATTACCAACTACGGACTACGGCTTAAATTATGCCTCTCTCTTCGCCTCGTCTCGCATTTGCGTATTGCCCAAGAGTCAAACCCCCCCACCTCCAAATACTCAATGACTTACCCAATGACCTACACGACGATAAATAGAAATATCTAGAAATATAAATCAATTCTTTCCTTGTTGACCTACACTAGCATCTGTCTCAAAGATCTTTGAAATTGATAAATATTATAAATATACAAAATATTTTAATTAATCTATGAGTAATTAAAAATTGATTATTTCAATGGTAAAGGAACAAGCATACAAATTTTTGCAATAAATTTAAACTTTAAACATAATAAAATTATTATGAATTATTTCTTCTTATTGACTTTTCGCATTGATAAAGGAGAAAACATTAAAATTTTCCAATAAAATTTAATTCTTCAAATATTTTAATAAACATTTTTTTGTGCATAAAAAGTTTATTATAAATTAATTTCGTAATTCATAAATTATTAAATATTAAAGAAAAATCAATATAATAATGCAATACATTTGATTCATTCATATGTTCATCAACATAATTCATATATATTTTTTGGTCTTTTATTCGAATTGCTAAAGTTGTTATAAAATATTACATTCTTATGTTTTGCAGTTCGCTGTTTATAAATTATTTTCTTATTTTATTAAAGGCTATTTATTTGTAATAATTCGCTTACATTCTGAATATAGAATGAAAAATATATTTGTACATAAAAATAGAGCAACACAGAAGTCTGAATCCATTATGTAAAAATGATTCAGAATCATAAATAAAATACCATTTTAAATGCTTCACATACTTTTTTATTGTTCTTTAGCACAACTATTTCAATGTTTAAGTAAAGGATTTATTTTACTATTGTACTTTATACCTTTTTCTGTATCACCCTTTAGCTCATAGTTCCCAATCTAGATGCCATCAAAAATTTGTTAGTTTTGCTGTCAATTAAGATGTAGTATTTTAACTGCTGCTGTTTCATTTTATCTGTTCTAACATATCTGTTGACCCTCACGCTTGGTCACTCAATTAGCTGGCCACACACAAAGTCGGCTTTCTCCCCCTTCTACTCCCTCAACTACATATTACTACCAATATTGCCTCTCAATCCTTGGCCAACAGCTGTTGCCGTTTGCCCATCAAATGGTTCCGTCAACACATTTGAAAATGAAATTTATGATGAGCATTTGGCTAGTGGTGGGCGTGGCCAGCAAAAGGGCATCATTAAAGTCGAAAAGAGAGATGAGAGAAGAACAGAGAAAGAAGCGAAGAGATTTACAGCAAAATGCAAACAAAACTGGCTAAGCGAAATAATCGTTCGTTTCACGTTCGAGGATCGTTTTCTGGATGAGCGATCTGCGACGTGCGTGTGTCGTGTGTGTTTAAATAAAAATCAAAAATATGAATAGAAAAAATATAGAAGAAAATGGTAAAGAATAACAACAATTGGAATTACCAATCGCCTGCCTAAACAAGCAAAAATATTTCCATATTTTCGAAATATTCTTTCAGGCAATTTGCCGCATTTAGAGCGCTCACGCATGTAATTAGGAGTTGCCCAGGATTTGGACCTGGCCGAAAGCAGCCGCAAATGTGGCTAAGCCGTTGTGCGTGTGCTTAGCCCGAGAAGCGAGTGATTGGGACTTGACTGAAGTCGTTTGGATTTATAAACCACACACACAAGCCGACCGATGGCAAACAAAAAGCGCACAAAAGGCTTATTTAAATGCACATTACTCTGTCGTCGCAGTCTTTTGTCCTTTGTCCGCTGTCCGCTTAAGTCCTGTCACATGTCAACAGCAAATAGCAACAGCAGCAGCAGCAGGCAATTCAAACTTCCTGCCGGCGATTAGGAAGTTTACTTTGACTCATACCACAATCGACAATCGACTACAATCTGCTTTCTAGACGTGTAGTAAGTGAAATTAGTCGCAATACTTTTTCTTCTTCCTTTCCGGGTTAGTTGGGAAATTCAAAAGTCAGAACATATGTTGCGCACAGTTGGCATCCTGCGTGAGTCCTGCGCCAGCAATTTCATGCTCACTCACACGGTACTTAAGCAGCGTGCAACTGCAACGCGCAACGTGCAACGTGTCCGCTAAACAAACATGCACATAAATTGTATCTCTTACAACATTGATACAGTCATTAGAGCCAACTGCGTTTTGGGCCTTGCTACCGAACTGCTGACCAAAATACCACACGAGACGATTACTCGACGATCAACCGATCGCTAGATCGATCCGTCTATTCCCCCTGCCCTTTCCCATGTTTCGGTTTCGGTTAATTACCCGGCTTGTCTGAAATTAGGCTGTCATCATCATTTAGTAAGAGTTAGGAGCAGTAACTTCATAAAGAGTGAGTACGGGAGGAAGACTGAGGGATACCAATATAAATGGCGTGTTCCTAAAACCCTATGAAAAAATGGAAAAATAAACCATTATCCTGAATCTTTATGTTATAATATCATTGTAGTAAATTCGTCTTAATATCACTTGTTAATTTTAAGATGTAAATATATTTTAGTTAAAATATGATCTTCTATTTGTAAAATTCCTTAATTAAAACATTCCACAAATGACGCAATATTATTAGCAAATATATATATAAAAGAAAACATGGAAAAACATTGAATTAATAAAAATGTGTTTGGATAAGAATATCTTTTTTCTATGTATTATCATTAACATTAAACATAAATTTTAGAAATTATACTTAAATTTTATATGATACGTCCTTTGGCCTTAATAAGCTTTCCCTAAAATGTTTTGTTATGGTATTTTATTGCTGTACTGTTTTAACTACTTAATAAATCTAAAATCTAAAAAAAAAAACAAATACTTAAATATTTTTCTCTAACAATAAATTTAAAACTATTAAAAATTCCATAATTTCGTCATTTGATAGTTTCGCGCATATTCAATCATCGTAATACTTGCTACGCATAAACGAAACAAAGCATCAATTATTATAAATCGTTAAGAGCTTAATACTTATTATACATCTTCTTTTTTTCTAATAGACACAAACGACACACCCAAAAGTGCATCATTTTCATTTTGCGACGATCGCGACTGTCATTAACAATGTTTAAACGTTGAGCTTTAAATAAATAAGTAAAAAATAAAAAATAGAAAAAATTTGCATTTGCTATAAACAATAAGGCATTTAGCTTTTGTGCCTGAGACTGAGACTGAGGCTGCGGCAGAGGAGGGAGATGAAGCCATTGGAGGAGTTTGCAAATGCGAATTCGAAAAGCAATACAAAAATGGAGCTCGATCGATCGATCGATCGATTGCAAGTGTTGAGGCAAAACGGTTGAGCTGCATCACGATTTTAACGATCCAATACACACACAAACACACACGTGTGTGTGTGTATTTTAATTCTAAATAGAAAAAAAATATCTTATTAAAATTTTATTGCAACAAAATGGAAAACTGGCAGCGCCTAAACAGCGCGCGAAAAGCTGCAGCTAAAAACGGAATTCGTGCGCATCAACAGCTTCAATTTGTTGTTGTTTGTGTTGCTGTTTGTTGATGGTGTTGTTGTTGTTGTTGTTTAGTGAATCTTTTGTCTAGCGGAACACCTGCTGGAAGTCAACGATGACGTCCCAGCCAGAGTCACAAAACATGCAGCTGTTGTGTGTGTGGCAGACTTTGGAGTCAACTTGCAGCTCAACTTCAACATCAAGTCGACTCGAAGCTCGACTCGACTCGACTTGGTTCGACTTGGCTCAAGTCAAGACAAGTCAGAGGCAGTCTCGACCTTCTTACCGCCCGTCCAAACTGAAACCGCCCCTCGACAAAGGCCGCATACGACCTTAGTCATTTGTCAGCCAACTCCAAAGCTGGGAACTGTTGATGCTGCTGCTTTTGCTGCCGCTGCTGCTGATGTTGGTGGCACTTTCTTGGACCAAGATCAAGACACTACCAGAGTCAGCTTCAGCAACAGTTCGACTGCCTAACTAAATATCATTGGGTCAAGTTCAGCGTTGCGCACATTTAAAACAATATTTTCTCAACATTAACAAACCTTTCAAAATGTTTTCTATATGTGCGCGCACATCTGCCTCGGACCGACTCTGGAAAATTCAATTGCAGCCGCGTTTTTCACATTTTGATTTATACATTTCCATGTGCTTTATTATCGACATTCAAAACGCCTCTTTCTAGCACCAGCTGAAGTTGAAGTCCGTTCGCGTCGAAGTCATGCTTTGAGTATACGAAGTTTTCAAAATGATTCATTTCGTTGTGATCTACAATGGCAGACAGTGAGTAAGTGGCAAGGCGAGAGCTCTGCGCCTGCACCTGCCACCTGCAACATGCAGCCAAAAGCCAAAAGCTGCCAGCGACGCCCCACTTTGAAGCTCGTTGGCTATTCAAATATGGATCTTTTATTATCTCTCTCGCATACGCATAACAACAACATTCAATACTGCTTTCTCACATGCCCAAAAATTCATAAAACAAATGCGTGAGTCTGTCAGTTGGACATACAAAGAGAATGTGATGTACTTGCAGATACCCTTTAAGAAATATATATAATTAAAAAAATATATGCTGATTATTTTGAATATTTTTAATAAAAAATTTATAATTCTAACTTGTTATCCCGATAATCTGTAGGATGTATAATACAGCACAGCATTTTTTTGCTTTTGCAAAATGGAATAATCCCTATTCTTTATTGACTAAGATTTTATTTATTAAAAAAAATGGTGTAATGATTTGTGTTTATTTACTTAATATCATAAACGTATCAATATTAAAAAAAATATAAAATTATTATATACAACAGTGAAATATAAAATAGCAGTGCTTGTGACATACTCGTTTAAAATTGAAACATATTATTGTAAATATAATATGTATAATAAATTATGAAATTATTAAGAAATCAATATTGGCCCAATTCAATAAACTCTATTTATTAACATTAGATAATATATTTCATGAAAAGAATGACAGTTAATTAGAATTCCGCTCCTAACAACTTAATGTTGTATCTTTACTGAATTAAGTTATTGATCCCCAAAATGAGCTTCAGAGTATTTATGTCTAAGTTTTATCAACCAAAACTTATTATTACCAGATCAATAGCTCGTCAAATAGTTCTATAAGCTGTTTACTATAAAGTCAAATTACCTTTAGCCAGTTTTGACTAAAGGGTATAAAGCAGCACCTCGTTGCAAAGATCACAATTAGGCCCTTAGGGCAAACCTGCAAACAGGCAGCTTGGCACTTAGATATTGACAACGAAACTGGGCAATTGAACGGCGACTTTGAGTTTGGACAGAGAAAGAGACTTTGGCTGAGACTCTGGCAGAGGCAGAGACATTGACTTCGCCATCAACATTGACTCTGCCACAGTGCTGTGGCATTCAGTGGGGCACATTTCTCACAATCAGCTGTGAAAAATCTTCCCATTTATGACCCACTAAAAAGAAACCGTACCAAAAGCTGAAACTGAAATAGAAACAGAAACTGAACTGAACTATTGAGATAGACAATTCCATATCCATGTTGAGTTCATTTGTCGGCGTTATGAATCTAATGTACGTCCATTATGCATAAATTCACGAAAATGAAGCAAATGCTTTGTTTACACGAGGTGAAACACCTTTTGGGACTGTTCGAGACTGACTCCAATTTCATAGTCCATTTGGTTTGCCAGAGTTGAGTTGTATTTCTATTTCTATTTTCATTTTTTTTTTTCTCTGGGGAGGTGTTAATAACAACCACAAAGACGTTACAATTACGCATTGAAATCGGTTCGGAACCAAAGAGCTCTGATGTGTGATGTCAACGTTGTGCAGGTTCCCACAGATCCAAAAGAGGAGCAGAGTGTTGGACAATTGTTAAATTGGTATTTAAGCGCGTCTATTTTACGATTTGTTGCCACACAACAATGCTCAACATTTGTCCACATGGAAAGAGAAGAATGGTGGGAGAGGGAAATGGAAAGGGGAAATAGAAATAGAAATGGAAATGGAAATGGGCTACCATCAGATGAGAGATTTGTTGTCACACGGAAGCTGTTCTTAACGCTTTTTACAGTAGACCAAATAGTTTCATTCGCTTTAGATAAGTTTTTGGCTTTGAGGCCCTAAAAACCGGTTGAGCCATAAAATGTGGTATAAGCTCCTCTGCTTTCTAACCGCGATCGCGATCGTGTGGCATGTAAATGTTGTCATATCTCAACAGCAACAACAACATCAAATATACATATCTTTATGATTTTTGGAGCAATTTGTTGTCGTTGTTGCTTCAATCCGATCTGTCAATTTATCAATGTCGAAAAATGCAGAAGCCTCAATTCATTGACAAACATAATTAATTTGATTAAATTCAAATTCGCGGCATTAACTGAAAACTGGAAAATCGTACAACGGTCACACACATACACTCTTGCACACACACACTCGCACAACACAAAGCAAATCTTGATCAAAAACTCATCAAAAAAGTCAACTTTTGTCTGTCTATCAGGAAATTAACATTTCTGTTTTTTGAGCTTTTTGGTTTTGTTTTTGTTTCTTGGTTTTCATTATTGGCATGCGCGACCCCTTAGGGTCAAATATGATTTGTTGTTGTTTTCTTTCTAGGTTTAGTTTTAGATGTCTTCAAAAACGAATCGATACCAAAACAGATCAATGATCTCATTTGCATACAGCACAAAGCTGCCAAATGTGAAACATGCCGCAAGGTGGAAATCAATTTTTTAGGGGCATTCAATCAAAATCAAATTCGACTAACAAAAAAAAATAACAGAAACAAAAAAAATAGCGACCAACAAATATATAATAATAATAAAGGTGGCATTTTGCAAAGCGTCAAATTACTGGCAAAATATACACGAATCACAGATACCCCGTAAATACAAAAAATTTAATAAAAAGAAGAGTTGAAATTCCAAAATTAATACTACAATATTTTCAATAAATGATTTAAAAGACATTTCAAAAGCTATCAATATTTTAAATCTAAATGATTTTAAGATATACTTTAAGCTATAAATATTTCAATTATGAATTTGTAATAAATATCAAAGCGAAGTAAGCTTTTAGATAAAATACAAAAATAATTATGAGTTTACTACAAAGTTTACATCGTAAAATGATAATTTAGAACACAACAAAATAGCATTCAAAGCTAATTACAGCAATGAGTTGAACAATTTTTGCAATCTTAATTATTTTGAAGTAACATAAATGTCAGTCTTTAATTATTTTGCTTGCATTTCAAAGGGAGATTACATATCAATTTCTTCTTTTATTTTTTTTTAATATACTTATATTTAAAATAACTTATTGTAATATAGTAGAAGCTCGAAATGCAATTTTATGATTTTGTTAGCTTAATTCTCAGCCCGCTTTCCACCCATTTGCATGTGCAATTTACAGGGTATAATTAAGACGAAACACTGCTGTGCATTTGACGCAAATCAAGTGAATGATCAGCTCAGAGCGCTGAGTACGAAGACAACACAACGGTCGAATCGAACGCATAAATTAGTCAGAAATAAGCGCGAAAACGTGTTTTAAATTTTTGTTTTCATATCACGAAAGACAGACAGAGCAAGCGAATCGAATGTGAGAAAGAAAGATAGCAATAGAAGGGAAATGATACGAGACGAAATGGGACGAAATGAAATGAACGACGAACGCTCATGTCAGTATTTGTCAAAGATTTTGGCAGTGATTAATGCATTTATAATTAATTTATTGTATACAAATGTGCGCACACACACACACTCACACTAATACACATGGCATGGAACAGATCCCAAGAGGAGTTTACCCCAGTCCAGCTATTTTCTGGCATGACATAAGTTCAAAATTGGAACTCGAAATGCCAAAGTAGCTCCCTCTCTCTCTCACGCCTTGTTTGTTGCAAGCCTTTAACCTAATTTCGGCAGAAATATTTATATTGAACACGCTGGCATGATTGATGATTCCCCGATTCCCCGATTGACGGCACAGGACAAAAGCTGCTCACACACACAACACACAACAACACAACACACAACACAGAACAATTTTCGCCAAGTCACTTAAACGGCGGCTCGAAATGCGTTTGAGGCGCGTTTCTTGTGAGGATCTGAGCCAAAAGTCACATACATTAGAACGCATTAAAGTGTAACCGAAAAGGGGCGAGTCCCTAAGACAGCGCTGTGTGTTGCACGTTCCCATTGTTGCCACTGCACAGAAAGAGAGAGAGTTCTGCAGAAGTTGAAGTCGGAGTCGAAGTTGGAGGCTGAGGCTCAGCTGGAGTTGGAGTTGCGTTTCCATAACAAACAAATCAAGCAAACAATTGCAAAGGATAATCTGTTGCTCAGCAAGGATTAGCCAGGCCATCAGGGCACAAGGCACACACACACTAACACACACACTCACTCGCATACACTCACACTTCATATGCAAATGCGAAAATTAAAGCATGAAAATTTGTCAAAGGCAACCAAAACGAATCGCCTTTGTGTGCGGGTGTCCTGTCGTTAAAGGTAGCTCAAAGGACAACCGCAAGAGCAACCGCAGCGCCGAAAATCACAATCAAGAGAGAGAGAGCAGAGTTCTCTCCGCTTCCCGCTTGCCGCTTGCTATGCAACGTAATGGGTTTAAACAGCCCCTTTTAAATGCCTCGACTGAATTCTCAGTTCTTGATTTTTCTTTCTCATTTTTCCCCGGGGCGTTGCCAGCCCGCCTGTTTGACTTTGTCCTTACCCTTTCGAAAAAGGGTTAGCAAGGCAAACACACACACATGATAACGACTTTGCGGGTTTTCGCCGCGTTTTCAACAAATTGGATTAACTTCTGTAAAGTTTTCAACTTATGTATATAGAAACACACACAAAACAGAAAATTGAAAACAGAAAATAGAAAACGTATTTTGCGCATCATCGATAGTTCGCTGGCGTCACGCCCTCCGGATATTCAAAAGGCAGAAAGGGTGAAACATCTGCAATGCGTTCATTATCACTGAGTCCCGAGATATGAGACTGACTTTTCAGATAAGCCACAAAGCGGGACAGGCGATAGGAAGTGGCAAAGAGGGAGGGAGAGCGAGCTAGCGAAATACTACAAATATGAAATAATTAATGACTAAGTTGATAACAAACGTTGCGTTTCTTTATATTTTGTTTATGATAAAAATATTTGAATGATTAAATAAATACATATGTGATATATTTTACGACATTCTGATACATAATGTTGATTAACATTGAAAGAATATTAGAACATTTTATTCCAAATTTATAAAAGCTAAATAAAAAAAAAGATCACTATTTTGAAATTTTTGTATGACAAATATAAAAATAGTTATGAAAGTGTTACAGCAAGTTTAATTCCAAGCAAAGATCAAATAAAAAACAAAAATGTTTATTTACAAACATTGGTATACATAATTAGAGTAAAGTTTCTTAAAGTTTTTATTTTTATTAACATGTAAATATAGATCAGCTAAAGGTTTAAGCTGATCTGGTTATTTTATTATACTATAGCATTGAATTCGAAGCTACAAGAACAAAAAGTATATACAAATTTAAGCTGAGACTTCATTAATCAAATTTCTCAAAATATATTGATATTTCTTTAAATTCCAATGTTTATTTAATTTAACATTATTCTAAAATTAAACATTTTTATAAGAGAGATTACTATTCATTGTATATATACCAAACTCTAGTAAAAAACTGATTTGAATTGTAATTTATTTATTAAACTAGAATATTTAGCATGATAGCTTCAATAGCCTCTAGAAGCATCCCAATTAAATTTTCATTCAGTTCACAAGCAATTTATTTATAAATACGTTTCTTAACCATATTACGAAATCTAGTTAAATTTTAAAGTTTGTGCTGGCCCCAAAAGCTTGGTTAATCTGTTGCTAAACTTGATTGTTTTCATAAACAGCTCATTAGTAGGAAATATAACATTAAATCTGGTTGGACTTAATGATACATTCATCTTCGCTGAAGATCTCTTCTTCAGCCTCGTAACGGCGACATGTCGAACAAGTGTTTCTGGTGTAACTGGCATGGAGGGGGTGGTGATTGGGGAGGTGGTGGTGCAGTTTACAATGCAACTAATATCATAAAATGTCTTATGGCTATCAACAGATAACGCTTTTAACGATCAATACTATGACAGCTTGACAACTGGCAAATGGCAAAAAGATGGCGTGTGGCTGGAGGAGGGGGGGTTTGGCAGAGGAAGAGCGGGGGGAGAGCGAACAGGTAGATGTCAATTCAACACCGTTAGCAATGGGGAAGTCTGGCAAAAGTAACTAACTAACTAACAAACTCGCGTGAGTGTTTGTTGCCCCTGCCAACGGCAATTGAATCCAGTTCGTGAGTGAGCATGCAAAAACAACAGCAACAAAAACTATTTACGCCAACAGTGAGCAGAGCAGAGCGACTGCAAGAAAGAGCGACAGAGAGAGCGGGCGACTGAGAGCGAGATAGCTGCGCTTGGAGCGCAGTCTGCAGGGGGAGCAGGGGGGCGGAAGATGGAGGGCAAAACTATCGATCGATACATAGCAACAGTTGCGGTGCATAAATAGACCACGCCCACATGCGACGGCCAACTAACTGGCTGACCAGCCGAGCAACAAATGTGTTATCAATACACAAGCAAACATCATGCATGCAAACACACTCACACACACTCTGACACACACACACAGACAGCGAGCACTCACTCATGCTGTGTGTCACTCTCATTGAAGTGCGACGCTCTCATTTTGTACATGAGCTCACACATGGCTGTGTGTGTGTGTGTGTGGCTTGTGCTCTGCATTGGTCAATGAAATGAGTAAATAAGTTCGCGTTCACACGAGCAGCAAAGCACATAGCGCGCACTCGTTCTTGCACACGCAGTCCAAGCAGCAGCGTAACTGCTCTTTATTTATAGCGAAAACGACGCCAGAGCGAGCGATCTTCGGCTGCGTTCGAGTGTCTGTGTGTGAGAGTGTGAGTGCGCTGCTATACTGGTTTATAACCGGGTGCTCCGATTGTGTTAATCGAGCCAATCAAATGTCGTAACGCTTGCATGGCTGGAGAGCGCAAGAGAGAGAGCGTGAGAGAGCGCTGTTAACGCTGCAAATACAAAATGGAGTGAGCAGCAGTTCAGTTATAAATAATACATGTTTTATTTTTAAACAGTATATTAATATTTGAATAATATACATTTAATATTTCAAGTTTAAATTATTTACATTAAAAGTAAAATATATTTACAAAATATTGTGCAATGCGTATTTGCATGCTTATTGTGAGCCGCTGTTAAGTTAACATAACAGCTCGCTGTTAAGTGCTTAAAATCACTCAAAGCGGCTCGCGTCTGCGCTCTCTCACATTTAATGTCTCTCACTCAGTTGCTCTCTGCTCAGGCTCGCTCAGCGGCTCATCGAAATTCGTTTGCAGCACCGTTAGAGAGCGAACGAGCGTCTTCTTCTTTGCTTTGTTTGTCTTTTGATGAGACAACAACCAGTTTGTTGTTTTTGTTTATACTAGTAGTGGCTTCTTGTTGCTGTTGTTGTCTGGTAGCCCCGTGTGGTAGCCGAAGCCGAAGTCATCGTAGTCGAAGTCGAAGCTGCCTGCTGCTGTCGCTTCGTATTCGCGCCGTTTGATTGCAAAGCATCTCTGTAACTCGTGAGCATTTTGCAGAGGCCTCAGTCGCAGCCACAGCAGCAGCAGCAGCAGCCTCGGCAGCAGCAGCAGCAGACGTCGCGCAGCCGCTACCAGGTGCTTTGGCTTGGGGTATGAACGTTGAGCATTTTGCAGAACTGTTTAACATCAGTCTTTAGTGATAGCTCGCGCTTCTTGCTCGCACGCTCGAATCGCATGTCGCACGCTCGTCTGTCTCGATTCCGACTCGACTCTCGTCTGCGTCGCTACGTCGTCGGCATTTTTACGATATTCATAACGGATCGTAACGTGTGCGTATCGATCGGTTATCGGTGATCGATCGATTTTTGAAACAGTGTTGTTATCGACCTTTCCCATTCGATTTTGATTCCACATGCAAATTCGTTGACCCAAAATGAGTCTAATAACAATCGTAGTGTAAATTCGCAAAAGTGTATTACATTTCACACCTTCCACACACACACACACACACACACACCCGCACACTCGCCCGCAGATGATCGTCGTAAAAAAGAAAACAGAGGCGCGCGCTTGTTCGCCATTTGCCCGAGTCCAAGTCCAGTCCAAGTGCCTTTTCACTAAATAAAGGTGTGGCCTAAAGTGACAACAACAACAACAATAACTACAGCGAGCAGCTGCAACAACAACAACATCTACATTTGAGCTCAAACTGAACACAAAGTCAAATATAACTCATCTTTCTCAACTATGTTCTATATAAATTAGACGGCAGCAAATTGAAAAGTTACACACGCCGCGTCGTGTGTGTTATATACACACAGACTCACACTCACACACACACACGCACACATGTGTCGGATCAATATAGTATGTGATTCTATATACAGCGTTTGTATGTGCAACTTGTGCATGCTTCACGCTCATCTAAAGTTCTAAAAGTCAAGTGCAATTTAGCTTCGACTAACAACAACAACAACAACAACAACAGCAGCGACTAACGTTTTATTGGCGCAAGGTGAAAAAATACGACACAACTTAAATGATTTTTCTATAAAAAACAAAAACAAAAACAACAACTACTAACAACAAGTATAACAACAACAAACTACAGTTCAGTGCGCAGCGAAAATTTGTAGCTGAAATACGTAAAAAATTGTTAAACGGAAAAAACGTCGAAAAGCACCAAAAAGGAAAACATTTGCCGATCAATATATAGAGTACTATATATATACAACATTTTAACGGCATTTTATTGGATTAAAGAAAAGCACTTGACGGCACAGTTCAAAGGTATGATAAAAAGTCTAGAAACTTATGCTCAAGTTGAAGTCGAAGTTAAAGTTCATTTTTATGGGGATGCTAAACACAAGTTGGTCATTCATAATTTAGCTAGAAAAAGGCTGCTATCAGCTATTAACATATCCATAAGAATGGGTAAGAAGAAGCCAAAAGAACAAAAAAAAACAAAATAAGAAGAACAAGTCGCGACGATAACTTTTGATTGGAAGATTGATGGGGCGAAGCGGGAGAATACAGCTACAGATAGATACGATTATACGATAGATTGAGATACATTCATCATACGTATAAAAGATGGCATGGCATAAAAATCAAAACATGTGAATTTCATTAACGTAAAAATTCAGAAAACGACAACAATAAGAGAGCGGAGAGAGAGAGAGGGGGAGAGGCAAGAGGCTAAGGGGAGCAATGGGAAGATGGCGATAGCTGATAAAAGACAAAAACAAAAAGCTGGGCAAACTGACTCTCCGACTGTCTGACTCGTATATTGACGATTGGCGTTTCTGTGAGAAAGTTTTCAGTTTTGTTGGCCAGTGCACATTTTAGTGTGGCCATAAAACAGCAACAACCAATACAGCAACAACAACAACGGACAACGACAAGGGCAGGCAAATAAACTTTACGACTATATAACAGAATCAATGTAAGGCAAAGCCAATACACTCAGCGAAACTCAGCGATAAGTAAAGTAAATAAATTGTGGGAAATTTTAGCGTAGATTAAAATATGAAAATTATTATTAAATTGAATTGACTTTGAGTCAAACATAGAAAAATAAATAAAATATAAGCTACAATATTAAATATATTAGTAGAAAAGAAATAAATTAACTTAATAATACAGAATTAGTAAGCAAAAATATATTTATTTTTATTTTAAATATAGAACTTCAATATCATTTAACTTGTCTCATCAACTTAAGGCAACTCCTCAACATACATAACAAAAATATAAATTTAAGCAGGAAATCATTTTATGTGGTTCATAAAAGCGCAGAAACAAGGCTTAAAGTCTTTGACTGTTTTTAGAGATTTTTCATAAATATGCAGGCAAAAATTTGCCTAACTTAAGATAAGCAGAGCATCGATTTTGAATATATGTATAGAGCGAAAATGTTTGATGGTCTTTAGGAAGCTCGCAGAGTTCACATTGGCATTTTTTCATTTAAAATGCGTAAAAATTGACAAACAAGCATAGAAACTAATCTATTTTGCTGCATATTTCACGCATTGGAATTTATTCATCTTCTCATCTTCAGTTCTACTTCTTTATTATTTTTTTTTAAGTGCAGTTGTATTTGCTTTATTGGGTAAATAGCGTGTAGAGCTTTATTTGCTAGAATTTGTTACAAAAACCTTCGTACTATCGACTAGCCTAGTAATCAAAGAATTTGCGTTTGACTTGGATGACTTGGATGCTCTCGCTTTGCTTGCTCGCTTGCATGTGTCGCAAATATTGACAATTGCACCACAGTCATTACAAATGAATTGCGGGTCTCATGTTCTACAAAGCGTGCACTTATTATGCCCTGTTATTTAAGACGTCAAAGGGTAGCATTAATTTATCTAAGCACAAGTGCTTCAAACTGTTTTTGAGACTTTTCGATGAATTTGCAAAATATATATATTATAAATAGCAAATGAATAAGGTTTTCTAAAATGTAATAGATTTTTTTTTAAGTAACATAAAGAATACACTTTTCTCTCATAGCATACTTTTGAGAGAGTTGGTAATATAAACATAGTTTTGTGTAGTTCCAAGTTTTGAAATAAATATATGGTATTAAATATTACAAAATAATAATAGTTTCTAATAACACAATTTAATTACTATGATAAAGTATAATAGTAAACATTACACAAAACAAGGCAGTTCAAAATAGAGATAATTTACTTCTGCAGTAGTAGTAGTAAAAATCACAGTGAAGTTAAGGTGCATCATTTGAATTTATTCTAAGAAAAGCTTTGTGAATCCAGGGTATGTGTTTGTTGAGTTAATTATGTTCAAAACAATGCATTGCATTGCACTCTATTATATCTCAGCAAATCATTAAATACTCTGATACTCTACAGCACGAAAAGACTTAAGCAACAAACTTTTGGTTCTTTTCAAGAAAGACTTAGGCAACGAACTTCTCGCTTGACGCTGAAGTTCGTTGCCTAAGTCTTTCGTTTTACCCGCAAATCTGCAAAGTTTAATCTGGAAAATAGAGTGCTTAGTGTAGCAGCCCAGGTGTTTGCTGAACGACAAATTAACACATCAAGGTCGTTGCAGTCACAGCCACAGCAACGGCCACAGCAACAGCAACAGCAACTGTAACTCCGGCAGCATCCTTAAGCAGCCGGAAGACAACAATTGCTGCTTCCTATTGCACTCGATGTGGCGTTTGCGCAGGGAGACAAAGTGTGAAAGTATTTAGTACAAATGCGTTAAGTTTGCAAACAACAGGTGAAAAACAAAACATGAACTCGACAAACACCTGTTGCCAATGGGTTGTTAACACACTTCTTAGGGCAAGCTCAAAGTTGCCTTCGCGTTAGCAGTGCGGCAGAAATCTCAGCCAGATGCATCTTCAACTTTTAACATTTAAATCGCATCGATAGTGTTATATTAATTAATGGTGTTGTTTTCGATTTGCATTTCATTGCAATAAATGTTAAAATTATGAATATAACTTCGCGTTCTCGATTACTCGTCGCAATTTTATGCAAATGTCAAAAGTGCAGCCCTTGCTTAACTATTGATTATTCAACTTAAATTATATGCTTAAATATATAATTATTTTTCAATTAATTATATGCATACATTTCACTCTTCTTTACAGCACGCAGTTTGGAGCAACAAAGCTCCAATTCAAAGCATTTTCAATGATGAATCAAGATAATCCATATGCGGTAAGTTGAGAGTTTCAATTAAAGTTATTGAAATTATCAAACAATTTTGTATTCTGATTACTTTGATGTGCATTTATTTAAATATTCTTAAATTATGTTATTCAGCTTATGAATTTGATGAACATTCATATTCTCTTTCCAACTAACCCTCAATCAACTTCACATCGCTTAGCTCCCTTTATCCCAATTCTCACCCTAGTTTTCGTCGGTAATCGCACATCAAAATGCCCTGACAATTGTCGTTAAATCCCCAAAAGATAAGCTCAAGCTCAGTGATCTCCACAGATCATATAAATTATATTGATTTTATAACAAGTCTGCTTGGCCAGCTGTAAGCTCAATCATAAAACGTCGCATATTTTAACACAAAAGCCAAGCGCATGATAAATGCAGAGCGCCAAACACAATGCCCCCTCCCCCCAACTGTTCGACCAAAGAAAAAAAAACAGACGACGAAAAAATCAAATAATAATAAGAAAAGAAAAAAATGTTTGTATATTTTACGAGCTAAAAAGTGGACAAACTGATATAAAATCAGATAAAAACGTTTTTACGAGCTCCACAGTTCAAAAAAAAACACAACCGTATGCGTCATATAAGTGCGCACGACGTTAAGATACTCTGTAAAAACAATATGTGATAAAGCTGATCAACTTTTCTTTAAAGAAAGTCAAATATTAAAGTAACTTGTCTACCAATACATTTCTTAAGATTTGCCATAAAATTAACTTACTTTCCTCACTTTCAATAAGTGTACTCAAAATTTATTATCTTTCTTTGTTTTGCATCATAAATATGCTACCTTATTTTCGAACTCTGCTTCACAGGGTATTCAAAAGATTAAAGCAAATCAAATGCAAAGCAATTTAGTATTGGAATTTTTTTTTTCTGTTGATAAACCTAACGTGAAATAGCCGAAGACTCATTATCATTGATAAGACAAGGCAATGAAAATAAAAAAAAAATCAAAAAAAAAACAAAATCGAAAACGAAATCAAAAGTCAACATAGAAATTAAAAGCGCTTCCGCATCTCGCAAATGGGCGCAGAATTTATGAATTATGAGTTTTTGAAGTCCGTGCATAATTGCCCAAAAAATACACAGAGAAATAAAGATTCATAAAGATCGTCAAGACAATGCCGATGAAGAAGAAGCAGCAGCAGCAGCATCAAAGTCGATAAGGTGGGGAGAGAATAAAAACGGTGGCCTAAACCAGTTTATACAGCAACTGGCGGCGAAAATATTTAAATGATGTCATAATTTTTAGTAGATATAAATATAATAATCATAATACACACACTACTCACACACACACACTCGCACTCATAATATACACTTCGATCTTCATAAACGGCAGCCGCTTCACCTGTTTTGTTGTTTTTACGTTGCCTTTGTTTTTATTTTGCGCTGTTGTAGTTGCTTTTTGTGGACTTCATGTCAACTTAAATTAATGCAGATCAATTAGTTAATATTATTAAGCGTCTCGAATGCTAAAAACTGTGTATTTTAAATAGATTTCTATGAACCGAACAAAGCTTCTCACTAGATATAACATTTTTCGCCGCTGCTTTGGCTTCATTTGCTGTTGCTGCTGTTGTTGTTCAAAGACTCACGTAAGTTGTTGCTAACATGGCACTAAATGTCAATATTTGAATATTAAATTTTATTTAAGTGCGTTTTTTATGGCTCTAAGCCGATTTTCGTCTACTCCGAGAAACAGTCGGCGGTACACACACACACACACACACATATACACAGCGTCTCCTCCCCCTTCTGCCCGTCCACACTTCTTGTGGAAATGAGGTTGCCAAAAGAGGCGGAGCCCATCTCTAGTGTTAATTAGTTGAAATGTGAGACGATAAACTAAACTGTTTGATTTAAATGAAACCAAAAGAGCAACGGCAACAACAGATTAAGCTTAAGATTAGGTCTGGTTTTCATGCAAAAAAAAACAAAACACTTTAAAGCATATTGACTTATAAAATTCGATAGTGCAATAAATTTTAAAAATAATCTAATGGGGCAATTCGCAGAACTAGCTAAAAGGTATGTGCAAAGAGTATGAGATCGAATGACACTAATAGAATTAAAGAAATATATGTGAAATAATATTGAGATTCTGCGTCAATTATAGAATAACAAAATTAACTTTTAAATTTACTATTAATCTGGAGTAAAATACGAATTCTAAGCTGCCAAAATCCTTTAGATGAATTTTAATCAAGTAAGTGGTTTGTTTCCTGGATTCAATTAAAATCTAAAAATTACATATTTTTAGAATATCAATTTTGACTGCAAAGTAAAAAAGCTGCAGTCGATTAAAAAATACATTTCACACTCTACTTGCAAGCCAAAATCAATAACTTTAGAAATTTTGCTTCTTCTCCTCCACTTTCTGCCATTGTATGAGTAGGCGAGATTTCCCAGATACCAACAACAGCAAACAGGTCATTAGTGTAAGCTGGTGATTGTCTAGAATTTTTGTGGGCATTCCAATCGTTTATAATCCAAATCCGTTTTAAAGTAGCAGCGTTTTGATTGCTTTTTGTAACTTTGTAAGCGAAAATGCCATTCATATTGACTTTAATTTGTAGCTAATCAAACAAAAAATGCACAAGTGTATGTTAAGCATGTGTGTGTGAGTGTGTGTGCTGTCACGCCCTCAACTGAGTGGAACAAGGAACGTAACAACGGGTGAAAAGCAACTGAAATTCATATTGGCAGCTCGAGTCAAGGAAACGCATTACAATGTTGAGTTGCTGCTGTTGCTGCTGCTGTTCGATGGTTGCTCGTTGTTGGTTGCCAGTGGCATGCCCCAAACTGGACAGACACTTGACTGTGGAATTGACTGTGGTGGCTTACAGTCAAATGCACTTCGACTTTGGCTCACGCATCTGCCAAACAGGCAACTCCATTTGCAGCTACCAGCTCCAAACTCTTTGGCATCTTTTCTATTTGCATTGGCAGCAAACGAGCAGCAGGCAGCAGGCAGCAGGCGGCAGGCAGCAGTTGTGGCAAGTTGCAAGTTGCTGGCTAGCTGACCATTTTGGTCATAAACATTTGCGTAATGGATTTTTTTCATATTTTGTTGGCCGCTGCGAACACACAAAGTAAATTAATTACGAGCTAAAGCTGAAGTTGCTGCGGTGTCTCGTTTGGAAAATTCTTTTGCGGAAAAAAAAAGTTATAAATGCCTAAAAATAAATAAGCCAAAGCCATGGCTAAACATGGCCAAAATGCAAGGAAAAACAGAAGCAGCGAGCAAATTAGCAAAAGCCCAAAAAAGCATTTGCCGCGCTTCCCAAACACAAACAGACTAAATGTAATTACAGCAAGGCTGTGGTTGTCTTTGCTGCCGCTGTCGTTGTTGTTGTTGTTGTTGCTGGTTGCTGGTTGTTGTTGCTGGTTGTTGCGGTTGTAGCCATCACCATAGCCGGTTGCAATTTTTCACATGCGTAGCCAGTTTTGTTGCTGTAAAAGTTGTTCATCTCATGCCGCGCCGACAACGTTGTTGTTGCGACTCCTTGTTGGAATTTGTGTATGTGTTACTGCATATGTGTGTGTGAGTGTGTGTGTGCTCGTGTGGTGTACATGTTGCGGTTGATAACTCAATTAGAATGTGAAATTTATGTACGCCACAAGAAATTAACTTGCAATTAGAAAATGTTGGCAAAACGAAGCAAAACGTAGCGAAACGAAACGAAAGACTTAGGACACGAACTTGATATGTTAAATTCTGCACTTGGCAATTAAGCTGCACACAAAACAAATTGAAACAATTTAACAAACCAGCCATGATTTGTGTTACATCATTTAGACTCGCGACTCCAGTTTTTGTTCTTAAGGGTCGCTCTGCTAGACAAGTCTATTGGCTAGGCCAAAAAACAACAAGAGATGAGATGAAGAGAAAGAAACCCAAACTAATGATGATGATGCACACTGCACGCATTTGCACTATTTATAATTTCGTGTAGCAGGCACGATGGGGCAACAACGGGGCACCACAACAACATGTCTGTCGAGTGCCAAAAGATCAATGATCCAATCCTAGAGTTGCGAGAGCTTCAACTGCTTGATGACTTTACTAGCTGAGCGAGAGCTGAGCTGAGTGAGCTGCACGCAGAGCGACAGACAACTTCATTTATTTGCAGATACATTTCAGGCGCCCCCAAAATGCAGCCTCATCCTTGCGGCCAGACATTTGTTTGTGCTTTTTGCCTTTTGCCTTTTGGCAAACACAACTCTTTGATTTCGGTGGGTTGTGCTCATGTGTAATCCGTTTTGCTTTCATGATTAATGAGCGAAATTAGCGAACTGAAAGTTTGCAACTTGCAGCAAGTTTGGCCAGTTGCCAAATGACTTAGGCAGCGAACTTGAACGAACCTAAAGAACAACAAATTGCAATACAAACTTCCTCTGCCATGAAACAAAAGCAAAACAAAAAAAAGATGCTGCATCGAGTCATTATATCCGCCCGCCGTAACTAGCACTAAAGCTAACGCTGACTCTGAGCACTGAGGTACTGAGTACTCTGAGCACAAACAACTTGCTAACCTTGACTGAAAATCCTACACAGCTGAATGCATTAGTAGTTCAGCGAAGCGGCAGCAGCAGCAACAACTAACGACTTGCAAATGCGGCAAAGTACCGACAAAGTACGCCGAAAACAAAACGCTATTAAACTTCTATTATTTAAGTACTACATTGTGCACTGATACTGAAAACGAAAACGCTAACGAAAACGCCAGCGAAACGCAAACGAAAATGAAACGAAAAAATGAAGCGCAAAAAACCAACAACAACAACAACTAGAGAAGAAGACGACCACAAGCGCTCCGATCCGATCCGATCCGGTCAGCACATAACGATAATGAGGCAGCATTGTGTATAAAGAGCGCGACTCCAACTTCAACTCCAACTCCTACCAATAACTTGGACTTGTAGCTAACAGAGCATAAATCCCAAAGCCAAAGTACTTTGCAAATTATGCAATATTATGTAATTATACAGACAATCAGCCAAGGCACTTGCACGTGTGGGCCACCGGGCGAGGGAAGGGGAAGGTGGAGGGGCAAGTACTTGCAGTAGTTGGTGGCAAAAGTCTTAAACTTTAGTTTGTTTTTGGATCAACGCGAGAGAAGCTGAAATGTGAAAATGATTGAGCGCATTATTTTCAAATTAACGCTGAGCTATCAAAGTGGGAAGTGCTTAGTGCGAGGAGAGGCTGAGGAGGGGAGAATAAGTACTATAAAGTATTGTACTACTCCCCTTTTTCATGACACGCTTCGATAACGCAGAGCTTTTTACATGCGCCTAGTTAAGCGCGTGGCCTTGTCGAAAGGTGTTGCCAGTGCGCCAATTACAACTCGAGACTATACGAAGTTGTAGAGCACTTGCAACGCGGTGGAGATGAATAAGATGTAAAGGTGGGAGTAGGTGGAAGGTATAGTTTGCCAAGGAGGAGAACACAATATAAACTGAGAAAATATAAAGAGTTTAAGTATTTAGAAAGCTAGAAAATAATGCCAAGAAAAACATGACAACAGGTGAATTAGATTAGGCACAACTTAAGCAACTATTTCTTAAACTCACATTCAGAATCTTGACGGAAAAATGTTTCAGGTTTAATCTTTTAATGTTAATGTTTAATAGAATATTCAATCCATGAAATATTTTTGGAGATATGATTAAATTAATTATAAACTTGCCTAGGAAGAATATATTATTGATAGCGAAACACAACAGAACTCATTTTAGGAATTTAGTTCGGCAATATTATACAATTTTTTAAATAATAATTCTTTTCAGTTTCCACCGATTAATGAGAGCGAAATATTTGTATTTAGAAAATTAATTTATTTAAAAACCGAAGAAGAATGTAAGTTATGCAAACTTACTTTTTCTCAGCATTTTTATAATGAATAAGAGCATATGCACGTTCAAAAAAAATTATGTCACCAGACATAAGTTTAACTTCCATAATAAGTACAATTTAAACTGCTAAGTTTAGGTAAAAAGCAGTCCACAACAATTCTCTACTATAAATTAATTCCATAACCATATAAATCAATTCTACGCTTTAACAAAAGTAACCGAAAAAAAGAGAAATGCTCTCACGCAACATCGAAATTAAATAAATCCCATAGCAAGTGCATTCGAAGTTCGACTGTAAGCCGCAATCATATTTAAGTATCGTAATTTAGTTTGCTTTTGTTGTTGCTATTGCTGTGGTAGTAACTCTTACTGCCTCCGTGTTTGTTGTTGTTGTTATCTTTGCCCATTGCTTTTGGCTTTGCTTTCGATTTCAAGTTCAACACTTGCCAGACGCCAAAATGTGTTCCGAGTGGTTGCCCCGCCATACGCCACTTTATTACGTGGACTGTTGGCTCTTGGCGCCCCGATTTCAGAGTGGAAACAGCGGAGAGTAGAGAGGGGAATGCGAAGTGAAGCTTTCCTCAAAGAAGCGTAACAAAATTGTTATAATTTCGGTTTGTAATCCATAATAATAATAATGATAATAATGGTGCAGCGGCGAAAAATGTTTGCCTTAAGGTCAAGGTTGTGAACCGTTTATCGAAGTCAGCTTAGCGTCGAGTGTGTGTGTGTGTGTGTGTGTGTATAAAGTGTGGAGTTTGGTAATGAGCTGCCAAATTGTTAGAATTGTGGTTAATACAACAACGAATAGTGAACAGCAAAATAGCAGTCGTAATAGCAACAACTCTGTTTAGAGGCATTCAATTAATTGGCCAGCTGGCCATGTTTATAGAAAATAGTTAAGTTGAGAATCCAAATGCGACGACCTCTGCACGACTCAGCAGCGATTTAGCGCAACAAATTGAATTAAATTTATATAAATTGCATAGCGACAACGTATCTCTATCTATCTACATATACACACATACATATATGTATATTACTTCCAATGTATATAGCATCTACTTAACGGCAGCATCTGATGTCCGCTTACATTAGACATTAGACCCAATGAGCCGAGCAAATTGTGCCCATTGTTATATTGTCTGTTTATTTGTAAATCGCATTGCATTGCTTTTGCTTTTGCTTTGTTATTATTATTATTATTAGCTTTATTATTTCTATTATTATTTATTTAATTTTATTTTTGCACACTGCTTATTGTTAGTACGTTGCTTGGGATGCGGCTTTGCGGCATTGGCACTGGCATTGAACGCAGCTTGGCCAAAAAGTACCAAACAAAAGTCTTGAAAGAAGATAATAATATTTTTTCGGCGAGGCATCTCTATATACACTGCTTCCCACGCCCCAAGCAACTCCTCGCTTTAATTTACTTTTAATTTCAAGTAGGGACATTGCTTTTACAATTGCAATCATTGAAATAAAAGTGATTTCATTTCATAGACTTTAAAATATTTATATTTAAATGAATGTTTTAGATAGAATGGAATGTTTTCAATTAAATATATTTCCTAAAAAACAATACAAAATGCATTACTCATAATCAGAAATACAATTGAAGCTTTGAAATAAATGTGAAATATTTTACATAGTTTAAATTTCTTTTTACTATAATTTGTATTCGTATTCGTATTATGAACAATAAATTGCAATGTGTACTTTGTGTAGTGCAAGCACTTAATATTTTATATTCAAATTCTTTATTGGACTTATTTCATTATTTAAATTCTATTTATTTTTGTTCACTTTGCATTCTGTTTTTTTTTTTAATATAATTATTCGCTTTCTTCTTTCTTCTGTTTGGCAATTGCGCCACGAATTCCCATGATCCGAATTGTTTTGCACTCTCTACTGATGGCCATTTAATTATTTGCTATATCAATCAAGCCAAAAGTTCAAAATATGTTCCCACGCCGCCCCACAAACAAACAAACAAAAAACAAAACACAAGACAAGAGCGAAATCGAATACAAAAAAAAGGAAAACCAAATCAAAGTCAAATTCAATTTTAATTAGTCGCATTACGTATACGTAACGTTGTGTGGCCCAAAAATTATAACAGTTCAGTTTGCAGCACATTAGCACCGAGACAGTGAAAAGGCGGAGAGGCAAAAGTGATTCATGAAATTCGAAATTCGCGAGAGGGAGCGAAAAAGACGCTGCAAACTCTGGGCGACTCCTGCTGGGCTTTTGCCTGTTGCCAGGTTCGTTATTTGTCTGTCTGTGTGTTGGTGTGTATTTGGACCTGGGCAAATGTTGTCTCGCCACGGCGCAGACTATTAACTTTGAAAGTTGTTTAAACAGGCGATGCCAACGGCAACAGCAACTGCATCAGCATCAGCAACAGCAACAGTGACTGTAAGTTTGTCTGGCTAGCAACCTCCACCTTCTACTTTTTGCATTGGGCGAGCATCGTTGTAGTTGTTGTTGTTGTTGCTGTTGTTGTTGTCGTTGTCGTCATCTGCCTCTCCTTAGCCTCAGCTTACTGCAGTGCAGTTTGCAGTCAGTGTCATCGGCGTCGCGGCTCGTGGGAATTGGATCATTAGAAGCAGCGAGCGGCGCAGAAGTTGGTCAACTAGAGTCGTCGTCGCAGTCGCCCCGTTTTGCATGTATTTTGTTGGTTGTTTGCTGCCAGTGTTGCCACCGTTTCTTGTTGTTGCCTGTTGCCAGTTGCCAGTTGCTTTTGCTGTTTTGCTGTGTTGCTGCCTTAAAGAGGCGCGATAAGTAAATGTGTCCGCGTCTCTTTTATTTGCACTTGCACACTGCACTTCTTCTTCGCTTTTGTTGCTGTTGTTGTCGCTGTTGCTGCTGTTGTTGTTGTTGTTGTTGTTTTTGCCCAGCCTGGGCGACCCCAGCATCGCTGTGTGTTGTCGTTGTCGTTGTCTTTGTTTGTTTATTTGTTTTGCGCTTTTTGCTGTGTGGCTTCTTTGGGGTCTCTTTTGCAGTGTGTTGTTGCATGCGATTTATTTGTTTGTTGTCTCGTTGTTATCTGTGCGAGCTTTTCTTACCACCTCCCCTCTTCCTCGTTCCACCCCCAACTCCCTTTCTCTTGCTGCTGCTGCTTTTCTGCACTTTTTTGCTGTTGCTGTTGTTACAGCCATCGCCTGATTTCGGGAGTCAAAAGTCAATTAAATAAGAGCAGTGCACAAGCTTGTACTTGTTATTGTTGCTTCTGTTGTTGTTGTTTTTTTTCGGTTTTTGCAAAACGAGCAATTTGTGCAACTATGTGTGCCTTTTGGGGGCGCTATGGGAACCACATTTCACCAACAACAAAACAACTTGGCTATTTCGCTGCTTTTGAGAATTTCTCGTGTTGATTTATGAAAAGGTGGCAAAAGCGCAAAGATTTTCTTCACCTCTGTGGGAATTGCAAGGAATGTGTGATTACTAGTTCGTTGTTTAAGTCTTTTGATTTTAATGTGGTGGAGAACTGTTAAAGTTTATTTTCACGAAGAAAATTTTCTTTAAGTCTTTTGTTTTTAATAACATTTGAAAATAATAAGTTTGTTGCCTAAGTCTTTTGAAATTAAATGAGTTACAACTGTGTTCTAAACACATGTTCGTTGCCTAAGTCTTTTGTTGCAGAGTAGAGCACTCTCACAGTTCATTTTGAATAAGAACATTTTCAAGTGTAAGGTTCGTTACTTAAGTCTTTTGATTTGGGCTTAATGAAACCACAAACAAAAATACATTCGGCTATTCAAGCATAAGTTTGTTGCTTAAGTCTTTTATTTTGAATTTGGTTAATTCGTAATAACAATATTTAAGAATATTAAGTTTGTTGCTTAAGTCTTTTGATTAAGGCTCAGAGGAAGAATGAATTAATTAAAACACAAGTTCGTTGCCTAAGTTTTTTGTTGTAGAGCTATCACAGTTAATTTTTAATAATAACGTTTAGAAATGTCACGTTTGTTTCTTAAGTCTTTTGATTTCAACTGTGCAAAAGAAGAAATTAAATGTCATTCAGCTGCTGCTCACAAAAGATAAATATATATGTGTATAAATAAACATATATATAATAATTTTAAAAATAAGAATACGTTTTTAATATTGTAAAATATTCTATTGTACAAGTTCTAATAAAGTATTTTTAATTTTAGAATTTTGAATCTACAAAACAAAAAAATGTGATTAATGTCAGTTATAATAAAGAAAAATTTTTGATGATCAATATCTTAATTTATGCCAATGCAATAGTTTCATTCGCTTTTAGAATCTTAATTCTTTTTTCAATAATTTATTACGCGCAACTTTCTATAGCTTCCGCAATTGAACGCAGAGAGAGAGAGAGAGAGAGAGAGAGAGTGAGAAAGAGATGGAGCAGGAGATGAAATCGCATCAGTAGTCAACAATTAGTTTGCTCGTGTCGCATTTGTGGCAGACACTTCACATCACTCGACTGTCGTTTATCGTTTGTCGTACCGTCAACTGCACCAGCTACAGCCGCAGACAGCGGAGAGAAAAAGCGCAAAATAAATAAATAAGAAAAGCGCGCGCGCAAAAAAAAAAAATTATACAAAATGCGATTGCACACAAATCATGAGAAACGCTCCCAGCGGCAAGTTTTGGCCCCCCTGCTGCTGCATTTAGCCAGCCTGTCTGTCTGTCTATCTGTCTATCTATCAGTTTGTCTGTCTGTCTGGCGGCTGCTGGCTGGTTGGCTGTTCGAGTTGCTTTAAGCTTGACGTGCTGAGCTTTGAGTTTTAGCCCCTTTTGATTCGCATGTGTCAAGTCATTGGCATCTAGTGCAGTTAAATGCTCATTGAATCAACAGCCAGCAGCCGCAACAACTCAACACACGGTTATAGCCATACAATTTTATGCCAATTCATGGCCGGGCATCCAAAGTCACATCCATTCGAAATGCATTTTCCAAGCAGTTTACTATTTGTTAGCCAACTTGCTTACCCTTTTTTTTTCGATTTTATTTTTCTCATTGAGTTTGATTTTGTGTTACACGGACAGCATTTCACCTGGGGGCGCCAGGTGGCAGCAAGCAGGCAGCAGGCAGGTAGGCAGGCAAGTAAGCTGGCTGTCAATTGCTGGCTCTAAATTTTGCCGTCAAGCTGCAAATTTAGTGGCTCACACACGTTAAGAGGAACGTGTGCGCGCGCTAAAATGTCAAGCCAAACACTTGTTGTAGCAACAATTGGCACAAGTTTTGCCTAAGCTAACATTTAAAATTGTAACAAATGTCACAGAGCTTGGCGAACGTGTGGCTTCAAGCCAAACATACACACAATGCACAAGCCAAAGCCAAATGGTTGCACCACCACCACCGCCATCGCAACCACCTTCTTCTCCTCCTCTTCCTCAAAATGAACAACAACTCACAATACTCTGAGGAAAACCTCGCACATTTTGCACGCATTTGCATAACAAGCAGTGACATCAAGTCAAGTGAAAACAACGACAACTTAAATACTCTAGAGGAAGTAGACAAAAAATGAATAAAATTGTAATTTCATATGAATAATTCAATAATATTGAAAAATATTTTACAAATATCATTGCATTAAATATTTTAATAGGACTAGATAAAATTTTAAATTTACAATTTAAAAACATAATATTATGAAAGTAAATAATCTCTCAGAGAGAGAGACGTTCAAACTTTCAAGCATTCCATACTCGTATATATTAAAAATGTTATAATGAATAGTTATCGTATATCTTAGAAGTATAATACCAAGAAATTGTACTTCGAACATTTAGAAAGTATTTTTTAATTTAGAAATATTTCAAATACCATATCGACTTCAACATTTCTGCTGTAGTGAATGCAATAAAATGAATACATTTCATTCTTAATATCAATGAATACCATTTGAAATATTTAGGAAATAATTTTGCATTAAAAATGTTCACAGAAATAAATGAATATAAATGAAATAAAAATATAATTTTAGATCTTCAATAATTGTTGTCAAATAAAATATTTAATTTTTGGTAAAGATGAGAAAACTTTTAAGCATATTAAATTCACCAAATAAATCGTATTATTACAAAAATTCAGAAACGACTTCAAAATGTAATATAAGAAAAGAAAATTTTAATTGTTTTAGAAATACAGTAATCAAATTTCATAAAATTACTTGCAGCATTGCTGTTAACGTATAGAAACTACCCGCAATTGTAGAGCCAGTTGTATGCTTGTTGTAAGACCCACACGTAGCTGGAACTGTGTGTAAAAATGGTTTTGCAAATTTGTCTTGGTAAATCATACGTGCACTCGTATTCTATTGAAAATTAGACGCTGCGTTTTCGTTTTAGTAGTTGTTGTTGTTGTTGTTGCTGTTCCCTCAATTCTTTTTAGCATAATTTTAACCGTTTTGGCGGATGGTCACAAATTTTAAGCGGAAATTGCACAAGCACTTTGCACTTGGCAGTTGAAAGTTGCCAGTTGCCAGTTGCCAGATGCTAGATGCCAGATGACAGTTCCCAGTTGCAAGTTGACCAGTTGAACAGTTGCATTCTGGACAAAGCAGATGAACATAAGCGAGTGCATTTAAATTTCACATGAGCTCATAAAAATAGTTACAAATTAATTATAATGACAAACAGAGGAGTTAAGCTGTGTGTGTGTGTGTGTGTGAGTGTAAGGAAGGGGGAATGCAGTTGTACAACAACAGCAACAACAACATCTGAGCACATTATAAATCTAAACATTTCCTGCTTGACAGCTTGAAGAGCTTGCAGCGAGCGACTGAGACAGCGACGATGATGCTTCAAGTCAACAGCAGCAACAACAACAACGCCAACAACAACAACAACAACGATAAATATTAAAACTTTGCTTTTCATCATCATTGTACATAATTATAGTGTTTTAGTTTATGTAGTTTAGACAGCGACTTGACTGCGAGCGGCAGCAATTAGCTAAGTACAAATCAAAACGAAAGACTTAAGCGACAAACTTGACAGGAACTGATGATGAATGCAGGAAACAAGGATGCTCAGCTCAGCTGTGAACTGTGAATGGAATTCGCCAAACAAAGTGTAACAAATAATGAATTTCCACGGCAAATACACACACACACACACACAATCGCACACTCACGCACTCTAGAGACTTCAGCGTCACTCGAGAGTCTCTCGCTCTCTCGTCTATGATTGATCACTCCCCGAGGGCCATGTTGTCGTTTCGTTAAGGGCCATGAAAATGTGTAAAAATTCTTCGCTTTTATTTTCTGCTGCGTTTGGCGAATGCGCATTTGACAAATTGCTCGGCTAGTTTTGTCTTGGCCAGAGCCGTGACTAAGCTTGTTCTGGGAGAGGCCAACACGATAGACAGATATACATAGATAGATAGATAGAGGAAAGAGAAAGAGTGTGTGAGGCAGGCGTGCACAATGAAATGCGATGCGTGCGCATTGCGCAGCTGACTAAAGGCCTCAACTATTTGTAACGCGGCAAAAAGAAAGCAAAAAATTCTCCGGCCAAATGGGAAAAGCAAAAACAGCAAAAGCAAAGCAAAACAAGCAAACACGCCATATAACAATTTTGACAATTTTTAGGAGGGGAACCATCAAGTTTACATGGAGCAAACGAGTTCGCATTACAAAAATGACTCATCATCTATGTAGATGCGAGCAGTAGATGAAGTCGAGAAGCAGAAGAAGCAGAAGAAGAAGAAGATGCTACAACATCTGCCGCAGCAAAAATGTTAATCTAACTCGTTTTGATAATTTTTGTGTTTAAGCCGATTTCCAAATGTTTCAAATGTCATACGGGAAAGTTGCAATCAATGTGGACTATCAATAGATTTAAGTGTTTTCAGAAATCGAAATTAAGTTGTCAACTTCTCACTTTCTAGCAATGCCTTAGGTTGCTAAAAATGTGAAATACATAAATTGCTTGCTGATTAAATTAAAAAGGAGAACAGCAATTGATATGCAAAAGTTTTTTTTTAATATTGTTAGAATTAAATGAATTGCTTCCTCATTAAAAGAATACTTTATTTACAATCGATTATTCACAAAAGTTTAATAGTTAGTTACATTGTGTGATGCGATCTGCACCTATAAATCGCTTTTAATTTCATTCACTGGTAAATCCCTATTAAACAAGTAAGTCAGCTACAGTTGAGTGTGCTCGACTGTGAGATACCATACAAAAATATACTGTAAGGTATATTTGGTCATATATCAAAAGGAGAGACACCTGCAATCAATTTAATAAGAAAAGCAAAAAAATGGTCTATGATTATAAAAATAAACCTATTTATTATACTAAAATATACAAGAATATACCGAATTATATATTTGATATATCAATACGGGAAAGTGCACAGACGGACAAATGGAGAAGGACTGTGGACGCTGAACAAGATTATGAAATGTCTCCTTCTATCTGTTACACAAAGTTATAATACCCTTCTACTCTATGAGTAACAGGTATAAAACTTTAAACCTGCTAGGCTTTCAGTGTCAACCTATTTGAGGTCATTAAGTCGCATAAACAATCGTCGTGTCGATTGCATTCTAAGAATCGTTTAGACAGCGTATTAGCAACTGTCCCTTGGCACAAGTCGCATTAACATTAGCATAACAATTAGTTAGTTAGACCTTAGCTAAGTACATTGTAAATGAGAAAAGCAAAGCACACACAATATTTTGCCACACTGTGCACACACAAAAACCTAGTTTTGATTGCACTACGCAAATCATGGATTATAATTTTTATTTTGTTTATATTTTTCGTCACAAGGCAACAGACAACCGCAGTCAACACCAACACATGGTGCGGCCGTCTTCAGTGTCGACGAGTCATGAATAAAAAATTACAACAACAACAGCAACAAAAAAGCAAAAGTATAAAAAAGAGGCAAAAAAAACTAGAACAATTTGTTTCGAGCATTTTGCGCACAATGAACAAAGCGAGGCAATTGCTTTGTGCATGATTTCATTTTAATTAAATTATGTTTCTTATTGTTGTTGTTGTTGTTGTAGTTGGTTAGTTGATGGTGTTTTTGTTGCTATTATAATTGCATGCAAACAATGCGAGACGAGCACTTGGTCGGGTTCTCCTCCTCCAACTCTTCCCTCTTCGAGGGGGAGATGTGCACAATTTGTTAGCCATGCAGCGCATTTGGTATTGCGAGTACTCGTATTTGTGGCAGCTGCTTCACATTGTTGTTGTTGTTGCTGTTGTTGTTGTTGTACATGCTGCCAAGGTCAAGTTGGGCAATTATCATAATTTTTTTGCGCGCGCGCTTTTTTGGCCACGTTAATGGCACTTAGCTTAACTGCGAGACGTTGCGATGAAACTGGAGTAAACGTGCCTTTAATTTATCTACCATTCATATATATAGTATAATAATTTTTAATTTTTTTGTTTAACTGAATTATTTTTAATAATTTCATATTCATAATGAGCGCGAATTTTGATATATCTTATGCCATTGCATCATCATCATCATCATCGCATGCGATGAAATATTAAAAATTCTACTTGCTATTTTAGCTTGACTTAAGGTTAACAACAAATTTCAAACAACAGCAGCAGCAACAACAACTAAAAGCAGCTATAATTAATCACACACAAAATCAACAAGATCCAAAAATATATTTTTGTACTGTCAGTTTTGATGACGACGCGGGAAATTTTTGCGCTGTCAAACTGAACAGATCAACTGATTTGTGCATACCCTGTAAACATAGATAAATTAGAAACTAGATCAGATTGATTTATGCTTCTAAACAAGAAATAATCACAGTATGTTATTCGATTTATGAAAACAAGAGTTTGTTCATTTAATATGCAGACAAATTTCTTAATTGAAGTTATCGCAAAAATGTAAATCACAGCAAATTTCTGCGTCGCGTATTCCCATAAACTTGTTTTGTTTTCATTATTGGGGTACTTTTTCTTAAACATACTAAGCGCAAAAATATACCAACTAATTAAAATAAATTGGCTACACAGCAAAACGGACAACTGAATTGCAGTCGAACTCATCAATATGCTCAAACAATAAGATGGAGGAGGGTGAAATGTTTGCTTAGGAGGTGGAGAGCGGGTCGGAGGTTGCTTAACAAATTGCACACAAACACAGCGAGAGAGTGAAAAAGAAGCAAAAAATAAAAAAAAAATTATTAAACAAATTGGATAGCAAAATACTAACAGCAAAAAGTATTTTATTATGCATAAAAAATTCAAATTGCATTGTTTTTAGTTATTTTGTATTTGATATTTTAGCTAATTTGTTGTTGTCTACTTCTGTGTGTGTGTGTGTGAGTGTATGTGTGTATTTAATTTATAACACTTTCACTTAATAGCCACTAATTGTGGCTCCAACATTTTGGTAGCTGTGTGCTCCGTAGAATTATGCAACAAGTTATAAATTTTGGAAGCAAACCTGTACCCAAATTAGTGGGTCGCTTGAAAAGATGATCAAATGGGCTTCTTTGTTTTTTTCTTTCAATTTTTTTGTGTTGGTATCTTTCTCTTCTTTTATTTTAATGAAGTCATTCGATAAATATGAAACATGATATGCTTAAACAGTGGCATTTAATGAGCTTCTTTTATTTTCTATTTGTTATTCACGCATAGCAGAACTTAATTGAGTGACAGAGTTTAAAAATAAACCTAATTTTTATTTTATTTAAATTGAGCAGTGTTTATCGAAATTATGAAGGTCTATGAAAACTTAAAGCTCAAATTATAATTGGAAACTAGAGATTACAAGCGATTATCTGATATCTATTTTTGAATAATATTTAAAATAACTTACAAAATGTATTAATGTGAATAGCTGCTTAATTTTGAACGTTCGCTTGGCTTATTTTCATTAGCATAAGAATTATGAATTTAAATAATCAAATTTACAAAGTACCAGTTAATTTTTATTAAGAAAAGTCTTATTTTATTTTTAAGAGCCAGTAGCAAACATGATATATGAAACGATGATGATTGATATACCAAATATGTGCACGGTATATTATTCAGTATATTTTTCAAGTATAATACCGCACTGTTTTGCTTTTATTCAAAATTTGTAGAGGGCATCTCACAGTTGAACACACTTCACTGCAGCTTTCTCACATGTTTTTTTTTTTTGAGAGGTCTGTCAAAATATATAAAAAGAGTTAATCAAATCAATAACAAATGAGTTAAAGAGTTACAAACGATAGTACAATTCAGTCAACCCACGTTTTGGGGGAATTTTTTGATTACTAAAATTAAAGCGAACTCGCAAATCATTCGCTGACACTTGAAGCAAATTCTAACACGACTCACAAACAAGTTCAAGTAACGTACGTAAATTCAATAGAATGCAATATATATGGGGAGTTGTATATTGTGTGTAAATCAGGCAAATGCCGGCTAATCTCCAAAGTATAGCTAACGAACAGCAGAAGCTACAATGCAGAACACGCTATCTTCCCTCTCTCTTTCTCTCGGGGGTTTTCTCTCTCTCACTCTCACATCTATCTTGCTCGCTCTTTGGCAAGTGGAATGTGTCGTTGTGTCTGTTGTAAAATAAATGTTTATTGCTTTTTAATATTGCACATTGTCTGCATAAATTTCACGCGACTCAGACGGACAGACAGTGAGAGAGTGGGAAGGGGAGAAGGGGGACTGATCGCAGGCTGTGCAACTTTGTTATTATTCTTTCTGATTCTCGTATTCTTCGACTGCTTCTTCTTCTTGTTGTGCTTGTGATTTAAAATCAAACTAAATCTGCTGCCAATCCACAAGTTGTTGAAACTTGAAACTCATAATTTTTAATTTATTTTATGTGATTTTTATTTGTCGATTAATCCCAAGCAACAACAGCCACAAACAGCGCGCCCGACGACGCTTTATGAAACCTAAACGTACAAAATTTATTTCGTACCCAAACTCAACGCTCTCGAACCTCGCGACAGCGACTTCGACTTCAACTCTTAAAGCCAGAGCCAGGGACAGAGACGAGGATCGATCGAGGCGGCTGTTTGGATGGGGAGGGGGAGGAGGAGGAGGAGGATCGAGCAAAACTCAACACATAACACGAAATCAGATTAGCATGTTTTACAGGCACCGAAACAAGCCAAAAGGAACTGAGCGAACTAAGCCAATTGCTGGTACGCCACTTGGTCTGCTGCTGCTGCTGCTGTTGCTCTTGCTGTGGCGGTGGCGGTGGCGGTGGCTGAAGCGGTGGTGCATTCTTTTGGGGCCACCACAGGTTCGCAGGTCTGTCTCAGATTGGCCAAAAGTGAATGTGTTGAATGTGCTTTCTCTACTTTGTAATGTGCCAATTGTTTGGACAGATGGGAAAAATTATTGCCGCCAATTGGCAGTGGGGCAATTGCAGCTATAAAACATAAATCCCAGCAACTCCAAAAACAACAACAACAACAACAACAACAAATAATAATAAAACTAAAGCTGAGCGCAGTCGACTGCTTTGGTTTTTTGTTCAGCTGCCACCTGTTGAAAGCAGCTGGAACAATTTCTTTATAATGAGAACTAAAGAATTGTTTTAACTATTCATATTGATTTATGATTTTTGGATTTACTCGAAAATTCAATATAATTTAAAGTTTGACATGCGAGAGTTTGCTATCTCTTAAAGTAAAATCTAAACTTGAAGACTTTAAAATCTTTGTCGAAATAAGATTAGGAAACGCAGAATCCTCTATCCATAATTGATCATTTCTTGATTTATTCGCAAATTAAATCTAATTAAATTTTGAGGCAGCCAAGAATTTTAAATCAATAATTATACATTTCTTATATATTCCGAAATTTTTATTATTTAAAAATTTCATGTACACATTTATAAATACATATGTAAATCATATTATTTATGTACAAAAATATGTTGCTGCAATCCTTAATTATGAGTTGAAAAATATTGATTTACAATTTTTTGATTTATTCGAAAATTTATTACTGTAAAATTTTTTGAACATTAACATCTTTGATGAAATGTTAATAAAGCAATCAAAATGTAGATGAAGATTCCTCAATAGCAATAAACTTGTTGATAAGTTTTTTTGAATAATGAGCAATAAACATTTACTACATTTTTAGTTTACAAATAATTATTCATAAAAACCTTTAAACTGAACAACAATTTTAATAGTATTATATAAAATTTTGTTTTTATTCAAAAACATATGTCAAATTTTTTCTAAATAAATATTGAAACTGAACTACATTTTTATTTACATTTTTGTTTTTAATTCTTAAAAAATTACAAATTAAAAGTTGTATTAAATTCGTCATTTTTTGAATTTTAAGTTAAAAGAAAGCTTTAATTTAATTTATATTTATACAGAAAGTTGTACTAAGATTTGTCTTATAAACTGAGCTTTATTGAATTTTTGTTTTAATTTCTAAAAAAAATGTCATATTTTATAAAAAGAAATGTTGATAAATATAGTACGCAATTTTTTTAATTTAATTTAAGATGAGCTATAATTTATATTATATTTAATATCAACAATTTTCACAAAGTTTTGTTTAACATTTTGGCAACTTAAATGTATCTTCTTAGACCATATACAACCGTCAGCTTCTGGAAGGGAGTTGTGCTGGCAAATTGTCAAGCATATCGTAAGCGAGGCCAAGATCTGACGCAACAATATGTTTATTTCCTTTGTGGCATATCTGCATGCCACACGTTTGCTTGATCTGGGTTGGCCACAGTCAACACAACTCAAGTCAAGTCTCCCACGGGCATGGCCTTTGATTTGTGTGTATGTGTGTGTATGTGCGTGTCAAGAAAACATTGCTCCAGTTAAAGCTGCAAGTGCACAAGGCGAAGGCTCTCCCTCCCCTCCCAAAAAAAAAAAAAAACTGAAACTTAGAATAAATAAAAACCAAAAGCTGGCGACCTAACAGCAACAGCAACAATGATGGCAATTTGTTGATAAACATTTCGCTCGCAATAAATAAACAAATATACGACGAGTGCTCGTAGCACAAGTTGTGTGCGCCTATTGCCTGGGACAGTTCAAAGGAACTCGCAGCGTAGATTGCCAAGGCATGTTGCAACAGGCAACAGGCGCAAGGTGGCAAGGGGCAAACGTCGCATCGCGTTTGCAACTTGCAACAGGCCATATAAATGCAAATGCTCTACACGCTGTTTGTTTGCTCGCCTGCCACGCTCGTTTTTTTTTTTTTTTTTTTCTTCCTGCGCTGCTCTGGGGCAATTTTTCATTTGATTTCATCTTCATATTTTATTATGCCCCAGACCCAAAGCCAAGCAAGGAAGGCAACCACCAAACGTTGTCCATTTCCATTCGTTTTGCCTTTTTCTTTTTTTCCTTTTTACTTGCCATTTTTTTTTTTCGTCTTTTTGTCGATACCAATTTTGCGATATGACAAACTATGTTTGCATTTTAATTTTTAATGCGTGTGAATTTTGCTAGCGGCGCACTTGCTCTCAGTTCTCTCTCAGCTTTTGCAATTGGATTTGGTTTTGGATTCGGATTTGGGGATGGAGAGCGATAGATGCTCGTGTCATGATTTGCTGTTTGCTTTTAATTGAAATTTTATGAATTTATTGCTTTCGTTTTGTTTTCCTTTTCTCTTACTTTTATTGCACGCAATGAGAGCGAGAGAGAGAGAGAGATGCTAACACTCGTTTGCTATTACTTATATGTACGTATTTTCATTTGCAATTTTCTGCTCCGTTTTTCTTTTCATGTACTCGCAGATGAATCAGACGTGCAAGGTCTGTGGAGAGCCGGCGGCTGGATTTCATTTCGGCGCATTCACATGCGAAGGTTGTAAGGTGAGTTGAAAGGGTTCAATCTGATATGCCTCTAGCGAGTGCATGCCACGTAGAATGTGCATAGCATATTGATCATACGACATGTGGTACCAAAAGTTGCTCACAAATTTGTTTTATTTTGAAGAATTTTAGTTAACATTTTAATAGTTTGATGTTGAATGCTATTTTATTAGAAGAAAAGTATAGATTGTGTAGCCGATCGAATCATTATTTAAAAGTTATTAATGAGTTATCAAAATTTTCGATAGTAACCCAAAGTTGACTTTCTTTAACATAGTTTAGTTAAAAATACAATATTGTTAAACATTATAATAATATAAATTTATCCATATTTGAATGAATTAAGCAGTTTATTACTTAATGTTAAATTTAAAACTAAGATACATAAGCCTAATCGATAAACGAGTTATCGGTATTGCCGATAGTAATCTAAAGTAAAATTTTCTTAGCAAAGTTTTAAAGGGTTCATTAAAAAGTCAAGTACTATAATAAATCAATGATAAATGGTAAATTAGAAACATATAAGAACAATCTAATTTACATCAACTGCATTATCAATATCTGTAATAAATAGTTGGCTTTTTAGAAGAGTTTAAAGATACATTATTTAAAAATGAGATAATATAGTATACATTTTAATGTTAATATTTGATATCCACACTAGACTCAATTACATATCAATATGTATAGACAGAAAATGTATTGGTACATGAGTTATAGAGACTATCGATTGTAATCTTATTTATTGCGCAAGCTGCAGTTGATGCACAAATATATGGAAATTATCGAATGGCCTCATCAACATTCTTTGAACGTTTTTTATTGAGAAAATCGATTACATCTTTTAGTATTGCAATAAATTTGGCGATTGTATGTCACACGTTAAAAAATATTTAATTAATACCCAAAATTTTAAGTATTATCGATAACTTATATATGTCTTGCTACAACTGTTATTTATGCTTCAGTTATCAACATTTTTTCGTTTGTCATAAATTGTAACATTACAATTTATGGATCGCAATTCATACTATCGAAAGTTTTAATTAAATCGCATTTATTTGCTGCACTTAAAATTGCCGATTGCCAACTTTTACTATCGTTTCACTAATCAAATCAATGCATTGATGGCACAGCTTCCAATCATTTTTTGTTGGTTTGTTACTTCTGGCTAGAAATCGAATTGCTTCGCAAATAAAAGCACCGTCATAATAATAATAGTAATAATCGAGGCTGCGGCGCCTCCCTGCCAATAATATGAATAATAGTTATCGATCGCTATTGGCATTCCATAATAAATCGCATCGGCGCATCGTGACAAAGCCGTAGAGTAAATGGTGCCATAGCAAACTGGAATGTTGAGTTCATTACGAGCAATATCAATCGCACAGCAACAACAGCACAGAGATAAACGACAACAAAGAACGCCTCAGGCTAAGGTCAAAGTTAAACAACAATACAAAAGAAGAAGAGAAAAAGAGCGCTCCACAAAATGCATAATTGATTTAAACACGAGTACTTTAGACAGCCCTGTTGCGATGGGGGGTGGGAAAGTAGAAGAAGAAGACGAAGAAGAAGAGGGAAAAGGTCAACTAACGTACAATTTGTGGGTCAACATTATTTGATTTGTGCGCGATCGCGTGGGTCGACTAATTTGACGCCCACCGAGAAGAAGAGATTCACCAAAAGCCAAGCGAAGCGAAGCGCAACAGAGGAGGTTAAGCAAACAAAAGTGAATTCGCCTTGGCGCATTGAAATTGTGCTTAGCAAACGTTTCGTCCGGTTCTGCTGCTCTGTCAAATGAAACTGAAAACTTAAAGAAGAAGGCAGAAGGTAGACAGCAGAAGAGCAGCAAAAAGACTATACATATACTATAAGTTGTATATTCTACTACTCGTAGTTGTATCCTCCATTTCCATTTCCGACCCAGTAATCTTGATGCCCAATTAACCTTAAAAGTGGATTTTGTGCATTGTTTTTGTGTTTCGTCGTCGAACTCCACCTACGACAAACACACAAAACACACAACAGAACTCGAGCTGAAACTGAAACCGAAACCGAAGTTGAAGTTGAAGCAGAGGCTGCAACTGCAGCTGACTGAATACTGACAGACATGACTGTCTGCCCAACAGTCTGTCTGTCTATTGTCCATACGCCAACTTGATTGCAGCGCTGCGCGGTGATTTACGGCCAACATTGCAAGTTGGCATAAGTGTTGCACAGCCTATAACCTTTGCAACATGCTGCGACGTCTCTCAGCAACAGCGAGAGCAACAGCAACAGCAACATGTTGTAGTCATTTTCGTGCCGCATTGAATTAAATTGTTTGTTTGCTTTGTTGCAATTGATTGTGCCCCAGCCAACGGTTAATGGTGTAGGTGGATGGTGCATGTTCCATGTTGTTGTTGTCGAAGAGCAGCAAGCAGCAACAGTTGCTGATGAATCATCAGAAAATTTAATGAGATATTTGTGTATTGAATGACATCATGGCAGCCAAACTTTGAGAGAGCTTGAACTTCAATCTATGTTACTCGCATATCGCATCGATTTTGAGTATCTTTACTCTAACTAGTGGCGCCCTCTATTGCTGAAGGAAATCTCTGCAAATACTTTTACAGTCGAGTTGAAAGTAAAGCAACAATGGATCAATGATTGAACAAATAGATCGCATAGTTGCCAGAAGCAGCATGTCAACAATGGTCTAAGGCTAAAAGGATACTTCACCTCAAGTTGTAATTGAGAGATGAGTGCAGCGCGCTGCAGTTGAGTGCGTGAGTGCATGAGTGAATGCACTCAAGTGCAGATCAAATGCCAAGAGTCTTTTTTTTTGCCCAGTGTTGAGCCAAGCAATTCAACATCAATCAGCAGGTGTTAAAAGTGTGATCAACAAGGACTTGAGTACGCGGAGAAAAACTAGAAAAGTGCATCAAATTTAAAAGCGTTATTATTAATACAAAAATGGTTCTTTAATATTCTTGGAGGATTATATTTGCGGAATGACATACAGAAATTTCAAAACATCCGAGACTGAAAATAAGTTTATTTGTAATTCATAATAAATTTAGCTTTGTATTTAAGCAAGTTTCTTTAAAATTTAAATAATTCAGTATATACTTTAATGCGGTATTTATTTCTATTCTATTTATCGAACACATATTCTTGAAAAACTTAAAGGTTGTTTAAATAATCGAAACTAATACACTGAAAAATACTGAATTATATAAAAAGATGTATATTTTGTATAATAGAACACTATGACAATAAAAATACACCATAGGGAACAAAATATACCATATTGTCTTATAAATTTACATTAAATTCTTATTTCTGAACTTCCATGAATCAGTACTTATTAATAATAACTTATTATGTACCACGATATTCAAAATATACCGTAGAGAACAAAATATACCAGATTTTCTAATAATTCCCAACACATTGAATTTTCACATATTTCTATCTAAACATTCATCAGTCATTAGTTATTAATAATAGCTTATTTTATGTAACTTCTATTTTCAGTATCAGTATTTCCATAATAAATCTTTATGTTCAGATATTGGGAGCATTCTACATGCATGTTTAAAATCATACATCATCATACATACATCATACATACAAATCAACAACAAGCAATATGTACATAATTGTTGAGATACATATGAAAAGAGAAATTATTATTTTATCACAAACCTTGTCATAATATTACTATTAAGTTTACCTCATCCACAACAAATATATACTAAATCTTCCCCATTTTCTCCTCCTCTTTTACTTTCAGTCCTTCTTCGGCCGCTCTTACAACAATCTGTCCTCGATTTCGGACTGCAAGAACAACGGCGAGTGCATCATCAACAAGAAGAACCGCACCGCGTGCAAAGCGTGTCGCCTGAAGAAGTGTCTCATGGTGGGCATGTCGAAGAGCGGCTCACGCTACGGCCGCCGCTCCAACTGGTTCAAGATCCACTGTCTGCTCCAGGAGCAGCAGCAGCAGGCGGTGGCTGCGATGGCGGCGCATCACAACAGCCAGCAGGCGGGAGGCGCAGGGAACGCGGGACTTGGCGGTGCTGGAAGTGCAACAGCCAATGGATGTGTGAAGTCGATGGGTGGCGTGCCAACGCCGTCGGCAGCAGCTGCCGCACTCGGTATGCTGGGGCATGCAACGGGCGGTTATCCGGGACTGTATGCAGCGGGGCCGCCACGCAGCAAGGAGGAGCTGATGATGCTGGGACTGGACGGAAGTGGAGACTATGGGGGCATTAAGCATCCTTCGCTGGTGGCCTCGCCATCGGTGAGTTCACCCGATTCCCACAACTCCGACAGCTCCGTTGAGGTGAGCAGTGTGCGTGGCAACTCGCTGTTGCAGCTTGGTGGTGGCAAGCACAATGCCACAGGCGTTGGTGCAGCAGGTGATGCAGCAGCTGGTGGCCAGCAGGCAAGTGGCGGTGGCACAGCTCCTGGTCGACCGCCACAACAGTTGCGCAAGGATCTAGCGCCATTCTTGCCATTGCCGTTCCCCGGGCTAGCCTCGATGCCAGTGATGCCGCCGCCCGCCTTTTTGCCACCCTCGCATCTGCTCTTCCCCGGCTACCATCCTGCGCTCTACTCCCACCACCAGAGCCTGCTCAAGCCGACACCCGAGCAGCAGCAGGCAGCGGTTGCGGCTGCTGCGGTGCAACATCTCTTCAACAGCAGCAATGCGAGCGGGCAACGCTTTGGACCGCAGTTGCATGCCACATCGCCGTTTGCAGGCCACAAAGAAGAGGCCGCGGCAATTAGTCCCAATCACAACAACAACAATAACAATCATCTAATGCCCAACGGTGGCAAGACGACGACGACGACGACGGCCTCGAGTGCTGCTGATGAGTTAACAAAGCGTTTCTATCTGGATGCAGTGCTCAAGTCGCAGCAGCACAGTCCGCCGCCGTTGGCCACCAAGCTGCCGCCGCACAGCAAGCAGGATTACTCCATCTCGGCGCTGGTCACGCCCAATTCGGAGAGTGGGCGCGATCGTGTGAAGAGCAGACAAAGCAACGGCGAACCCGAGGATGATGAGGAGCATGAGAGACGCAGTGATAAGGCAGAGGAGGAAGAAGAACACGATGTGGACGAGGAAGATGAGGAGGATCTGGTGGTGTCCATGACGCCGCCACGTTCGCCAGCGCAACAGCAGCAGCAACAGCAGGCGGAGGAGCAACTTGAGCCGGAGCCGTTGCATGTGCAGAGCGCAGCACAGGATAATCCCATAGATCTGAGCATGAAGACGACGGGCAGCTCGGCCAGCAGCAGCAGTTGTCAGGATGTGGACACTGAGCTCTATAGCGACAACGAGGCAGTGTCAGAGAGCCACAAGGTGAACACACCTGACGAGGAGGAAGAGCAGAAGGGGAAGGAGACAGAGCCAGAGGAGGAGGAGGAAGAGGAGGATGCTGAGAGGCAACCAGAGCTCGAGGATAACAGCACATCGGAGACGGTCAAGACCAGCATTGAGCAGTCCCACAAGCTCAACAACAACAACAATAACAACAACAATAATAACAACAACAACAACAATAGCAACACTAGTGATAATGAGGCAAGCGATAACATAAAACGCAAACTGAATGAACTCATCCAGGAATCGAATGCCTCGAATAACTCAAAGCGTCTGCGCTTGGATTCGCCACCAAATCTGAGTGTCAAATTGGCCACCTCAAACGCACTCGATCTAACCACCAAGGTCTGACCATAGACCATAAAAAGAAGATCGCTTATCGTGCAGCAAAATGGCGACAATCAACGCGTATTTTGTTGAACACTATGCAACAAACATTTTGGCACGAGCTGCAGGTTAAGTTTTTCAACTATAATCGTTAATGATTTAAAGATTTAAAGAACTTGTTGTGAAATACAAGTGCAAAACTTGTACAACATCGTTTTCCTAATTTGAGATTCTTATTTTATTTTACACGTTTTTTGTCATACACAAAAACCAAAATACAAATAATGTATATTATACAAAATTATTTTCAAAATTGAATTTAAAAAATTTGTTATATACATTTAAAGCACTTTAAACACTTAATCAAAAATGCCAAATTAGAACAATTCCAATTGTTAACAAAAAAAATTATCATACATTTATATTATTTTAGATATAAAGCAAGCGCGTTCAAAAAAGTTGTTGCATAGTGTGATTTATAGTATAGTATATGGAATGCCCTTAAATCAAACCGCGTCCCCGTGCCCCCCTTACCACTATGCCAAATACAATTTAAAACACAAAAAAAAACAAAAAAAAAAATCAAAACAAAAACAACAAGCAGAGATCGAGATGTGAAGATCGCGCGTTCAATGTTAAGAACGCGGATCGTGCCGTTTTTAAAGATATTATCACATCGTTTAAAACAACTAACTAAATGGCAAATATATGCAAAAGGCGCCGCCGTCGAAAGATGGACAGAGAGATGCGAAATTAGCATATGTGAACCGAAAAGTATAACAAACGGTGAGCGAGTGGCGAGTTCTCCTTAATTAGATGCAACGAATTATAAACAAATATCTCGAGTATTTTAGAACGATGACAACAAAGAATGAAATCGAATCGAATCGAAATCGTATCGAAACGATTCCAAATCAAATGAAATGAGACCAGCCTAAATTGTTGCAAATTATGCAAGACAGCTTATCTGTATCGTTTGCATAATATCGTGTCGTAGTGGAATTTATAATTTATAAGCAACGTTTTTCATTATAGTATAGTTATACTACTATATAGCATAATATACTTATTATACTACTTGTATTGTGTATCGCGTGTGTATCGCATTGAATAGAATACCTAAAGTTTCTTAATAGACATACGACTATTCCAAGTATTTCATAGATCGTAAATAAATGTATCTTCTTTATAGCGAATTTCAACTTTAAACTATTGTATTCGATTGCTTTAGTTCTCGAGTTATTAGTCACAATTAGCAAATTTGTATCTTTAGCCTTATACCTATTATATCATTAATATATATAAATATATATACATATATCTAGCATAATACTACATATATTTAATAAATCAAATCAAAGCACCAAGTTGTATAGCATAAATTATTATTCTATTTGTATATTTTAGATCTTTACTTTTTGGTATACTACGATATTCTCTGTATTTCTTTCCTCCCTCCCTCTTCATGCTTCGTATGCAAATTGTGCGACGCAACATGAAAAGAATAATAAAAAAAAAAAAAAATAAAAACAACAAAATACAACAGAAAACATAGAAACTGAGAAAAATATTATTGATATTAAATAAACACAAATAAATATTTAGATGAACGACTTTGATGGGCATTTTTATCAGCATTTTGGGTGCGTTTAAAGCCATGAGGAAGTGGGTCAAAGAGCACATCAATATGTACATACTTATTATAAGCTCTGATCTGGTATTTAACGACTGCGTTCAGTTATGTCTATGGGAAAACTCCAAGATATGGGAGCTGCTCTAGAGAAAGTGCTGCAAACGAAGCGAGTGAAAATATTAGACAATAAAAAATATTAAAATTAAAATAATTAATTTGTTAATAAATACAAAAATGTTGTAGAATGAAATTATTTTTTATTGGCAAATTTGACAAAAAAATTCGAATTTTTTGTTGCTTTTGAAGGATATTTGTTTTCAAACCTCTCTAACTCTACTTTATCTATTTTTGATGTAATTTCATTTTATTTCAATTCACTTTATTTCATTTAGTTTGGTTTTATTTAACTATATACTATTTAATTTCATATTATTTGGTTTCATTTCTTATAATTTAAATTTATTTCATTGCATTCCTTTCATTTCATTACATCTAATTTTGGATTTTCTTTCATTCCATTCCATTCCTTTTCATTAAATTTCATTATATATCGTTTCACTGAATTTTATTCCATTTCATTACATTTCATTGCATTCAAGTTTATTTTATTTGAAATTTACTATTACTTAATGTATGTTTTAAATTTGATTTTATTGTGTGAATTTTGTTTATGTTTTATTTGATTATTTTTCAAATGGCTTGCAATTAAAGTTTTCCACTCAATTTATGAAGTGCTGCTCCAGTTTCTCAGCGCTAATCAAACCCCCCTCAACGATCAGTGTCTGTATCTTTCTGGTTTTATCTACGAATCAGTCCCCAGGCAGTTGTCAGCAAGTGCAAACTGGAGTTCGGCGAAAAGAATTCCCACACAACAAAAGCTGAGAAGCCGATCGATTTTCTCAGCTCTCAACTCTCAGGCTCTCGATTCGGGGTAGCTCAGGAGCTGTTTGGCTGTTTAGCTATTTGGCTGCTGGCTGTTGGCTGTGTCGATGTGCATACCAGAGGAGCCAATCAATCCGAAATCTATTTCAATCAATCTTTGCGTAATTGTAAATACTTTCAACATATTTCTCGCTTTTGCCTTGGGACTGACAGTTGGCGCGACGAGTTCGCGATGTGATGTGATGCGATGCGATTCAATGCGATCCGATGCGATGCGATGCGACGAGTCGACGGCAAATGGCGCGAAAATTATAGCAAATGCTTGAGCTTCAAGCTAGAGGAAGAAAGGTAGAAGGCAGAGAGGGGAGGAAGCAAGCAGCAAGACCTGAATTCGTTTCTATTTATTTCACACTTGAATTGATGCGCTGCAGCCGAGATTGACATTTTGCAAATGCTCACAGCATTGGCTCGAACCTCGGGGCCAGCTTGATAGCTTTGAAAGCAATTCCGGCGACTCAAGACCGAACACTGAGCACCGAAGACGAAGTCGAAGACGGAAGACTAGAAGACTGAAAGCCAGTCTGGCAGTCTAAAAAGACCCGATGATCGCAGACAGAAGCTAAGCGACAAATGCTGCCGACTTGGCATGGCTTGGCCGCTGCCAAAGAGACGCGACTTGACGAGCTGACGGGCAACCCGGCAGCGGCAGCAGCAGCAGCACAGACCCTGGCTGGCTGACACGGAAGAGACAAGAATGAGATGGAAAGGGAGGAGGAGGTGGAGGAAGAGGAGGTGTAACGTCCCCAGGCACATTGTCAGCACTGAATAGTAGTGCAAATAAATTTCAATTGCGAGACACATTCTCCCACTGACATTGTTTGACACCTTTGACTGCACACCAACACACACACACTTATACTCACACATCAATACCCAGCGAATTTGCATGCAAATGCGTTCAAAAGCAAGAGCAAGAGGTAAAAGACGAGGCAACTGCGAGGGGCTTGGGGCCGTCTTCAGGCTTATTGTTTGATCTGCACAGATTGGCCAACACCCAGCAGCGTTGTTTTTTTTCTTTCTGTTTTTCTTCTTTCCATTTTGCTAACAAGCTGGCAAAAGCAGTTAAAACTTAAGCGACGCGTCGTCTTATGCCTCGTGGAGGTGCGACGCACCCAGCTTTAGCTACCAGCCTGAAAGTCAAATGCGACCTCATCTAATACTCCATTTATATGCTCCAAATCCATTAAGTGTTTTGCCGCTTTTATTTGCTACCCACACACATACACACATGGAAGAGAAGGGAGTCCGAGAGAGAGAAGGGAAGTCAGACTACACCCTAAACTCTTGTCGCGCATTTGGAACACTTTCCGCACCTACAACGTTAACTACAACAACAACAACAGCTACGGTGAAACATGCCAAAGTACCATCAGTAAACCCATAAAAACTTCTTTAATGCACTAAAAGGGATTTTTTAAGTTCAAAGTTTTTATTGCACAATCGATTATTTGATAGATTGGCAGTAGATTTTGTAAAAGAAATTTGGCAAAAATTAAGTAAATTGTTCTGAAAAGTGTAATAATAACAGCAGTCTCATTGTTATTAATTTTTATTTAGTCCAATATTTTATTATAAATTATACTGCTTAAATTTATAATTTCGTTGATTGAAACTCTAATCGTACATATTAATTTCACAATTTTTTTTGTTTCCTAATTAATATTTATGTTAATAAAAAATATAAGTTAAAGTAACGACTTAGCTGTCTCTTCCTTGCTTAGTTTCACACCGGATTAACATTACATTGAATAACAACAATTCAATTAAAGGTTTGATTCTTTTTCACATAAATTTCATTACTTTTAATTAGAGCATCTTAACAATTCAATAAACAGTTTATAATTAGCGACAGTTCACTGTATAAGAAATGACACCAACGCTGCCAGAAACTGGAGACTGGAACTCCCAGGTTGCCACACATACAGCACACGCATCATGTGTTGCATGAAACTGTAAAGATTTGCTCCAAGCCCCAGTTTTTTTTTGTAGCATGCTGTGCAACCGTATAAGTGTGTGTGTGTGTGTGAGTGAGTGTGTGCCAATATTAACACCTAACACCTAAGCAATGAACTGATCTGAAACCAGACGACGATGATGATCATGATGATGCGTTGAAAGACTCGAAGACTACTTTTAATGCATTTAACAAGCAGCTTCGATGGTGTGCGAGCACATCTATTGAACACTGTAATCAACACGCCCACATTTGGAACACCTTTTGCCCGATGTCAGTTGCCTGTTGCCAGTTGATAGTTGGACTATCCCCAGAAATGCCCAAGACCATGTGACCATATGAAAGTGGCTCTCAACTGGGTTAACAGTTGCGCAGCAAATGGAACGGAAGTCATTGAGGATAAGCGAATAAATTGGAAGGGGGGGGGAAATATTTACGAGAGTACGACAAAACACTTTCAGCCTTGCAATCTGCGGGGGGATCAATTTATGAAAAGTATTCAAAAGCAGCCACATAAAAAGAAGGAGCTGAGACAGCTATCGAAAGAGAGAGCGTACAATATTATAGTGAAGGTGAGTAAATTTTGTTGTGTAATGTGAAAAGCCAGAGCATTAATATGTGAGTACGATATGTGAAATACAAAGTTAAAAGTAAAGATAACACTCAATTAATTAATATATAACATAATAAATTTAATACCAATACATAAGTTTAAGTTGAAATTTATAACATAACAAGAAACTCATTTATATTAAACATCTTCATAAAAATACATTGGCGAATCACTCTTTAAGTGTGTTCGACTGTTATATATCCACTATACAATAAGAGCAAAACAGTGCGGTATTATTCTAAAATATACCAAATCGACAATACCTAAAATATACCAAAGCCTATACTTGGTATATTTATATAATACAATAATATATGCCATAGAGTACAAAATGTACCTGAATTGCTCGAGATATTAATGGAAGTAAAAAATAAATAAATGGATCCAAAAAATATCCTAAATGTTATACTTGGTATATTACAAATACATCAAAGAGAACCAAATATACCAGATTGTCCACCAAAGCAACTAAGACCCGACTCCAGCAGCCGTTTTCACTATATATAATAATTATATAAAGCAATTAATCCATACTAATAATTGCTATACCACATATAAATCTGAAATTTTAATAAATAAAAATAATTAAATTATTTTCCAATATTTACCATCATATCAAGTTTATTTGTAGCACAAATTAAGCTGAAAATGTGCACTGTCTAACCAACGAAATATAAGATTATGGGATTCAAGTGACAACTCTATTGAAGATTATATTTCGAATGATAAACATTCGAAATTAATAAACAATTATAGTTTTTATTTCGAGGCAGACAGATAGTGTCAGAAATATGAAGTAGCTGCACTCAGCATCAGCATTAACATATTGATCACATTAAACGAAAACGCGATTAGAGACGTGAACAGTTCTTCAAGGCGTTTCCCAGTTCCCAGACCCAGACTCAGACACAGACACAACAACAAAAGCCACAGTTGATGATGGAGATGAAGATGGAGATGGAGCTGCGAGATGGAGATGAAGATGGAGATGCGATGCGAGACGTAGATGTGGCTAAAGTCACAGCCTAAATGCCGCTAAGTGCCAAAATGACAAGCATGGCAAAAACGGTGGGGGATTCGGTGGGTTGGCTAGCTGGCTAGCTGATGCTGTTGCTGATGATGATGGTTTGGTTTGTGGCTGCGGCTGTGGCTGTGGCATGACTTTGCTCAATGCCAGGCGCGCATACCATGGCCACATTAACTACTCCATAAAAGGTGTAAAGAAATCACTTAAGTACTTGTATGTCACTCCTTTGTCAAAGTAAATCATAGTGCGGTACCGTCCGGACGGGTTTTTATAGCCAGTCAACCCAGTCAGCAGTCAACAGTCGGACCACAGCAACAACAACAACAACAACAACAGGGCCAAAAACCCCAAACTGAAAGCCAAAACCAAAACCCCAAAGCCAAATCCAAAGATACAGATGGAGATAGAGCTTCACACAGCAGCTGAGCTGAGTTGAGTTGAGCTGAGTGAACACTGAACACAATTTATAGAAATATATGTACAAGTATAAAATATAGGCGTAGAATGCTTTGGGTTATAAAGAATAAACGGGGGAGTTTTATTGACAGCCGCAATTACCACATAATCATGCAACAAATATGATGCTTGGATGGCAGGCAGCACGTTGATGACGTTGCGTTGTGGCAGATAGATAGACCATGAAGTAGTCCCAGCCAAAACGTGCTGATCCATTACGGAAGGTGGGGAGCGTGAGAGAGAGGCAGAGGGAGAGAGACGGAAGGGGGGAGACAAGCAGTGTAACAAAGCGACAATCACAGCGAAGCACAGCAACAACAACAACACCAGCTACATTTTGTCTAGACTTATTGAGTGATCGTGGCAGGAGCCAAGACCAACAACCACAAGAAGGCGCAGCCGTTTTTTTAATGGGGTGGCAATCACTTGGACAAGCAGACAGATCGACTGCAAGCAACAGCAAGAGGAGAGCTGCCTCCTCGCTCAAATTATGGTCAAGAGGCAAGAAGTTGCCAACAGGCCCGTTGCAGTTGCAAGTTGCCAGTTGCCAGCAGTCAGCAGCCTCGTTTTGTGCTCTGAACTGGGTTGGCAGATACTTAAGAAATATGTTATTAAATAATAATGGAGTGCGTGGTTAATAGATACAACAGGCGAACAGGCAACCGGGCAACAGCAACAACAACTGCAACAGCAACTCTGTTGCAGTCGCAACTGCAGTCGCAGCCGAGCTGCAACAGTGTGAAAGAAGTGTGCGGCCCCCTTGGCGCAATCATTGTTAACAATCAATTAAGGAAATAAGTTGTTTATAAAATGTTGCTATTACTTTTTGAACTGAACGGAGCTACCATAAATACACCTAAGTATGGGTTCTCCTCTCAACTCTCATCTTTCGCTCGACGAGACATTTACACTCGACAACAATTTCAGAAATTCCCTGCAACACATTGTTCCAGCACATTTTCGAAAGTCCCACAGGAAATGGGTCAACTTTAACACTACTTTACTTTTCTTTACTTCTGAAGCAATTATAATGCTCTGAGCAATTCGCTTTCATTTCAGTTTTCGTAAATATTTTAATACACATTCGTCTAGTAGAATTAAATTTCCATTTCAATATTTCAATTACTGACTTTGCTTATAAATATTGTTTGTAATAAAAGCATTGAAGTAGTCTTAGAAGTGATCTTATTTTTATGTTACAAATAAAAGCGAATAATTTTCCTAATTGCAATAATTTGACTTTTCGATAATGATTAAATCAACTGCCAAGCTAAGAAACTTTTTAACCTGAATTTATAATTATTATGCAATTTATTGAGAGAAAACATTAAATAAATATTATGTAGAAGTGTCTCTCAAGCATACCAAAAAATGTTTTCACATGGTATATATAGAAAATATAATTATTTAAGAATTTTGCACTAATCGATGCATATATATTTAGAGGTATAAGGATAATTGTGCTTAATATAAAAACAATATTTTAAATGCAAACTAAAAAAAATTCGGAAATTATATAAAAAGATGGCCAAAAATAAAGTGCCGTAAAACTCATTTCGTGGAAATAAACTTCAACCCACATAATAATTCTTCGCTCCATGCGAATATAAAGCTCCTGTCATTAAAAATAGTTACGAGTTTCCTTAACACCTGGCAATTTTTTTTACAACTTATTTTATGCAATAGTTTTTAAAAAATTTAATTTTTATTTGCCACACAAAAAAGTCTTGGTCAATTAGTTAAAAAAATGCAAACAGCTTAATTTTTTTTATAGGCTCGTGATTGCCAAGTTTTTATTAGCTTGAGAGTGAAATAAAATCGGGTCTCGCATTTTTATTGGTCACTGAATTTGTTGAGCAGTGTTTGATTTGAGGGCAAACGATGATGGACAATCAATTTAGGCCTGCTTTGGCTCTTGGCGAAAATGTTTTAATTAATGTGCGTGTGGCAAACAGTTAATGAAACTGTTATAGTTCTACATATGACTACTACTATACTATACTATATACGAACATATTACCATATACGAACTGCCATAGAAGAGTTTATTAACCTTCCCCTTGTTAAAGACATTGTCTGACTCGACCGATCCAAAAAAGGGCCCCGCTTTGTGCTGCGCAGCGCAGCGATCTGCGATCTGCGCGAGATCATTAATCAAGACACCCAGCAGGTGCGGGTCGAAGTTTTTGGTAGCAGCAGCGAGTCACACAAACAGAGAGAGAGAGAGAGAGAGAGAGACAGTCTTTGGCGACTACCGAACTGTACTACGAGCATTACTTCAAACTCCATCTACTACAAGTTGACGGTCAAGTCGCTCCATACATGATTAGTGGCGGTGGCTACTTTAATGAGCGTTAACTGCGCCTCCAAAAGTTCATTAAGTGCAGTGCGACGAGGCGAATGCCGAACACATGGCGTATGATTGATGCGCGCACATTTGTTCGTCAAACGGTTCAGTTTGCTTTGGTTTTGCGGGAAAATTCAGTGCCAAAATTGGCGTTTAAATGAAAAACATTAATCAAAATCCACGTCCAAGACATCATCAGATTTTTCAGTTCAGCCAAAAGTTCTTTTGTGCAATTTGCATTGCTTTTGATTCTGTTAGGTTGAAGAAGCATTTCTAACACAATGCGGAAACTCAGCCAAAAACTTTTGGGCTTTGTCTGCACACAAAGACACACAGTTACATACTGCTACACACACATACATATATATACCTGGGGCAGCGCATGTGGCATTAATTTTGATTAATGGCCAAAATTGCTGACCATTTTCGAAAAAAGATTTTTAATTGTTTTCAAATCGGCGAAGAGGGCGAGTCGACGACGAGACGCGTCTCTAAACTGCGCGTTCTACAAATAATTATAAGCAGTTTTTAATGATAATAATAAAAAAGAGTCAAACAAAAGCTTTGTTGGCAGCAGCACTAATTGTTACAGATCTCGCGAAGAGGCGCACAACTTGCTACCAGTTCTGACCCCCAGGGCCAATTTTTCTATTTTTCTACTGCTTCTCTCGGCAGGTTTCTTAAATCTATATATACTTATTTCTCCAGTTTCAGCTTCTGCTATTTCGGCTTCTTCGGTTTCTTCTTCTTCTTCAACGCTCTTCTCATCATTTTTTATTCAATTCATAAAAGCAAGTGCCGCTAAATGGCCGAAGGGGGAGCGGCGACACTTGGAGGGAGACCAAAGCACGCGCTAAACACAAAAGAGCTTGAAAACAATTAACAAAAGTTCAGAAAACTGCCACTAAAAGCGTATTTAAACTATAATGACAGAGCAGCTGAGAGATAAAGGCGAAAGCTGCATTGTCAAACTATCGATAGTCTACTAATCGATAGAGTTATCATTACTATCGCTTCTCATAAAGTCCATCAAACTATTCGGTAATAAGTTGATAAGATAAGATATTTATTTAGTATATTAATACAAATTCAAATTCAAAACATCATTATTAATTCCAAAAATATTGCTATTTAAAAAAAATAAATTGTTGTTAATATAAATTATTTGGCTAAGCTATAAACGTTTAAGAGTATCATAAGTGGGAAAGTGAAAGAAATATCATTCTAATCTTCACAAAAACCATTTTAAATTACCTAAACATATAAATAGCTAATGTAATATTTCAATTGTTATCAAACTAAATTTTGTATATAAATATATTTAAAAAACTGACAACATTTAATGAGCACATTTCATTATTTGGTAAAGGACCAAAACAAATATTTCTTTGCATGAAAATCGCTTCCTTAAATTATTTTAGAAATTTAAAAAAAAATATGTTGAATTGTCTTAGCAATGTAGCAAAAGAAATTAAATAAAATTAGTAAAATATTTTTAGACAAAATAAATTAAACAGAATATATTTAATTTGAAAAAATGTATTTTTCATAGACAAAAAATACAAAATCAACTAATTCAATACACTTTAGATAATTCCTAATAAGCCAGCACATAAATATGCCAAAATATTCTGCACACTCTTAATGTCATATTCTATAATCGATAATTATGGATGGTAAAATTACAAACGGTTTTGATATAAAACGAAATTGGCTATTAGAAGATAGTAGGTCAAGCTTCATGGTGGACTTGAGTAAAGTGTATTGTGAGAACCTGTGGTATTTGAATGGAGCGCATGAAGCGAACATTTCAATCCATCAAAACTTGTTGATTGTTCCTAATTGCTCCATGTCTAAAGAGAGTGAGAGAAAGAGTGAGATAGAGAAGCTGACATTGACTTTGCTGTAGATCCCGCGAACCAAAAACATTTTCGAAACGATAAGCATTCTCAAAATGACTTGGAAACCAAAAAGAAGAGAATGAGACGAGCTGCTCTGGCAAAATGCTGTAAATTCCATAAATCTGTCAAGCGAAGGCAACGTCTGCACTTGTTCGGTTGCCTGGGCCAGCGCCTTTGCAAATCTTGACATGTGAAATACGCAGATTTGCCGAGTTTTATGGGCCGCTCACAGACAATGCCCAATGAGAGCGCAACACACAGATAGACAGAGAGACAGAGAGAAAGAGCGAAAGGGGTGGCATGTGGAGGGAGGAAAGAGAGAAAAGACGCACGCGTTGCAGCAGCAGCAGCAGCAGAAGCGTCAGCGGCAGCAACATTCCGTGGCAGCATTTGCCCAGTGCCATAAACTTGGCTTAAGCGCAAAAGAAAAGCGGCTGCCTTTTGAAAGCTGGCGGCACCAGCAACACGTGCAGAGATGTGCATGATGATGACCCGGCCACTTGAACTGGCTGACTGAATGACTGCTAGCTGGCTGACTGGCTGGCTGGATGGATTGATGGATTGTTGCTTTTGGTGGCATCGTCCAGTCCAGTGCAAATGAAGACCTGTGTGTGCCTTCAGACTCAGCTTCAGCCTGGCCACTTGTCGGCACCAAAAAGCACCGAAAAGCTAATTTAAAGCAATTTAGTTTGAACGCGCGCGCATTTCCATGCCACGGCCAAAAAGGAGTGAGGGGGGAGCACTTCATGAAGCTGCACGAAATGAGGCTGAATGATGCACGGCAACAACGACAACGAGGCAACAGCATTGCAACAACTTTTGCTGGACGGACATTTATTTATTATATCAATGCAACAAGCAGCAACCAGCAACCAGCAACTGCAATTGCCACAACAGCAGTTGCAGTTGCAGTTGCAGTTGCAACTCTGATGGCCATGAGTTGATAGCCCGTCAAAGCCGCATTGACACAATGGGCCTCCAAAAAACTGCAGCAACTGCAGCAACATTCACTTCACTGCACTTCACGACAACAACAACAAGAAGAACAACAACAATGCACCACCTTCGCCCATTGCCGCCTCAATTATTTGATTAGAAATTCCGTTAGACAGACGCCGACGTTAGACCTTTGTGATGCATGTTACCTGAACTTGAACCCTGCTTCTCTTTCTCTCTGCTTGCCTTTTAGTCTCTTCGCTGCTAGCTGTCAGGCTACCAAAGTTGCCCCAGCTCCACTGAACCCCAAGCACACACCACACACCACACTCCACACATCACAAACACATGAACATGAGCTGGCAAAACTGTGAACGCCCCCACAAAAGAACTGAAATATTAGTGCAAGAGTGAACCTGTGAACCCAGAGACACAGTCAGCGAAAAGGAAGCAAAGCTATAAATACTCTAACATATTATAATATTTGGGCAATTCGAAAGACATCATTAAAGGCTGTTATATTATAAAAAACAAAATTATATTCATGCCAAAAAAAATGCTTTACTTTTCATCAGATTTTAAACTGTTTTACTGCCTTTTCGTATCCACTCTAAAAATTAGTTTAAAAGAAATGCTACACAATGTTTTGTAATTCTATGAAAATTAACATACTTTAATTTCGTGTATTTACATTATTATTGAATACCAAATTTCTTCACATTTCTTTAACAATTATTTATATTTTTAATATGTAATTGTTTAATTCAATATCAACATCTTTATTATATGTACATTAAAAATTTTTTCAAAAATTCTTTAAAATTGACTTAAATTTTTACTATTGCCTTTTAATTATTTGTTATGTCCATTAATATTAAAATCATTAAAATATATATCAAATTTTTTCTAATTTCTATTAATAAAATACTTGTTTTAATCATATATTTTATTTAATTTTTACCACATTTCTATCAATATCAAAATGGTTATGTATACAAGAAGTCTATTAACTTTTTGCTTACCCAATCGTCAAATTTAGCAATTCGTCTCAACTCTTTCTCGGCAATTCGTAATTCAGATGATGAATTGTCGGTCAGTGTTTGGTTGACTTGAACCTGTTACCAGGTCGTATACTTAATGGCTATCCTTATGACTCAGTCTGAATGTTATAATTATTGTTGCTCGTTAAAATGAAAACCAATACCGTAAGTTCGTTACTCGAATCTTTTGTTATGCGCGCTGCTCTTTAAACTCAGGGAAAGCGATGCCTATGGCTCTCTCTCTCTCTCTGTCTCTGACACTGGCTCTAGGATCGGAATAGTCGTAACAAAAGCGTAACCAAGTGAAATTTATTTAACTGTTTCCAATTTAGGAGAGGGGCACTTAAATTTTAAGAACTCAAAAATTAATTAAGTCCAATTGTTATTCGTCTGTTGATGTGTTAATTGGTTAGACGCTTTGATGGTTTTAGTTAATTAAATTTTTAAGAGTTGCGGTCAAGACGATAAAATCATTTTGAATTTTTCATAAGAAGATATTCGATATTTTGCTAAACTTATTTTAAGATGTTAATAAATTTTAAAGAACAGTTTTGTGAATCAAATATAAATATAAAATATTATAAATATTAAATAATCCAAAGTTCAGTGGTTCATGTTGTTACTGTTGTTACTGTTTAATGAAAATCTCGGAAAATAAATTTTAAAGGAAAATTTATAAGCTCAATTTTAAATAATAACAAATATTCTGAACTGTGAATTTTAGTAAACATTTAAGCAAACTTCTTGGAAAATATCTTTGGTTTTTAAAGTTTTCTCAAGCAGTTCAATGGTTTCAATGACCTTAACCACTTAAACTTTTGGCAAAACGGAGCAAACAATGAAATCAACTGTGAACTACTTAAAATCAGACACTAAAAACCAACGAAAAGGCAAAGAGAATCAAATTGCTTTGTCGCTACCTCAGTTGCTGAGCTTTTGCTTTTGGACTAGGCTCAGTTGCTGATGCTGATGCTGTTGTTGTTGTTGTGGCTGTGGCTGTGGCTGTGGCAACCAAACTGCAGGGCTAATGAACCAATTACTAGTTGAGGCCATAAAACAGACAGCAAATGCGAGCATTCTCTGCGAATCGAGATGGCTGCGAGGGCTGCGACAGAGGCGGATTGGTGGGTGGTAAAGCGGAGGGGAGGGAAAAGAAGCCGCACTAGAATTCCCACCAAAGTGAGGCACAAGTAACAAAACGGCTAAACGACAGCGATGGCAACGGCATCGACTGGAAATCATGGCTGACCTCTATCTTTGGACAAAAGCCCAACTAAAACGAAACCGAAATGCAGCTGAGCTGAGAGCCTCAACTAGACCGACATTAAAGAGCCGAGGACAAGGCAAAAGCAAAAGCAACGGCACGGCAACGGCAACAACCACACTGGAAGAAGGCCTCAAGGCAACAACAACAACCAATAACAACAATAACAGCAAAGGCATCGACTGCAAGATCGATTCAAAGCACGAAAAATGCGCCTCCACAAAGATATTGCGACTGTCATAAAACAATATTATTGGCATTATTACATTTAAGTGTTGACAGCATAATAAAATAATTGTCGACAGACAATTTACAACAACAGCAACAACAACTCGTACAACTCGTAGAGAAACCCAAGTCATGGACTCTCAATCGATTCTTGTATCGTTTTTCCAGCCATCGCAGCTGTGGGAAGACTTCAGCGGGGGGTGGTAGTGGGAGGGAGGTCATATCGTTGTCGTTTCCCATGTAAAACACTTTTAAAAATCACACTCACAACTCAAACCGAATGCAAAGTGCAACAAGTCATCAGGCGCTTTACAGATCTTTCATAACCTGGACTTTTGCAGTCCGTTTGAAGATCAAAAGAATTGTGCGGCGCAGAGCGAGATAGCAATCGACCCAGAGAGAGTTGGAGAGAGAGAGAGAGAGATGGAGCGAGCTTCATCTCCTGATGCTCATTCATATAATTCACCCTCATTTCATAATAAATTGCTCTCAATTGATCACGACAATCGACAGCGATGAAAAGACATGCCAAAGTTGACTCGGGATCTGGAAAAACGCAGCACAGCGAGGAGACGCAGCGGGTGGAGGCAGCGAAACATACGACGAAAAACGAGAAAAGCGAAAACTTTAAATTAACAAACGGGGCAAAGGCAAAAGGTGCAACGACAGCAGCGATATCAAACGTTGCCATCGTTTTGCGATCGTTGTTGTAGGTGCAACAAGCATCCTCAACTGGACGTTGTCCCTCGGACTGACTTCTTACCTTCTTGGCCAAGGCAAATAAGTCATATGGCAATATGAACGTGGCTAAAGGTATTCGGCATTCGCATAGGAAATTGCTCCAATATTTTTTGTCGAAGCTGTCTGATTGCCAATATCGCGCTGCCCTCTTCGGCTCCTCTCTCTCGGAGTTGAGTTTTCAGCCCGCAGGAAATCGCCATCATCTCCGGCACAACACAGTGTGGATTGATGATGAATTATGTAGAGCACGAAATACGAACTGAATGGCTTGCTGGTGCATTTTCAGCCACTCAGTGGTGCTGAGTGCTTTTGAGTGGTTGCTGCTGCTGCTGTTGGTGGCTGCCGCTTGGTGTGGGAGTTGCGCTGATTTGGCAGCGCTGCTCACGAACTCGTTCAGGAATTTTAATGAAAAAAAAAAATACTAAATAAAACGAACAACCCAAAATACAATTGTGAGAAATGCTAAAAGGAAATTTCAAAATGTCAGAAAAATATTCATAAATAAATCATTCGAAATATTGAAAATGAAAAAGAGATGAAGTAACAAAAAATGTTAACAAATAATTTTATGAAATAAAAACATGTAAGACTGTGAGATACTCGCTACCCATTTGCAATAAATCCAGATTCTAAAAATGTACCAAAAATTTACCGCCAAATGACTAATTTATACCAAAGCCTTTATTTGTATATCGATATATTCAAAATATGTCAGAATACAAAATTTACTAGATTTTCAGCATAAGCAACTAAGACCCGCTTATATACTTTAAGGTATATCCTCAATACTTTAAGGGTCTGAGATGCCTGAGATGAATAAATCTTTAATCATTGTGCAATACATTTTACTTTTTTTATTGCTTTATTTTAATATGAGCTTTGTATTTTTTTGAAAAAAATAGCAAAGTTAATGAAGAAGAATCTTTTTATAAAATGTTAAAATTATAAACTTCTAATGCTTGTTTAAAAACAGCAAAGAATTCTTTTATATTAAAAGCTTTATAATTTTTTTAAATCAACAGTTTACCTCATTTTAAAATGTCCTTCACGTATACATATGAGTAGAAGCATATATCGTTTAGCTTAAATTATAATTGAACAACAAAAAGTTTCAGTGTCCTGGCTTTTAAGTATAGACAACAAAATTGTTTTGTGAAAATTACATGTTGTAATGGTTTGTATACAATAATATTGAAAACTATCAAATGCATCTACTCCTACAATTATATAGCCGGTTTTAGTAAAACAACCAAGTTATTGTCCCAAAAGCATTATTGATAATGGAATATGAACACCTTCTCTTATACAAACTAAAGCTTACGAAGGAGTCAAAATAATTTAAGAAGATCACCAAAAAATATGCATTTTAATCTCCCTGCAATCGTTCATAGTATTTTCTTATACTATACATGAGAATTAAACATTAATTGTAACAGACAGTTGCAATTTGCTTTGTCATCAACTAACATAGCTGCTAAATAATGACACAGAAAACTTGTGACAGCAATTTGAAAATTGGCATTTGCGAGGCGTTGTCCAAGCTGCTTCTTCGTCTGCGTATGAGTCGAAGTTGTGATCATGAGATAGTTGGAGTAGAGTGGAACTAAGCCAAGATGTAACCGTTACCCCGTTTACTGTGTAGTTGCTGTGTGGCTTTATTATTAGTGGTAATAGCCGCGGGACACAGTCAACGTCGTCACCACGCACCACCGCCGACACCAACCTCAACACCAATACCAAAGCACCACCATCAGCATTAGAAGAAGCAGCAGCAGCCGAAGCAGGAGCAACTGAGAAGATGCCACGGTGAACCCACATGCACTTTGCGGTAAATGAAGTCTCGCTGCGGCACCAAATTGTGTTATCAAGTCATGGGAATTGCCCTGCATGCCTAGAGACCCATACGGGCCATGGAAATTCTGCAAAAAGAAAAACCTAGCTGCAAATAACAAAAACAACAACAGAGAAGAGATGAAAATTTTGTACAGGTAGCCGCTATGCGAGAAAACCCAATGAAAAACTCGTTAGAGTGGCCCACTGCGTGTGAGTGGAGCCAAAACTGCAATCCACGGTGCCACAGTGTCCAGTGCAACACACACACACCAACACCAACACACACACACACACTCACTTAGACACCAACACACACTCACACAACACTGGCTGCATTATTTCACCAAATCATTTCATGCCACATTAATCCACTTTACCATCATCATCATCTGCGTCGCCGTCATCGTCGTCGTCGTCGTCGTTGTTTTCGCTTGGACATCAGCAAGCAGCCAACACGATCCACAGTCCGAAACCAACAATGTATGGGAACTTTCCTGACGATGACGCCGACGACGTGTGCCTAGAGGGTGTCAATTGTTGCATATGGAGAGAAAAAAATTGCAATTTGTATGCGCCGTTTTGGGGGCTGTGTTTTCTGATGTCTTGTACCCTGTACACAAATAAATGCTTAATGAACGGACTATGATAAACTACAAATTTGTGAACTGAATATCTATTTGTATTATGCAACAAATTAATAAAAATAAATGGCAAAAAGAAAAGGCATAAGCAGTAAAAATTGAAGAACGAAATATCCATGTTCTCATAAAAAAATTTAATTCAGCATTTTATTGCAAATACCTTTTTCTCCTAATTTTCTAATTACCTACATTTCTTAAAATGTTACTATAATATAATCCAATATAAATATATTCATACAGAAGTTTGTCATTGAAAAAACGCTTCCATAGTATACAATTTTATTTAAATATACATAAGTAATATAAAAGTTGATATCAATGTTCTCATATTTTCATACTTTGCCAATTTTGTAAAATGTTTTTTCTAATAATTATATAATCAAATATAATGAATAACTTCTTTGCGAATATTTGTAGCTTTACAACAATATAATAAATCTAACACAACTTTTCACAGAACAAAATTGTATTCAAATAAATTATACATAAATTATAATATAGTGGATGTTAATATTCAAAATCAAAATCTCATCTTTCATAAATTGAATATTGCACATTATTTTCAGATGTTGATCAGAAAATAAACAAAAATATTATATTCGCTTTGAAAATAATATTTCATAAAAATAAAGAATGAATAAAACAAATATGATAATATTAATTATATTGATTAAAAAAAATATAATAAAATTAAAGAAATCGTTGATTGCATATTTACAGGGTATTTTTTAGGCTTTACTTGAGTCACTTTAACCACTGCACAGTTGGCATATGTTGGAATAGATCATTCGAGCTATGTTATGAGTGTTGAATACTGAGCTCAATTTACTATTAGCGTGACTTTTGGGTTAGTTTTTCTATTCGTCATGCAAAGCAGTGCTTATTGGCGGCGTTTGCAGTCAGCGCTCTCTTCCCTCTTCTCCCTATAAAACCTCTCTCAGATTCACTCTGATTCGCACTTGAGGCCAAATGACCGCCGTCGTCATCGTTTTAAGTGTTTTATTGCAGCAAGTGATCTTCTATAAACCATAAGCGGCAGAAATGAAATCGCATTTACATCCCCCCAGAGAGAGAGCTCTATAATTTTGCTGCCCGATATTCGGCATAGATGATAGATGATGCCAGGATGGGAACTGGCACAGTAATCAAATCTCCGATGCCCAGCAAATGTAAACACGACAGCAGATCCGACCACAAGCAGAACAGCTTGCATCATCATAAAGGTTGCACAAACACCATTCGACAGCATTTATGATGTTCGTAAATCTTTGCATAGTTTACATTTTGCATGTAAAGCATTATTCCTTGTAATAAGCTGAAAAGAAAGGGATCCAAATGGACGTTTAAGTTTACAGTTTCAACAAATTGATATAAAATAAACATATTGGAAACTCCTTCAAAATACAGAAAGGCTTACGAGTTAGTTTGATATCATCTGAATTTTGTACTCAATATTTGAGGGAAATTGTAAGTATTGTAAAAGAAAAGATTAAGTTATATATTAAAATCAATTTGAAGTCTAAGCTTAAGACTTAAAAAACCCTTCAAATAATTCAACTAGGTTTTATAAATTGTGATTTCTTAAAGTCAATTAAAATTGAAGTAACGATTTGTTATAAACTCAATACACTTTGAAATTATTATATCAAATTGTTAAAGCACTTTATTTATATAAGTGAGATTTTGGATGTTTTCATGTATCGTATTTCTATAAAATGTGAAAGCGAAAAAAAATAAATCCAAAGGAAATTTATTTAAGTATCAGTAAATAAAAACAAATAAAATTGAAAGTTATTTCTTAACTTTAAAAAATGAGAGTAACAAATTGTTAATTGGTGTGCTTAATTCTCTTCACTTTATTATAATATTATATATTCGACTGGAATTGTAAGTAGATATTTCAAGTACATACCAATACAATTTAAAAGCTTTTTCTAAATTTGTGAATTTGTAACTTAATTTGAATTTATTGATCGTTGGAACCCAATTTACAGTCAGCACTTTTCTCTGATCGATCCTTGCGACGCAATTTGCCATGAGAGAGCTGCAATTGGTTTTATTTGGTATCTATAACCAAGGAGGCTGAAATTGAAGATAATGAATGTAGAACAACGTGAAGAACAAAAACTGATTGATCGTTACAAGCTTTTATTAAGTCATAGAGCTTGGCTGGCTGTTTGACTGGCTGGCTTGGCTGTCTGGTTTCCTTTTTTTAGTTGGATCTGTTGATCATATGTAATTTATTTGTCATATCACGTGTTAAACATTTAACAACTCATGGGCTAGGCCCGGCGCGGGCCTGAGACCCATAACCGGAGGCGAACAAGTGCACCACAAATCGAATGAAAAACCAAAGAAAATGAAAAATATATTTGCACAAAGATCAATCTTGTTGCGCTTTACCTGGAGCAGTAAGAAAAGCAAAGCAATAAGTCAAAACAATGGCCTGTCGCCAATGTCGTCGGCGTCATCATCATCATCATCACCATCATCATCATCATCATGATTGTTGTTGTCGTCATCATTGTGAAGACTAAAGAGACGAGAGAGCAGCTGCAGCTCCGTTTGACTGGGCAGTCAGTCAGCTTGAAGATTAGCCTTTGGTGAGCATGCTAAACGAGTTGAATGAGTCGGGAATGAGACAGTAATGGGGCTTCTTACTATGCTGAGATCGTACTTATGCTAGAGTCTGAGTCTGAGACTGTGGCTGAGGCTGAGACAACAGCCGAGCTAAGACTGAGTCTGTTGTGGCCTGCGTGGGTGGAATCGTGGTAACAGGAGACGACACTGATTGTTCCATTCAGTCGTCGAGTGCAGAGTTAGAAAGATGGTGAAGTCCAGATATGACATTTTGAATAGCGCTCAAGTGTGTTAGAAAGTGAGACAGAAGGTCAACAAATGAACCTAACTAGATTTTCAGTTAGAAATTGACTTGCTATTAGCTCAAAAACCTGCTGGTATCACATTCTAATTAAGCTCAAATAAATTTAGATTGATTCGATGATTATTTAAACAGGTTGAAGGAAAGTCTAATTTATAAATTTGATTAGCATTTGGTTTAAGTTTCCAAAAGAAACTATTTTGATTTCCAAATTTATAGAGGCATTTCATTTGTAGTCGGAAAAGATAATCAGTTTATCAAATATAAGGAATATTTGTTAGAGTATTTTATTTTTTGAACTGAACTTCCTTAAAAATGTAATAAAAATCAGGAATCATCAAAATTGAATTTCAAACATATTTTTATAGCAATCGAGTCTCAGCTGCTTTCGCTGACAATCTGTTATTTTTTGTACTCTATGGCATACATCGTACTCTATGGTATATTTTGAATGTAGTACAATATCAATATACCAAATGTAACAAATGTAGTTTTGCGGTTTATTTTCGGCATATTTGTAGAATATGGTTTTAATAAAATTTAATAAATAAATTTAATTTATAAGACGACTAAAATCATTTTTTAGTTATTTATTCATTTTTTTGTTTTTGCCACTATTTGACACTATTTCAAATTTATATATTTAATACAGTTACATATTATTAGAATCATTTGTATATATAAATAAATATAAATGTATATATAAATCTACAAAAAGATTTTTCTTGACCAAATAAAATTCACGATTTAATTTCTAAAGAACAAAATACTTACTTAATCAATTCGTAAGCAAATTTTAGCTTACTAAATAAAATAAGATTATCAAAAAAAAAATGGTATTCTTAATGTAGTTTTAACTTAATGTGAACGCCATATTCGCAAAGCTGCTTGCTCTGGACTTGATGCGATTCTCAATAGATCAAAATCGAATGCTGTGCTTATTGATGTGATAAAGCCGACAGCACCACCGGCAAAGCCAATGCAATTACAATGCCACAATGTAATCCACAAGAGAGGGAGGGGGTGGCAGAGTGGAGAGAGCTTCTGAAGCTGGAGCTGGAGCTGGAGCTGAAGCTGGAGTTGGAGTCTGCTCCGGTTTGGTCATTCACACGTCTTGTTAGCGCGTCTTAATAAATTGCACGCAATCAACTGGCGCGCTTAGCTCCATTTAAGTGAGGCAGAGCGAGTAAATCTTGGCGAGAGCACAGCGAGTGGACCACAGCAGGTGGTGCACCATTGAACGACGACTTTTACTTACGAGCCAACTACACAAAAAGTGCTGTGAGTGAGTGGGGGATGGTGAGGATGGAGGGGGAGGATGGACGTGCAGCGTGCAACACAGGCGAGAGGCAGCGACCAGCCACCAGCCGGTAGGTAATTGATTGCGCTTCAATTGCAATTACCGGACCAAGGCGAATCTCCACTTTGGAGTATCGAAGGAGGCGCCTCGATTGGTAGGAAGAGAGAAAAAGCAGAAAGAAAAAGAAGAAACTTGTAATTGTGTCGTAATAATGCAACGGTTGCATGTTGCATGTTGGCGACACATTTAGCCCACATGCTGGCGCCACCTATGAGTCGTATTTGTAAATACTGCAGCGTCTCACATCTTAAGCTAATCTCAACACAGCAGAGCAGGGCGATACATTCCCACGCAGGCCACCAACAGCAGCAGCTTCCTCTCTATCTTCAACTCTGGTTTTCAGTTACAGACACCTCGAGACTTTTGGCTAAATTAAACTTCTTTATTTCAATTAAATGTCTGTCTGTCTGTCTGTGCGCGCTGTCTGTCAAGTTTGTCATCGCCGTGCCCATATGTGTTGCAAGGCACACGACGCTTGCCACACAAAAACAAACCAAAACAAATCAAAAAGGAAACGCAAACGGGATTGGGAATGGGAATGGGAACAACGCGAGCAATGAGCTGCCTTTAAATCTGTTGGGTTTGGGCACTGCTCTTGCTCTTGCTCTTAGTCTCTTGATCTCAGAGTCTCAGTCTCTGTCTCGATCACAGTCACAGTTGCAGTTGGAGTCTTGGCAATTGTTGCTGTGTTTTGGTTGCTTGTAACCTCACCTTTAACATCCCACATGCGTCGCCTGTCATTTTATTTTTTTGCCAGACTTGGTTACCTATTCTATTTCTCTTTAAGTTTTTTAAAATACCCTATATACTGAGCTTATTACGCACAAGTCTGCTCTTAAGCTTTTAAACTACTTTCGTCACAAATCTACATAAATAAAATGCCAATTTAAAGAGCTTCATGGGTACAGGTCATTAATAGTAAGTTGTTATATACGACTGACAAAGCTTAATGCTGAATAATCTTACGAGGTCTTGTATTTAATATTTTCTTTCCTGCAAACCGTTTACGAATTTAGATAAAAGACAGAAGACACAAAAAAGACAGACAAACGGAAAGCGAAAGAACTTTACTTGGCTACTTTCAAAGCTTTTAAGTGCTTGCAAACCATTTACGAATGCAGTTAAAAAGAGAGAAGGTGCAAAATGCAGCGGAAGAACTTGACAACATAGAGCTTAAAGCTCTTTTTTGTAAAGCTGTTATGAGCGTGCAATACGTTTACGAATGCAGTTAAAAGAAAATAGACGAAAGAATAGGATAAGTCTAAAAAAAAAAAAGGTGATTTTAATAAAACATTTGCATTTTAGCTAGCATATGAATTAAATTTTTGTTGATAGTTAAATTTTCTCAGCGTGCTTAACTCTTCTTCATACAAATAAAATAAACTCACTCTATAAACTGTAAGTCAAGCAGTGCATTTGCTGGTCTGCGTTGATTTGCATGCCGCCTGCACCTTTTGTGATCCGCTGCTGAATGCTGAATGGTGCATGCAACACGTCATCGGCGTTAGCAAGGCGACCCTCTGGGCATGTCAGCTAAGTCCAATTGTCAATTAAGTCAAATGCAAAGCGCTTAATAAACCAAGTAAATCAACTATTACGATATAATTTGATCAAAACTTATTGCAGCTTTGTTGTTTCGGAGTTTTGCCACCAAATCAGAGTGCAAGAATAATGATGATGATTACGATTATGTCTCTTGCGACTTGTGAGGTGGGCGTAACGTGGGCAGTTCAATGAGTTTCAAGTGGAGCTACCGTTGTTCAAGAGGTGTGCGAGTGTGAGAGTGTGTATATTTGTGTGTGTGTGTGTGTGTTTGTTAGCGTTTAATTAGCTTGCCAAAGCCTTGAGCTCAATCTGTGTATGCAATAAAAAAGTGCAACATTTTGTCTATTTTTGGTCTGGGTGGCCCCACAGGGCACACACACTCCTCACACACACACACACACACCTCGCACACAGTTTGACAGGAAGTTTGCCACACGCAATCAGCAAAAGAGGCTGAAGAAGACTTCACACTAGGCCGAGTGCACACAGGTCGCGATTCTCAACTCTCTCTCTTTCATCTCTCTCCCTCACTCACTCTCCAGGCCGCATTCCAACTCGAACTAGACAAATATTGATGGCCGCTCATCAATAGCCACAGCAACCGAGGCAGAGGCTGCGGCTGCGGCTGCGACTGCGGCAACAACATCAGCGAAAAATCAAACGCAGCAGAAAGAAAATTTGCAGTGCGATTGATTTATTTACCACGGCTTAGATTTACCGCCTTGCAGCCGAGTGGCATTTTGGCATTGTGCTGATGATGCTTTCCCACTTTTGAGGCAGCCTCAGTGCCCCCTTTCTTACCTCCCTTCCCTCTCTGTGTTTAGTGTGTGCCTCCTCCGGCAGCATCCCTAAGCAGTGGCAGCATCATCAACGGGCGGCACCAGCGGCGCAGGCCAGCTTTAAATGTTGCGTTTGATTTGCTTAGACCAACAACGTTGCAGCAACTGTTGCTGTCACAGTTTGTTGCAGTTGCAGTTGCAGTTGTTGTTGTTGTTTGTGGCTGTCCAACTGCTATCTGCATCGTTACACAAAACCACAAACAATTTATATTCCCATCAAACATTTGACCGCAACGCTGATTCATCTTAATCAATTATAATCTTTTGGATCGAGTTTTTCCGCTGTAATGAGCGAAAAAAAAAAACGTACAACAACAACAGCAACAGCAATAGCCAAACACAAGAAGAAAAACTTATGCAGTCGCAAGAGGTCGCCACTTGGGGGCACCTCTGCGTGTAGAGATTTGCGCCACAGGCGTTGCACAGATAACAGAAGACACCAATACTCGTACTTTGGCCACTCTCATGCCCCATCATCTTGCCCCATCCTCTTCTTGGCAATTCCATTGCTAAACGAGATGATTGCATGCCAAACAATGCACAATCCGCACAAAGACCCAAATAACTCAGATGCTTTGATAGATAGATCTATGGCAAAGAACGGACATAATAACAAACATGATACGATCAATCTGCTACGACCACAAACTATTGCAACTATTGTGCAAGCTTTGTGCTCCTCGAGCTTAGAACAACTTACGCCACTTATTCTGGAATTTTAAATCGCACTCAATGCCACATCATTCTTCTATTAATATTATCAATTATTATTGAATAACTTTTCTTATTTAATTAAGAATACATAACATATAATTATAAATTTATTCAAATTATTTTTTTTAATTTTTATAAATAACAAGAATCTAACAAACTTAAGCTTTTCTTCAAACAAATTAATACATTTTATGGAAACAAAAAGTTATTTAAAATAATAAATTTTCAAGCACATTTGATACAAGCTTTAAAATTCATGGAATCTAACTAACTTAACGTAACAAAATGGTTGGAAACTGTGTTATATTTTCATAAAAAAAAAGTTTTAAAAATATATTGTCGAAAATTTGAATATTTATCGATCTGGCAACATCAAATAATTAGCAGTGCTTTGTAAACACTCTCATGTATGTTAAGCTATTATGTTAACATTCGCATTCCGTCCTACAATAAAGAACTACTAAGTTTGATTTAACTTTGCATTTTAAAGACTTACAACAATAAATAACCAATTACAACAATTAAAATAGTGGAAGAATTGTTAAAACCTAATAATATTTAAAGAATTTCACTTTGTTGCAAATTCTTTAATAAATTTGGAACCAAATGCAATTTAAAAAACTTAATTTTAAGTATTGACTTACATTTCCTTAGAAAATTATAAATTATTGTCAGACATTTAAGCTAAAGTTTAAAACATTATATTTATTTTTCTATTTTTTTATTTCTTTAATAAGCTTAATACAAATATAGTGTAATATATTTAAGAAAGCAATTGATATAAATAATGAGCAATATTTTAAAATGTTAATCGATTTAAGACGTTGTTTCATTAATTTTTAATTTATATAATTATTTTATACATTAATTTGTAATGTATTCAGTTTCACATATCTTTTGCCACTCAAATGTTGAGTATTCTATAAAACAGTGCCAACCAATGTTTCTTCGTTAGTATCCACGGCAATTACACAACAATTGTAGGCTTCTATCCAAGACGAGGAGAAGAGAGGCAGAGAGCTGGCAGCTGTCAAAGCTCACACTGTTTTCGACATGCTCAGTTTTCAATTAGAATGTTGTTGTTGTTGTTGGTGTTGTTGCATGCGCCGCAATTGTTTAATTTACAAATCATGTGAACCAATTAAACACAAAACAACAGGCACTACAACAATGCCACGAACAAGGCTTAAATAGACTTTACTTGTTAACAATTATTAGGCCGAGACGAAGACGAAGACCAACTCCGTCCCCATCTCCGACTGAGAGATAGAGAGAGAGAAGGCAACGAGCAATCAAAAGCAAATCAAATGATAAATGACAACACCAAAACACAACTAGCCTACGGATTGTACTACTATGGAGCAGGTCGCAAGCCCGAAACCGAAACCAACACCAACACCATAGACAACAGTCGATGTCGATGTCGATCCATTAAGCCCCATAGCACCCGCCACTTGACGGATGAGTTTGAACTCACATGTCTGACCCAGAGCGCGAACCGCGATGAGAGGAGCGAACCGAGAAGAGATCCGGACTCACTCGTGGGGAAGGGCGCTCCACCTTGTGTATCATAAGGCAAATGAAACTCACACCATGGGCAGCCCAACCAACCCAGTCGCAGTCGCAATCGCAGTCGCATCCATGAATAGTTCCGAGAGACTCGAAGTCACTCAGGGAGCAGGCAACACTCCGCACTCTCTAGCTCCATCTCCATCTCCATTTCTGGAGCCAAGTTACACATTATTTGATAAATGGCACACAACCTTTTCGAGGTTGATTATTGTGTTTTGTCTCACTATGTTTCGCTTTGCTATTGCTGTTGTTGTTGTTGTTGTGGGATTTCTATTTTATTTTTTTGTTTTTTTCATCTCTGATATTATTTCTGTTTGTTGATTGCCCCGCGGGGCCATAGCAGCTATAGATCGACCACAAATTTAGCTACAATTTCAAACAGTTTCGTTTTTGTTTCCCCCCCCTCTCGAGTTTTTTCTGTTTCAACCATAACGGGGCCTTCGTTACAAAATTGGCGAATTGAATTAATCGTTTCCATTTTGTTTATTTGTTGGTAATTAAACACCTCTGCTTTGATTTCTTGTGTCTGCTGTGCGAGCAAAGCAAATGAATCATTTACATTTCAACTTCATTTTTTTCCCCACTCTCTTCTCTTCACTCTTTTTTCGGGTTGTTATTTTTGGATTTTTTAATGTTGAATCGTTGTAAGCCATAAATTTTGGTTACGCTAGTGTGGCGTTATGTGGGGGCCATGGGAATCTTATATTTCTTCTTCAGATTGGTGTCCGTTTTTTTGGTTTTTTTTCTTATTTTTGGTTCATGATTTTCTACGCATAGCAAATGGCGCCTGTTGAGAAATTATTAGGGCAGAATTATGGCGAAATCGAATCAGCTAATGAAGTTTCTTTACAAGACTTTTGAAAGAGTAGTTCGACCATTTGGAATTGAGTAGGATGTTTGTGTAGCTTGCAAAGTATAGCTAAAATGTTCATAAAAACAACCTAAACAAGAAAGTAGAGTGAATAAAAGCAAAATAGTGCTAAATTACTGTGCTACCAAATTAATATAACGGTAAAATACCGAAATATACCTATATAATAAGGCTATGTTTTTGTTATATATATATAGTACAATTCAAAATATACCATGGAATGTGAAATATACCAAATTGTCAGCCAAAACAACTAAGACCCGTAATTAGTAGGTGTTTTTTCCAAAACAAAAGAATTTCTTATAAAACTTCTACAATTTTTATATGATAGCTAATAATAAAAGATAAAAAAAAATATTACCAAATTAATTGCATATAAATAAGAAATGATTTAGTTATTTTTCTTTTAAAGCTAATTAACTAATTTATGAGCCATAAATAAAAGTACTCAGTAAAAATTATCATTTTCAAATCAATAATTGAAAATTTTAGAAATTTTTGTTTTTTTTTTAAATTTATTAAATAAATCAAGGTATTTATTCTTATATGGTAGCTAGATATAAATAACTCAATTAAAAGTTGGTGACATTAATTCTAAAATTGCTTTACCACATCTGTTTATTATTATTATAAATAACTAAAATAAAAATAAATCAATTCAGTAGTTTTTCAATTAATTCTTAGTAATGTTGTCTTAGGCTACCTGACAAAATGTGTAAGATAATTAAATATAATACTATAATAATAACAGGTTTCTCTATTTTGTGCTTTATTACATCTAATTATATTGCAATTATTATATTCAAATTAGTATTTCTAAATACTAGATTGTTATCAAACACATTTCATCTACATCCAATTTATACTCAATATAATTAACCTCAAAGTAAGGGCATTTGAAATTCTATACACATTTGCTTCAACACTCGTTTAGTGTCTTCGGCGTGTTCGATGTTGATCCAACCTTGTTTCTGTGCAGCTTCGCACAATTTTGCTATTTCAAATTTCAATTTATAGCAAAATGTTAGCAGCAGGTGTTCGGTACGGTTCGGTTCGGTTCAGTTGTGGAATCGCCACAGATGCAGCTCATCAGCTTTTGCTGATCATCATCAGCAGAGCGACTCGACTCGAGACTCGAGTGCTGTGTGGTGTGCTTCCAAAATAAAGCAATTTAATGTACGCCATTGGTGGTGTTTGCTGCGATGCTATAAGATGCGATGGTTGGCCCCATTTGCCATACGTAAAGTGAGTATTCTTCTTGTATTTTGTTTTTGTTTTGGGAAAGTTTTTTGGCGTTTGAAAAATTCTCCAATGTCAAAATGAAGAAAAATTTGCATTAAGCTTGGCAAAAGTCAAAGGCAAGGCCTAAGCTTAGGCCTACGTTGGGTCTCTCTATCTTTCTCTCTCTCTCTCTCTCTCGCTATATCTATCTCTCTCTGTCTTTCTCTGGCGGCGAAGTGAGCGCCCTCAGGCATTCAATTACAATCGATTCTGGTGTGAAAAAGTTCAATTTCTTTTTAGCCAACTGCGACGACGTCGACGAACCGTTCGCAGTGCCGGCTAGTAATGAGGAAATGGCAGAAAACGCAGTCGTCGTTGTTGTTGTTGTTGTTGTTGTTGTTGTTGTTGCTGAACAGTGGGACAGATGAGACAGTTGGACGGACGTACAGTGGCCATATGGAAAATGCAACTCATGCACTTCCTAGATTGAACAACTGGTTGGCAACACCGCTGACTTGCCTGACTTGACTTGACTTGACTTAACTTGACTTGGCTATGACTCTCTATGTGTATGTGTGTGTGTGTGTGTGTGTGTGCAATATCTACATATGTGATTGCCATATTGTGTAGATAATTGTGAGCCTGCCTCCCTCCATCTGCTCCATCATCTCCTCTCAGTGAAGTGCTTAATGCTTTGTGACTATTCATGGGCACTCAAAGCAGCAGCAGCAGCAGCATTGCAGCCAACAGAAGCAGCTTCACTTGGCCACATATGCAAATCACACACAGGTGAAGTTCGACAGGCTGGCCACAAAAGTGCAGCACTCCAAATGGGCAAACACCGCACAACTGCCTGGCCAAAACGGGGTGTAGAAGGTGGAACTGGGCACTCAACCATTGACAGTTGAGTGGTCAACGTTTTTAGCTGCACCACCAGCAACAGCAACGGCCACAGCAACAGCAACGGCAGCAGCAACAGGCAGCGTCAACAACAATAATTACCCACTTGCCTGCACTTGATATTAAAATCAGACAAAAGGAATGAAAAGAATAAAAAAAATACTTACTCGTCGTATACTGTTCTTCTCTGGTTATTGCAGATGCTTCACTCAAACGGGTCAAAAACGAAGAAAAACAAAACGTGCCAATAGCAAAAAAATAGAGAGAACCGTGCAAAATTATCAAAAATCGTTCATCAAATTACCGAAAAGAGCGCAACGGGCCACTTAACGACTCTATTACGAAATGGCAAAAATAAAAAACTAAAAAAAGAAAAAAGAAGCAGCGAAGATTTGAGCTGCGAAGAGGAGGTGAAATAATAGGAGGCAAAAGGCGTTGCAAAAATTGCAAAAGCGTCAACACAAAAATTATTTTAAATTAGAACTCGAAACTACTCACGTTTTGCAATTTTCGCTTTTTGTGTGGAATGCCAATTGAAGTGTTAGGAAAATAAACAAACGGCTAGTTGCAAAAACAAAACCACAACAAACGAAAACTGAAGCATCATCAACACAACATTGTGTGGCACAGCGGGGGATTGGGTGGATGCGGGTGTGGGACACTGAGAAGGAGTCTGGATGGAGAGGGGAAGCCGAAGGGGAGGGGAAGGGAGTACAGCCAACGGTAGCACTAAAATAACAAAAACAACAACAGCAACAACAATAACACGACTTGAATTGAAAACTTGCCTAGGCAAACTTCTCTATTTGTCTCTCGCTCTAGCATTGGTTGTTAGTCAGTATAGTCTGTCTCGCTTGCACTGGCCTGGCAATCAACGCAAATAGCTCAAACGCCAAACGCCTCAAGTGTTTGCTGAAGATGTCACCCACACTTCAGGCTCTGAGGCTCCGAAGTCAGCCTTAGTCAAGTTCGTTGCTTGAGTCTTTTGTTTAGACAACGTCGCTAGTTTGACTTTTGCAATTTGGCACAGCAACAACAACAACACAAATATTGGCAATATTTCGATGCGACTTCAGTTGCTGCTGCTGCTGCTGTTTCTGCTGTTGCTTTGACTGGCAAAATATCGCTTACAGTTAAATGGAAATTGATGCACTTAGCTGACTCACTCACTTCTGTTTCGTACTTACTACACACATAAGCATATACATATGTATATATATTGTATATATAGATATATATATATATGGGGGATAGGAACAAGTACGAGTCGCCTTTTTCTAGCTTAGCCAAGCAACGTGACTTTGAATAAATTAAGTGCATATCATATGCATGCGCCTCTCTGTGCCACAAATAGAGCGAACGATGGTAACTGCGGTGGCTGTTGCTATTGCTGTGACTGTTACTGCTGCTGCTGCTGCTGCTTTTGAAGTAGCCACTGTTTGCTCATATTCTACATTCGAAAGGGATCAGCGTGGATAAAGGTCATTGCTGCGACTCAGCTGACTCAAAAGAACCACAGCAAAAGCTGCAAGCGCACTAAATAAATATTTACAGAGTCGAATCGCCAAGCCAAGCAGCTGGCAAATGCATCTGAGAAAATGTCAGCTCCATTAGCTGCACTTCCTAAAATTCTGTATGCATATTATAGACATCTTTAAGCCCAAAGCTAAATTTGCATAGGACGAAGTTATGCTTTCCATTTTAATTTTTAATTATCTCTTTAAGTGATGAGTCTATATTTATGTAAAATTTAATTTATTTTCCCAAAAATGTACGAATTACTTTAAAAACCATCAAATAAATTCATTCAATTTAAAATTGCATATATTGAAAAATGTCATTGATTGATGATGATCATTTAATTAAATAATAACAAAAAAAAGGATAAGAATAATAAAATAAAAAAATAATGAAAATCGAGTGTAGACCACTGTGAGATACTCGCTACCCGTTCTCAATAAAACCAAAACAGTGCGATATTAGCATGACAATATACTAAATTCATATACCTAAAAATACTGAAATAAACCGAAATATATACTTGCTACCTATATGCTGATCAAGAATGTTTACATATATTTTCAGGCAGTTGAGAAGACTCCTACTGCTCGTCTTATGTGGACACAAAGGACTGCTTGCTTATCAATTTATAGCAAAAATTTAAAAGTTCATACTTGTATATTACAATATAAACAACATGTTACACGATATCTTCACATTTTTCACTTAAAACTAAATAATCTAACTAATTACGGTTGACGCCAGCTTAGAATTGATTTATGTAGACGGTAATCCGAAACGATACCAAATACTAATCACAACTTATGACTTAAAGATAACAATCAAAAATCATAACTCATTTATTTATAACTACGAGTCATAGTCTAAATGTGCGAGGCATAAATGTCATAAGTGGATGAGCGTTAAAGTCAAACGACTGCGTAAATATTATGCTTAATTATCAATTTAATAAATTGCAATTAATTAAATTTAATTAACAGCCAACACGAGAGCAGAGCAACCAAAGAGTCGATGGTTGCAGCAAAACGGGGTTCGAAAGTCTCATTTTTATTATCAACAGTCTGACAAAATCGGTTGCAATGCGCCATAAGCTGCTGCATTTTATGTGCAATATGGCAACAAATTTGTGCAACGCTACCGAGAATCTCAACATACATACAGAGGGCAATCCCAATGCTCAATCCTCAATCTGTAATCCACCTAACGCATCAACTGATGCATTTTAATGTCGTTGAGCTTATGATTTCTTCAAATCTATTCAACTGGACAACTAACAAATTAAAAGTCACTTTAATTGCCACTAAGCAGATGCAGCAATAGAAAGAGAGAGATAGAGAGAGAGAGAGATGCTTCAGCTGCAACAGCTTGAACATGCCACATTCAACTGTAAACTGCCGTTTGCTCAAATATGCGAAATTAACAAGACACAATTACAACACACAAAACGCAGACAAACACGCCTAGACAACAACTCCCCTCCCACTCCTCCCCACCTGGCTTGCCCCCTGTTGCTGCCACCCTGCATGTTGTACACACTCCTGCTGCTCCTCCTCTGTTGTGTTATCGTTTAGTCTATGGTTTTATTTTTATTGCGCCAAGAGATGCGCCACGCCACACCACGCTGGACCTGACCAGACCAGGCCAAGCTCTGGCTGTGGCTAGCCATGTGTCCAGTGCCCAGTTCCCAGTTCCCATTCGCAGCATCAACTACGACTTGCTGCAGAAATTTGCGAGATTGTTATCAGCAACAGTCGCAGCAGCATCAGCAGGAGCAACTGTGTACACTGGATCACAGTATTCAATAATTGCTAAAAATTTAGCAACACTCTTTGACATAGATTTTTGTTCCATGTTTAACAATTATAATTTTAAGCACTTAAATTACACCTTAACTATAATAGTAAATTTAATAATAGACTTAAGACTTATAATAAATATTTTACTGAGTTCAGTATGCACATTATTTAATACCACTGACAAACAATAATTGAATAAATAAGTAGCTTAAGAATACTTTTAATTGTATTGGTCAAAATATTCTATTTAAAAAATAATTACAAATAAACAAAAACAAATAAAAAAAAAGGAAAAATGCATTTTTATTCTGCAATTTTTTTCTTATAAAAAGTTATAATAGAATCAAAACAATATTGCAAATCTTAATATTTAATAACGCAGATAATACACACAAAATATAATATTGACTAATATTGATAAAATATATTATAATAATATATATACTAGATTGTAATAAATACACAATTAACTTTAGAATAAATTGAATTTTATTTGTCAAAATTTTGGTTTCAAAAACTAATATTTTAAAGTTAACGTCAATAGCGAGATTTTGTATTATATTTTGTAATAAAACAGATAAACAGTAATTTTAATTAAATTTTCCAGAATATTTTGCTAACAGGGTATTTTTAAAGTTTAATGAAAATTTAAAAGCTAAATTTAGCTTTCACTAAATGTTGCATCAAATGTTTACCACTGTGCGGAGGCGTTGCAGCTAACTGAAAACTGAAAACATTGGCAAGGTGAAAACGCAATGGAAATGTGCATGCAAAATGGAATTTATTGTATAATTAGGATTTGTCTTATTGGTAATAAGCCGCATTAAACACAGCCGCCCAAGCCAATGTGCGTGGAAAACTACATTTTCCATAGAAAATTTGTTGTGCTGCTCAGCTTTCTACGCGACTCAAGATCGCGGTTTGCAAGTGCATACTATATATAGTATATGATAGTATAGTGTGTGCTTGTGCTTGTTTTTTTTTCGGGGCGCGTCTCTTCATATTTTTAGACCTATGCAATGTTTGTAATGTAAGCTCATTACGACTTTGATGTTGTTGTGATTTTCAGTGATGTTCTGCTCCATTCTGTTCTGTGCTTTGCTGTTGTCGCCAGGGTGTCGAAATGTACAGCCAATTACAAGCGACAACAACAACCTACAGCAACAAGAACACATCCACACAAAACAACAACCACAGCCGCAAAATTTCGATGTCTGCCCCGCAGTTAAAAAGGAATTCAAGTCGGTGGCTGTGGCATCGAATTTCATGAGTTTCGATCGGTAAGCAGTTCGTTTCGACCAGGTTGCGACCTCTTAAAGACGTTTTTGTTTTTTGTTGGCTTTTTTTTTTCAATCGTCTTCTATGGTACACACATTGTGCGTGTAATTATATGGGCATGCTATGCGCTTAGGAACTCTACATGTGAAATGGGGTCGCTTGCCTGCTAATGAACATGCAAACTTAGCAGAATCTTAACTATGCGCCGATAGATACGGCAAATCGATACGGCATGGTTCGGCTCAATCGAAGGTGTGTAGCTATCGAGTATAGCACAATTAGCACGAAAGTTTCAGGAAATAAAATGACTTTAATGAAATCGTTGTTAACGATACTTATTGAGTACAATTCCTCTATGTATGTCAGCGCTATAATTAAAAGCATTTTAATATACAGTTATTTGTAGTTATCGATTAAGTTGTATCGAATATTATCGAGTAATATTTATTGACATATGCACAATACATATTATCAATGAAATTGTATATTCGCTTAAATATACAACTTCACTCGTAACTAGAGTGATATTGGAAATAAAATTATATGTTGTCGATAGTAATTGAACTTTCCACTCGATTACACGGTTAGCTCGTAGTTATCATGTTATCACATTTAGCACAAGCCCTATTTATTAAAATATATGTCATCGACAATTATCGATTGTTACTTATCGATATGTGCAGATGTATAATTAATGTAATTTAAAAACAAAATGTGTAGAACTAAAACTCATGGTAGTCTTAGATAAATTATCAATAAATGTTTATCGAACGTTTATCGAAATAATAGTAAATCGATTATCACACATCGAATAAATGTAAGAGAACTTTTAAAGTTCACCAACAGCTTGAATTGAGTTCATCAATGTGTTTTAATTTAGTGTTAAATGTTATCGATTGGTAGCGATCGATAATTAATTAATGTCTATCGAATGTCGCTAAAGGGCATTCACATGCCACTTCTCACAAACAGAGTTAATCACTTCCGCAAAGTGTCGACATTTGCCCTCGACTCTTGCCTCTCACTTTACATGCAGTCGATTGCAATCGATAATCAAAGCGAAATCAACAACGATGTATGCAAAATGCAAATACTGAGCACGCTATGAACTATGGATCATTGCAGAAGATCACATCACAGCAACTGTAGGTGGGCAATCAATACTTGTTGCTGTTGTTGTTGTTGTTGTTGCTTTTTTGGCCACGCTAATTTTGTTGACCTGCTGATTGCGCATGGAAATTGAAAATTATGAAATTATATTTTCTGCACCTACAACAAAAAAAAATGAAAGAAAAAAACAGCGCAACACATGCGAATGCATCAATAACAATAACAGCAACAGCAACAGCAAGCCAAAGCACAACAATAGCAACAAATACATCATGTCAATCGTGATTTTGTTTGCTGGAACTTTAACATTTCATCGACGTGCCGATGTGATCCCATGTGATGATGATGTTGATGTGTTGATCGAACTGCGAGAAGCCGCAACTCGCTGTTGCATCGAGTTCGAGGTGATGTTTTGGGGCTAGGCCAGGGCACGAATGCTGCACACGCTCCATGGCTCATCAGGCCACACGTCATGCATGGCCATATAAAAATTCGCTGCGCCTGATTACAAGATCAGCGAGAGCAACCGCGAGAGTGCGACATACTAGAATGTGTTGCTGCTGCTGCAGGAGTGCAGGATGGTGGGAGGGCGGTGAGAGGGCGGGGCAGACACTGAACTGGCCGTGTGACTTACCTACGAGGCTATGACCCGAACGTTCAAAATTTGTAGCAATGACCCACGATTATGTTTCGTTCATTATGATGATCCATCATTCGCCATAATGATGATCGGAAAGCTATTCGCACGGCCTAGGCTCATTGGAACGATGCCAATGGCTTGAAATCAATTGCCAGAGCATAGCGCACAAACAAAAACAACAGCATTAAGAATCAAGAAAAATTAAATCGAAAGAATGCACTTCTTATACACTTTAAACTATAAATATTTCGAAATATTTATAGATCAGTATATTCAGTCCATTGAAAATACTTTCTACTTCAAAACAAGTGAAAGCGACTTGATTTTTTGGTTCATTCGTAAATTTGTACAATTATTTAATGTACACAAAATGTAAAAAATGCGAATTATATTTATAAAAAATTAAAAATAAATATATACTAGAATATTACCAAATATAAAATAGCCATACTATAAATATGAATAAAATATATATAAGAATATTGAAAAAATTAATTATATTAATGAAAAATTTAAAATATATATATATATACAAATATAACGGGATTCTTGCTTTTTTCTTAAATCTATGTTCTATTTTACAAAAGCAATGTACAAACTATTAACTAACAAAAAGGAATTTGCAAAAAAAAATGTTGTACTTTTGTTTCTGCTGCACTGCTATTTGAAAGTTCACAGCTGAATATTAGAATATTACAACATTAAAAGCAGTCTTAGTATTTTCTACTGATATTTTTTTCGAAATTTCTGAATAAAGAACTACTACATTTTCTAAACTGCTAGAAAATGCAAGCTAGCTTAACTAATGCGCGTTATTAATTAAATACTGATTTGTCCATTCTATTTTTATTTTAGTCAACAATATTATTGCTCTTCACTTAATTATTATTAATAATTACAATACTGTTAAATTTAAATTATTAATTTCTTAAGCATATTTTCAGCTACATATTCAAAATACCCTGAAGCTAGTGTATTGGAAAAAAGATTCTTTTCGGCGCTATTGGCTGTTTATGCTTCCCGCGGGGCAATGAGAATGCCAATGAGTTGACTTGACTTCAGTTAAGTTGAGTTGAGCTAAGAGGATGACTTCGTTCCGTTCGTTGCAGCAAGTGCAGTTGAAAAGTTCGCGGGAACATTTTTCAAATGTGTGTGTGGTGTGTGTGTGTGTGTGTGTGTGTGTGATGGCTTGATCTTTAGCCATATTAAATTAGCCAAAGGCTAGCAAAGACTGCAGCTAGTATGTATGATTGATCAGCACTCGTCTCGGCCGATTATTATACAGCCCGAGTCAAGCGAGTTGATCAGGTCGGGTCGGAATTTGGTTTTGCTTATGGAGTATGCAGTATGCAGTGTATGGATTGATGGCTTATGGCTTTGGTTTTGGATCGGTTTGGGTCGCGTCGCATTGCATGCATAATTTGATGTGTGTCGAAGCTGTGATCCAAGAAGTTCATGTTAAAATTAACGTATATTTCTGCAACATCATCATTATCATCAACTGCAGCGCATCTTCCATTCAATTTTATATTTTATTGAGTTATTGACGGCAATTGAAAGCAAGCAAAAAAAAGCAAATGAAGCTCACGTTCTGGCTTAAGGTTAAACATGATACGAGCTCTGCACAGTTTATAAGGTTAACATTGATAGCAGTTATCTATGTTAAAGAGTTTCTCGTCTATACGTCTATATTAGAAATTGTTCCATTTTCAAATCGAACTTAATATTAATCATAGGCATCTCGACTTTCATAATTTAAATCGCCGATTGCATCGATCGATGAGCCAAACACAAAAGTTTCCTTGCCTATGGCCAAGTTATAAACAATATGGCTATTGATTGCAACTAATTGTTGTAGAAAACGTAAAGAGATTTATCAAACGCCCATAAAAACTATATCAACCATAGCATAGCTTAGCATAACGCCCGAGACTTAAGAGACTAAAGCGCTTCGAGGGCTTCAGTAATCATTCAAATGCCAGAAATGAGACCCCGAAATCGTTTGTAAATTATGAAAATATATGTACATAATGCATATGGTCATGAGTTCAAAGCGCTCGCCGTTATCGACAGAGGGAAGGAAAACAAAACAAAAAATATGAAAAGCGCTTTTTATGTTGTTGATTATTAATTTATTAACTAAGAAAAAAAATATAAAAAATTCAGATTTCTGTGTCGCGCTGCCGTATTTTTTGGTATTCGATTCGATCGTTTTTTTTTGTGGCTGTCCATTTGTTGGTCACAATAATTAAATTTAGATTAAGCTTAGAAACGAAACGAACTTCGTCCACAGTAGTTTAATGTATGCAAATTACACGCTGAGGCTTCGACCTCCAACCCCCAACTCCTCTTTCCCATCGATAAGCGATAGCGAAGATAGCCAACTTGACCCAAGTGGATCGCATTGAGCCAAAGCCCTTTAAACGTGACGAATCGATTCCGAAAACTAGACATTGAACACAACAAAAAATTTGTAACACATCTCTCATAACTCGCTGTGGCGGGAGGTTTTTCATTTTCATTTGGTTTATGGACGAGCAACGCCCATTTTCTCAACTTTTCGACTTTAATCGTCTGAAGTTTCAAGCCGTTTGTATAATTTCGTTACAAACGCTTTCCATTTTAACTATGTATTTCCATGGCAGACAAAGTATCGCCTTAGCTTATCGTGGGCGTTGCTAATTAGTGTTGGAAAATGCGCTCAATTTGATTTGTTTAAATTTATGATTCAGAAATTACAACGTTGTTTCGGCGATGGTTTACGATGTGTGAGCTTTAGGGCTGAACGCATTTTAAATGAGGCTATATAGTCGAAATGGATTTTGTTGTAGTCGACTTAGTCAATCTTGTTGCTGTTGCTGTTGTTGTTGTGCGAGTGGGAGGAGTCGGAGACTTAATTAAGTAAAACGAAAATAGCTTTAGGCATTTGAAATATTTTTAACTGCGGGAAGCTTTGACTCGTTTCGTCTTTATTTACAGGTGAACTATTCTAGTAAGCCAGTAAAATCTGGTAGAATATTGGTTTAGTGTTATGTTTATTGAGATTGCTAAAAATAAATCATAACTGAATAAGTTTTGTAGTTCTTTGTAGTACATTAACAAAGTGTAGGAGTTTTAGTAATACAATTCGATTTGATTGCCAAGTAATTATTTTTAAGAATATAATAGTAAGAAATTTATTTATAGATGTAACACGTCAATTAATAAGTCGTATATTTTCTTCAAATGCTATACGTATTATATAAATGAGAATTAATTTAAAGCTTTTGCGAATATGTAATTTCTAAAAGGAATTGCCTTAAAATATGCTATTTAGAAATATGAAAAGAGCCTGCAAAACAAATTGAAGTTAAAACACAATTTTAATAACTATTGTATTAATGATGCCTGAGAATTTGATTCCAATCGGATAAAAATTGTATAAATTATCGAAGAAATACTTTTGTATGTGGGAAAAAGGCTACTTACTATGGGTCTTAGTAGCTTTGGCTGTCAATCTGGTATATTTATGTATGTTGATACTATACAAATATACCAATTATAGCCCTAGATATATTTTAGTAGTTTTGCGATATTAATTTTATATATGTTGAGAATAATTCCGCAATGTTGTTTTGCTTTTATTCAAAATGGGCAGCTCACTCGACTGTAGGTTTCTTTCTTATTTTAAATATAGCTAAACTTCAAACTTCATGGATAATGGTGATTCTATAATTTAATAAGCAAAGACTAACATACATAATAGGAACATACTACATTTTATTTGAAAAACTTATGAATATTCATTTATTATCACATCTAAATTCTTTAATTTAATTTTATCATATTTTTCAACATTTTTTCGTAAACAACTCAAAAATCTTTCAGTGATTCTCAGCATAAATTTAAGCTACTGCCTCAACTATTACTGAAGCTGAAACTGCTCAAGTTGGCAGAAAGCAGACAACGTTGTCGTGACGCCTTAACAACAATTTAACGCATTTGACCGAGACTTTGAAATGGAAACAAACGAAAGATTTCAGCACCTGGCTGCATATGGCATTTGGGTATGGATATGATACTATGCGCAATACGAGTTGCAGCAATGCAATCGAGAAGACGTCAGTTGAAACACCGCCCCACCCACCGTTGCCCCTCTCGCATTCTCTCTCTCGCTCTCTCGCACTCGCACAAGCAATCGCCTTTCTCTGTCGTTGTCACAGTGGACAGAGGCAGGAAAAAAAATGCACAGTAGTTGTAATTAAAAACGCGCAAGTCGTAAAAAGCAGAAATCAGTTGAGAACAGGTCCACGAAGATGATGTGCCACAGTCGAGCGGGGCGTAACGCGTTGTTGTTGTTGTTGTTGAGTAAAATTAATTTTCCATATATGCAACTGTAAAGAGGGTCGGCCTAAGAGGCTCTCTGACTGACGACCCGGTCGACTACATAGTCGAGTAGTCGACTAGTCGACTGGTCGAGTAGTTGACTGCCAGCCTTCAATCACTGGCAAAAATGTGCTAATTGCAATAGAAAGACAATTTCTATCGTAAAAATTTCCAAACTAATGAAGCACAAAAAAAAAGAAAAAATAAAAAAAATCACAACCAACTAAATGAGCAACAACTACAACTTAGTTAGTTTGAAATGGCGAAGCGACTGGCAAAAATTAGTTGTTGAAAATGAATTGCACTAATATCGAATTTCACACTGTTGCGCTAATGGCCGCGCAACACTAGCAACAACAACAACAATAGCAACAACAACTCTCAAACCAGTAGAGTACATACAAATACAACAATAACAGCTGCGGCAACTGCAACAGTTGTCGGACGGCAACAACAAAGCAGCCAGCAAAAATAAAATGCAATCAACATGTGTTGTGTTTTTTTTTTGTACTGTTCGTTGTTGTTGTTTTTTTGCTAATGTGCAAAGCGCTGATTGGACGAAACCTGACCGCAAAATGGAAATTATGATGCGGCCCCGTTTGAGTAAAGAGCACAGCACACACAAACACTGCGAGACGACAACAACTTAAACAACTTGTCGACAAGCTGTAGCGGGTTTCACTTTTTTCTCCTCACTTCGCTTCGTCTCGCCTCGCCTCTCTTCTCTTCTCGTCTCTTTTTTTTGGGCCGAGGAGGTTTTGCGAATTCCCAGTCACAGCCCAAGCCAGCCAATAACAAACTATAACTAACAACGTAAACTGATATCAAGCTGCAAGTTTATTGGTCAATCAATGCGGCCAACAGCCTCACACCAACACACAGAGACACACACAGTCGGACAGAGCGAGAGGACACGATCAGTCAACAACGGACAGACAGACAGAGAGACAATCTTGTCTGATGGACAGATCGATTCATTTTAATGCCAGTGTTGACTATTAGAAAATGCAGCTTGAAGATTTCATATTAACATAGCTAACTGGCATCTACATCTTCATTCAATAGCAAAACAACTCTTATCTATGCCACAGCTTAGCAAAATTCTGCAAGATAATAAAGTTTATTTTAATTTTAAAGAAAAAGTCTTACTACAAATATTATACAATTTCAATAAAAGAAGTTTACAAATAACTTTAAACTAATTTATTAATAGCTGCAAAAATAGAATTAATTTTAGTTTGCAATGTACAATCTGAACCAAATTTTAACAAAAAAAAAATACCATATTTTATGTAGAAAAATAATTTAGTTAAGAACCATTAAGAGTACTGGTAAGTTCGGATCGATTTATAAATGCCATTATAACTTTTCATATAAAAAACATGTTAATAAAGTTAATACTTAAATTACATAAGCTCTTATTATTCTACTACTAAATTGAGAATTTTTAATTTATGTGCAATATGAAATCTAGCAATTTACTAAACGAATAATAAAAAAAAATAAAAATTAATTATTGTATTTGATGTAAAAATCGATATATTTCCACTTTATTTCCACTGATTATATTTTATAATACAATTTTCCGCTATGAATTGTTAATTTTTCTTTTATATTTATTTATTTATTTTTGATAGTTACATTTTAAAACTTATAAAGGCATGTATTTAAAATAATCTGTAAAACAACTAATCTGATAGAGTTGCCAGAAAATTGCTCAACAAACATTTAAAGCAGTTGTTGAGATTGTAATGAGCTTTCCCACTAACTTGGCTTGTTAACATGAAGTGAATTAAACATACACATAAATTAACTGTACAAATTTACATCAATTTAAAAAGCGCAAAACTACATAATTGCGCTTATATTGATTCAGTCAATGGCCTGGGTTTGTCCGTGTTTAATTTGGGCAGGTTTCACTGTATGCTGCGAGTATATATGCAAACGTACATCTCTGTAAATACCTGCATCCATGTACCTGGGCTGTCACCTGTTGTGGCTGCTTTTGGCCACAGATTTACTAAGGCCATTAAATGCCAACTGTCGACGGTCGACGGGGCAAAATCTGCAATCGATTCGCAACTTTGCTTTGCCTAATGATGAAATTATATGAAGACATGAAGTTGCAGACTCCAAGTTTCAATATTGCCTTCAGTTTGTTGTTTTTGCTGCTATTACTTTTGTTGTCTTTGTGGCCGCCCAATAAAAGCGTTGCGATTGCTTTAATTTATGTGACTTATTATGCGCTGTACATACAAAAAAAGCAAATCAATTAAAAGGCAAGTGAGGCATTTAATTGGCTTTAGTTGACTGCGATATGAGGAGTCTCAATATAATATTGTTTATATGTAACTTATATTGGAAAGATACTTTTAAAATGGGTAACATTTATTAATAGAAATTTTAACAATCTTTGAAAGCATTTCATTATTTATTAATTTTGGGACGGACGACCAGGACGGACGGACAGGACGGACAGGACGGACCCCAAATAAGTAGGTGATTTTGCCAATAATAACTTCCATAATGTTCATCTTATCGCAACCATATTTTCAGGAATCAGAATTACTATAGTTATTATTGTATACACCAAAATTTGCAGCTCTAGCTTTAAAACTAGGCTTGTCTCTGAGATCCAGTGTTTCATACGGACAGACGGACAGGTGGACAGACAGACAGACAGACGAACAGACGGATATGGCTAGATCGTCTCAGCTATTGATGCTGATCAAGAATATATATGTTTTACAGGGTCGGAGTTGCCTCCTGTTACATACATTTCTTGCCAGCACAAAATTATAATACCCTTCTACCCCATGTGTAGTGGGTATAAAGATAATTTTAATACCGCTTTTAAAAATATAAAAGTAATATGATACTTTGCATTTTCACAATATTATTGAAAAGTTACTATGGTTTTTTATTTATTTCTTATTAAAAAAAAAACAAAAATTATTTGCTTAACATTATTTTTTTAAAGGTTTTTGTTTTCGTTTTCTTATAGCAATACATATATAAATGTAAATGGGGAAAAAAACATACACTAAAACAATTTTAAAAATAAGAAAGAGTTATTCTTATAGCTCTAGACTAGTACTTTAATAAAAGCTAAGAATGGTTTTGGAATTTGTTTTTCTGTTTTGTTTTCTGTTCCGAAAATTGCAAAATTGACAAATTCGTGCTCAATCCAAAAAATGAACGAATTTATATATTTTATCGTAAAACAGAAAAAGATCCTAAAATCAATCTTAGCTCTAAATATAGTTTAGTTATTTTTAAAATTGTCTTAGTTTATGTTTTTTTCACTGAAGCGCAACAAATTCCGTCAGAGAATTACCCTTATGTTAATTTAACATGTGCAGCAAATTAAATTAGGATTTTAATCACTTGTTGCAAATTTGAAGGCGTTAAATTATTTTTATAATTTATCGAAACTTGTTTGCAATGAAAAATGATTATAAAAAATACAAAATGATTAAGAAAGCTTTAACAAGCACTGCACATTCTGAAAAAGAATTGTGTATTGAAAGCATTTTATAGGCAAAAGCAGCTGGAAGAAGATGCTTTCAAGGCATCATAAAGTCGCGCATTCCGAGATGCAACTGCAGCATTTTGTTTTGGCGCACCCAAGCTGACCCAGAGCCAGAAACGCAATGCAATGCAATGCAATGCAATGCGATGGCAAATGCAATGGAACTGCAAGAGGATAGATACGAGTGTGGCACCAACCAGAGAGTATAGAAACTTTCCATTCCGACTGAAAAATGTTATCAAATCACAGCGCACAAACGAGCGACCACAAAACTAAGCAAAGCCAATTTTAGCTCATATTAACCCGCAGCACAAAGGCCAAACTGGCAACTTGGCAACCCGGCCAACTTGGCAACCTGGCAGCAGCATCAGCAACAGCAGCAGCAGCAACATCGAGCTGAAAGAACAGCAAAGTAGGAAAAAAAAAAACGGGCCATGGTTAAGCCTCTGGCCACAGACACGGGGCAGACGATGCTTTTTTTTTCTTTTGGGACGCAAAAGTCTTGCAGCCCATTTCAACTTTCTCACGCACTTCAAATTTCAATTGGCAATAAATGTAATGCAAAGCAACACTTTAAATCATTGCGAGTTGGCCAACAACGCCAACACCAATAAGCCATGGCCTCCACGGCCTGCCTGCCCGGCAACCACATTCTGTTGCACTCGCGATGTGGCACAGCTTCTCTGTCTCAGTCTCCATCTTCTTTCTTTCTTTCTCTCTCTGTTTTTGTGGTGGCTAGCAACAAAAATGCTTTGGCTGCCTGCAGCTGGCGTGGGTAGTGCAAGTCCAAGTACTTGACTGCTCCTCTCTCAATCTCAGACTGGTAATTAAATGTTACCTCTAATTGCCATTTCTTTATATGCGCCAAAAATTGCCAAGTCATAAAAATAAGATGAAGAAGCAGCAGCAATGCGACTCTGAAGATCATGAAGAAGCATCAACTGCGGCATATACTTAACATATTCAATCGACTCCGGGACGCTAATGCATCCATAAATCGCACACCCAACCAGGCTCTGAGATAAAGTCTGAAGCGGACAATAGTCGCAATCACAATGGCACTCATAATACTCACTATGCCCAGGCATTTAGCATCTATCCACATACATTAAATTATATCTTAAGCGCACCTACTTATATTTTATTAGACACCGCAATTTAGAGGGAAAACTTTGAAGACAATATTTGCAATTTCAATACCCTTCAGCATATATCGAACTTAATTTCAACAACATAATTAATATATTGTAATCCTTAAAAAGTATTTACTCTGTATTCAAAGCAAATTAATATTGTGTAATCCCTTAAATAATATTTATATTTATATATTTATTATCTGCTATTATAAAATATCGGAACACATTGAAAACTTTTAAAATTATTACGATTTATTTAATTTATTTATAAAAAGAATAATAAATATTTTGCTGTCAATCATATAATTTTTGAGCCTTTTTTATTTGATTTTTGTATTATTTTTTTGTTTATTTATTTAAAAGCAGATAACTTTATAAAAATAAAATGTTAGGACAGCAAAGCAAGGATATTATATGTAAATATTGATGTGCACATGAAGTATTATTAAGGTCATCCTCAAAATTATACTATTTTACTATATTATAAAATTAAATTTCAACAAAATCAACCGTTTTTTCAATTGTCCTTTAAAACAGAATATTGTTATCTTCGCTTATTAACACCAAATGCATTCGATTTGTACGCACTTTTATCAGCAACTTTTACTAAACGTATACTAAATTTATACTAAACGTGTACTCAACTTATACCAAACTAAAGTCTCTATATTTGTATTTTTGTAGGGTATTTTTATTAGAACGTCATCAGAAGCAAATCTATAAATTTAATGTTGCCTCGCTTAAAAAAAGGGAAATTTTTATGCGAGCTGTAAAATATGTTTTGCCACATTTAAAGCAACCAAGATCGAAATTAATGGCTCATAATTTAACCACAGAGTAAGTGTTATATATAAAACTAAAGTTGAACATAAACTTGAGATTTATGGAGCATGTAATTCAATAAAAACAATGCCATTAAACAAATGGCAGCAAATGGTAGAGAAAAGGTCTGACTAATTAAAATACAACTATGACGAAATGTGGAATCTTTTGATTCATATTTTCCATTCATCAATCAGTTAGATTCGGTTAATGTCATAAAAAATAAACATTTTTAATGTCCAAGTAAACAAAATTGAAAATTAAAGGGTGTCAAGTTTTTAGTAGCCAACTAAACTAAATTAAAAATTAAAGCGCATAACAATCAATAGGAAGAATTGCAATTATTTACAGCAACATCTCTGTAAGCATCTCATTAGCATTTTCATTAAAACCCAGCTGTTAAATGTGATAGCTAGCTTCGCAATGCTCAACGGACTTAGAGTAAATGATTAACTTGGAATGGAAAGGTAACGAAAGGAAGGGAAAGGTCACGTTCGCAAAAAAAAGAAAAAAAATGCTCGCGAACTTGAACTAATTTACATAAAGACAGAGTCAAGAGTTTTGGATTGAAGTTGAAGTTGCAGCTCAGAGCTTCGAAATGTCTGTCTGCAGAGCTCATGAGAATCTCTTGTGAAAAGAGAGTGAGAGATAGAGAGAGAGAGAGAGAGAGACTCACACACACCAGACTGAACGACGCGTCTGGGACAAATGACTGACAGTCGTTGGCCTGCGGCTGTTTGCCACAGCATCCACAGCATTCACAGCACAGCAGCTACTTCAGTAGCTGAAGCCGACAGGATGATGGCGAGCAAAACAAAAACAAAAGCAACACAACATAACAACAACAAAAGCAGCCAAAACAAAAACGAAAGAGTTTCCACTACCAAGCTTTAGCTTTGACTTTGAGAGTAAACCAAAAACAAAAGCCGCATGGCCCTGGCAATGACTTTAACTGTGACTCTGGCCTCCAGTCCAAGTCTGAGTCGCAGTTGCAGTTGCAATATTCTCAACCTGCTCTCCATCTCTTCACTCCCTTTGGACGCAGTCGAATGGGTAAATGCGCGTTAAATGATGCTTTCGTTGCGCATGCGCTCGAGTGGCAAGCGAATGTTTTTTTGCCTCCATTTCCATTTCCACCATGGGAGAGCAGCCAACAACAAAACGCCGACGACATTGCGCTCGTAAAAATCACGAATTGATGGAGTGTTCAAAGAGCGATCAGCAAATCATTTTCAGGCCGCGCAAAATTGCCGAAACATATGCAGATGAGAAGCGTGGTGAACGTGAACGTTTGCTTCCTGAGCAGCAGCAACAGCAACAACAGTCGCAAGCAGCAGCAACCATTGCCACTGCCACTGCCACACAGCACCTTCCAGTAGTTGTTGTAGATCAGCAGCAGCAGCAGCGGCAGCAACGTTAGCTGCAGTAGTAAACTCCATAAGAAGTCCCTCTCAGTTCCCACTGAGGCCCTCAGGTGCACTTGGTGTTTGTTGTTCAGCTGCCTTCTTTCTACTCGTATGCAAACTCAAATTTGGTTGCCTTCATTTCACCACGATTTGCAAATACTCTTTCGGAAAACATTTTTTTTAGTTCCGCACTAACATTTAACTAGTAAGTGTCTTATCAACACAAAGAAATCAACCAAACAATCAAATCAGTAATGAAATGCCTATTAAACATTTGTGATAGGTTAATTAATAAAATCTTCAAGTTTTTTTAGTGAAGAAATCAATCTTTGAAATTTATAACTCTTAAGTGATTAGTTATAAAAATATATTACTTTTTCTAATATTTATGTATACATTTTTGAATAAATTTGGATTATTATTGATTATTTGAACTACTATCAATAAAATTGCGATTTATTCATTTTAGAAAATTTAAAGAGAATTTCTTTCACATTGTAAATGTCTGTAAAAGTATATGAAAATAAATAAAAAACAAAAATTGTTCATATTAAGAATTAAAAGCTTAAGTTTCGAATTTTGGTACTGATAATAATAACTATAATTTTAATGATTTGTAAAAATTTGCTTGTGCTCGGATAAAAATTGTAGAAGATACGCCTATTTATGTGACTAGGGGTCTAAATTGATTCGACTGACAATTTGGTATATTTTGCACTCTATGGTATACTTTGGTATACCATATGGTATAGTATATCAATATACCAAATACTTGTATATCCTTTGATATTTGTAGTATTCTTTGCGGTTTGTTAATTTGGTATATTTTAAATTAAATACCGCACTATTTTGCTATAAGTAAAATGGTTTCTTATAGTCCAGCTCACTCGACTGTAGCTTTCTTACATGTTTTCTATATAACTATTTTATATCTCAAGCAATTACTTATTAATAATTTATCATTATCTTATCTTTTTTCACATCATAAATCTTTCATGATTATAAATCTACGTATAGTTTGGAATTAAGTGCAACATACTAGCTAAAGTACTTGCACTTGTTTAGGGTAAAGCTAAAAATCAATTCACACTCGATGCCTGCCCTGACGTTCTTCTAAGCCTTTTGTTATTTGCTTTTGGGCTGCTGCTGCTGTTGCTGCTGCTGCTGCCGCTCTCTCTAGTGCCGTGGCAATGGAATGCCACTTGTCTGTCGTTGCAGAGACTTGGGTTGATGCCTGAACTGATCTTTTGGCTGCCTTGCGGTTCGGTTTGCTGCTGAATTTATGTAGGGTTAGAGGGCGCAATGCTCGATGAGCCGTTGAGTTGCAGTTTGGAGTTGCATTTTGCCGTTTTGCTGTTGAGTTGAAGTGCCTCCCGACTCTAGCTTGCAACTCCAACTCGCAACTACGACAACGATTGCGACTGCGACTGCGACTTTGACTCTGAGTCAGTCTGAGAGTCATTTTGCAGCAGTTGTAAGCGTGGCATAGCGAAATGATTTACATTCGCAGCCAACATAAATTTCACATTGCAGCCGTGTAACGACTTTGGCTCTGAGCAGCAAAACGTTTAGCAGGCAGCAGCATCCTCACAATAGCAGCAGCAATAATATGTTAGTTGTTGAGCCGCCGCAGAATCCTTTTCTGTAATTAATTCTGTAATTTTATGCATATTTTTAGAGTACAATTTGCCGCTCGTATCGATTAGATGGCCGCGGATAATCGCCAAGACCAGTAGCTTCCAAACACAAACAAACATACACTCTAATAATAGTCTCTATCATTTTCATGTTGCCACAATTTTGCAACACGGTGGCATGTTACACGGTTGCTACTAACAACAACAACAACAACAACATGAGCTGACCCTTTCTGTATCGAAGTCTCCAATGTGTGTCCAGCTTCGTAGACTGCTTCTCTCTCTTTCACTCTCAGCCCACCTGACCCGCAATTGCCGCAATTGTCGTTTCGCCTCATGTCGTCTTGTGGCTCGAAAAATATCGATTACATGTGAGACTTTGGCTGTCCACTGTTGTCCGCTGCTGTCTTCTGCTGCTGCTGGCTCTCAGCTTTGGAAATTCAATTCCAATGAAAACAGTTAAATTCCGGTAAAAAGGTCTCCAGCATGCGAACGCTGCAAAACGTCGAACGAAACGTTTCGTTCGTTCCACCCAAAGTGGGGACCATGGTGGTCCCAACGATTATCATGAATTGATCTGTAAGATGTCAAAGCGCATAGACGCAGACGCAAAGACGCAGTCGTTGCTTGCCAAGGCAAAATGTGGCCAAAAGAATGGCCAATGTGGAGGTCTCTCACACACATGAGATCGCAGCAGTCTCCACATCCCAGTCTCAGCCACTTTGTCTGCTGGTTCCCCGTTCCCAGGCAAAGCCAAAGCCAAAGCCAAAGTCATAGCCAAAGTTGAAGTCAAAGCCAAAGTCTAAGCCCAGTTCAGCTGGCCAACACACACACACACACACACACACAGACACAATGTTGTTGTTAGAATTGCGCGCAGATAACAGCAAAATGTTGGCAGCACTGTTGACATTATGAATGACAGCGGTTATTTATTATGTCTTGCATTCTTCCCAGCGAGGGAGCAACGTTGCCAAAAAGGCTGATGGGAAATGCCTCTGGCCAGAAGTCTAGAGTGAAATACATATCGATTATTGATCGACTAACAAAATGCAACGAATGAATGTGGAGTCGAGTAACTAAAATAATTGTCGAATTTGATTAATGATTTAAAGCATTAATATATTATAAGAACCAATTCTGATAAATAGTATGCGAGCCTACATACATATCTATAAATTTAAATGCATAATAAGCGATCAAAAAGTAACTCCATTCATTCATTTTTAATAATCGATCAATTGTTAGTATCGATAACATATCGAAATACGATATCAATAGCTTAAGATGCTCTATATATTTTGAAAATAAAGCTTTTTCTTGCTAAAAAATTGTTCGATGATCGATAATTTGCTGTCATTGCTATTATGTTGATAAATATCGATTAATTATTACATTCATATACGAGATGCTGTACACTTTATTAACAACTCCATTATTTAAAATGGAATATTTCTCATAGCCTTACCTATACAGTAGTCTAACTAACTAACAGTAACAAATCTCTAGTGAACTTTTTAGAAATGATTTAAATACGCTCATATATCGATCACTTATCGATTAGTCACAGTCCATTCATTGCAGACTTTCTCTCTGCAAACATGAACTCACACCAATTCGAATATATGTATATCGACTAGTTTATCGCTTATCGAATTACCAGCACAGCACTTGTAAGGCATCTTTATTCGAAAATTAATTAATATAATCGCAAATAATCTCAACTATTGCAGTCTAATGATCGCATAATTCAATTGATTGATATTTATGGCTATATAAATATCGATTTCCTATGATATGGAATAAATTTGATACTCATATCTTAATAGTCCCGACAGTCTGGCCGTCTAGCAGGCAGTTTGCCGCTGGCCACAGTCAAATTTAACGCTTCATTTGCTCCAGCTGAAAATTGCGTAACGAAAGCCGAAAAAACAATAACAACAACAACAAAAATGAAAAGTCTAAAATAGTTGAAAAGCAGAAAAACAGCGCCACCTCCTACTCCTCCACCTCTTTTGCCGCTTCTGCCTACCATCTGCTTGTGTTTCTTTAACAACCGTTAAGTGGCAGGCTCGACTTCATTAGATTGTAATAAACGCGCGCTGGTTACAGCCCCAACAGCAACAACACCAACAACAACAACAACAGAAACTGACAGCAACATAAAAAAAAAAGTTAAGAAAAGTCTAAGCATGGCTTATAAATGCAATTTCGTTCGCACAAACTTCAATGGACTTCATTAAAATATTCGAAACACAAGCAGTTTAGTGCCTCCTCTCTTCTCCTCTCCTCTCGCCACCCCACTCAATTCCTCTTTGTCGTCCTCCTTCGCAGCCTCCCCAAAAACTTGTCAGAGACGCACTATAAACGCGACTTGCACTGGTCACTGAGAGAGCGAAAAATGGTGTGTAAGAGAGGGACAAGAAGAGGGAGTAGGCAGCAAGCGAGCGAGCGAGTCGAGAGTTCAGAGGTCTAATTGAAAATGCGCAAACTTGAAGAAATATTGAGAGAGCTGCACAAATACACACACACAAACAATCCATATAAATACACTTACGATATACGTACATGTGTATTTATCCATTGCCATTAGAACTCAATTTGCTCGCACGCATTCACAAAGACGCCCACAAGCCAAGTAAATTCCCTCAACACACACACACACACACACACACTATCTCTCTCGCTGTCCCACTCACACCTGCAGCTGGAATCTGTGAGTTTCTCTCTGGCATGCAAATTTATAACACAGCGGGCAAATTGGGGCCAACTTGTGACAATTTACGATATTAATACTAAATATTTGTGCCCCGTCGTGATTTACGCTCGAGAAGCACCAACAACAACATCAACAGAAAATTCCGAAAAAAAACGAAACAAAAATATTTGTAAGGATTATTTTGAGCTTTATGCGTTTTTTATTGTTTGCTTGCCATAATTTCAGCGCTTAAGCGTTGCCAGACATCGCGTTCCATTGGCAGACGTTGCGCATAAAGTGGAGCAGCTCATAAAATTTTACGATAATTGCAACCTGGCGAGCCACTGACAAATGAAGTGATTTTAAATTTAACATTTACCCGACTGCAAAACCTTCCAAATCCACACAGGCACAGACTATATATGTACATACATATGTACATATGTATGTATGTCCATATTCACCTACATATCGATATGAATTTCTTTATGCTGCTATCTTTTATTTTTGCATGATTTAATTATATACGTTTCCAAATCTTGAAACAGGGGGCCACGAGAAACCTTAAAGCCGCACCCCGCAAACACATTTAAAACAAATAGTTAAAGCTAGCTTCACTAGTAGATACCCTGTAGCTAAAGAAAAAATCAAAGCAAAAGCTTATTCCTTTATGTAATCGATAGTAAAATAATCATGCTGAGAAAAAAACATTTAAGTATATAAAAATGAATATAATATAATATAATATAAACATTATCTCTAAATCAATTTGAACCCTATGTTATATATAAAAAATAATATCTAATGTTCTTGCTAAAATGTTTGTGTAAGTAATATAAATTCCCATACTATCGTTAATCGCTATAGATAGTAAATAAATAAATATTAGAATAACATCAATATAATGACAGCATTTAGCATATATTTGTTAGACAATCCATAGTAAAATAGTATTCTTAAAAATAAACCTTAAGTTCTATTAGAAAAAAATATAATGTAATATAAATAATAAATTATATAACCAAAACTAAATTAACATATTCTAGCTAAATCGATAGTAAGTATTACGATTTAAAAAATATTGTATTAACTTTGTATCATTATTTTCTTTTCACATATTATTGCTAAAATCGCTGGTAGTGATACAAAGATGTCACCCTAATACTTATTAGCATACCTATTTTTAGCGAATAGAGTGAATCGTCAACTCCACCATTTTGCTGTTTATAGGGTATGTAAAACAATCATAAAAATTTCACCAAAATGTTGTGTGAGCGCGTAGAAATTTCGAATCGCATGCAATTAAGAGATCAGAGCTACAAGAAGCGAAAAAAACAAAAACAAAAACAAAAAATATCTGTTCACTGGGAACTAAAATAAATTCAAAATATGAGGCGTACGTAATGAGAAACCTTTTGGGTCAATGAATTTGTTATCATCAAACTGTAACCGAAACGAGCGTCATGCACATTTGCATGGCTTGGCATGGCATCGCATGGAACGCGGAACGCAAATTACAAAAATTCGAAATTTATGAGACCAACAACAGCAGCAGCAATAGGAATAACAACAATAACAATCTTAACTTTAATAAGCACCACAAGCAGCATTTTTTGAAAACCACATTGACGTGGCCTGACATAGAAATCTGCACCGTTGGCTATTAGCAATTAACTGGGGCTATTATGAGTCGAAGCCGACAAAAATATTTGACGTGCTACAAGCAGAAGAAGATCGAAACGAATCGATCGGAAGACGCAGCCAACGATCAAAGGCGGGGCTCCAAAGACGGGCGCAGAGACGATTGCAGGGAGCTGAGCAGAGGGCTAACTTTGGGGGCAGTGCGCATAAAAAGCCAAATGCCATAATAGCCAAATTAATCAGTCACAGGTAACAACCCAGCAAACCAAACAGCCAACACCAACAACAACAACTCTGTGTCTGCGTCCCGTCGTCCGCGTTGATGACTTAACAAAAATGTCAAAATTTTAGACAGATCCGAGGGAGAGAGTAGCCGCAAAGACGAATCTTACATGCTCTCCTAACAAGAGAGTAACAAAGCATAGCTAAATCTATTATACAAATACTATACGATTACAAAGATAAAGGGGAAGAGGATTGGCATATTATTCAAAATGAAAAACACTGTTAGTTTTCTTTTACGTTGTTAGTACATTTTATAATATTAAAGATCTCAAATAATATGCAAAATAAAGTGATAAATTAAAAGATTGGAAAGAAAAAATTTAATAAAAATAAAATATATCTTTATAAAAAAATTATATGTATATAAAAAATATAGAACTAGAAGGAATTAAATGGAATAATAATTGAAATGTAAAGCGAAATGCGTTAAATTTTTCATGCAGATTACATTTCATATGGAAGATCTCAGATAATATGCAAAATATTATATTGAAGTCAAGAAGTAAAAAAATCGCAAAATAAAAGTAACAAAAAATGGTTCAGACTCATTAATATTATGAAAAACTTAAGAACATTTAATTGCTATACACACTTTCTAAATTATATACCATTACAAATTATATTAAGCAATAAATAAAAATAGTACAATTTGTATTAAACTTGACGATATTCACATCTAATCTAATTCTTTTTAAAAATTTTAAAAATTTAATATCTTAACTAAAAAGCTAAATATTTTTATTGAGATTTATAATTTTAAGAATATTTTTTTAACTTTGTTCAATATTATTCATATTTATAATAATAAAAATATTTTAAAATATAAATTTTATCATATTTCTAACATTGAGAATATTTTTAGGATTATTCATTATTTTTCCATATTATTCATATTTGTAATATTGAAAAATAAATGAGGCTATCCACTCAAATAAAATTTCGAATTTTCACAAGCAGCATTGAAAACTCGAAATACCCGTTTAAGAAAGTTCCTCGTAAGACTTACTTATGATCACATAAAAGGGTTTTGTCAGACATGTGATTGCCGAATATGCAAAGAGCAAAGAGAGTAAAGCGAGAAATCGTTGTGAGACCGCAGCATTGTTTGTCTAACGATTGAAGGTGGGTGGTTGTTGGTTGGCTTGGCTTAATGCTTGAAGTGCCCGCTGGCTTCAGCTACCGTTTCGCAGTTGAAGCTGACAAAATGTAATTGTTATATAGGCGCAAAAAACAAAAGCAACAACAAAAGCAGCAACAGCAGCTACAACAACAACGAAAAGAAAAAACAAAAACGGACTTAGTGGTGCCATCAATAAAGGCTGTTCCAGAGGCTGACAGCTGGGAACCAAACGGGAAAAACGCGACGCATGAATGTTAATTGAAATATGCGTATGAATGATGGACGGACAGATGGAGCTGAAAAGCTTGGAACTGTAGCTGGAAGCTGAAGCTGAAGTTGAAGCTGAAGCTGGTGCCGTAGCTGGAACATTGGCTGCAGCTTTCACAATTATTGATTGATTTATTGATTGAAATCCGCGCCGCACTTCCAACAGCGAAGATGTTTGCGACTGTTTTGCCAAGTCGCCTTTTGCCGTACAAATTGTTAGCGCAGCCAACCCAAGTTCGTTGCCTAAGTCTTTTGGCGCCCAGTCGGGAAGCTGCCGACGTTGCGTCGCGTCGAGACGCACAAAACCAAACAATAAATAATTAAAGCAATTAAAAATGCTTAAAACAAACATTTAACAAGCAGCGGCAGTTGAAAATTGTTGTGTACCAACATTTGGGCAAAACTCAACCCAAAAAAAAAAAAGAAGGCACAAAAAATTTACTTATCTTGGCCCCAAATCGCGTCTAAATGTTGCACATTTATCAAAGGCCCCCTTATTTTTTTTTTTGCCTAAAAAGGTCAACGCACAGTTATATCTGTTGCTTGTTATTCTCATTGTTGTTGATGTTGTTGTTGTTGCTGTTACTTTTGCTGGTTGCTGCTGTTCTGGTTGTTACTATGTACAAACTATTTCCGCTCAACACGCTAAATATCTGGGAAATGGGTGCGCGAAACTTACGAAAAACTACTCACAAACACACAAAAGTAAACCTTTAGATTAGAATTTTTGCACATGAAATCTAATTTTTGGCACTACGGCAATTAAAACAAATTTTGTGGTTCGAGATACAGTATCTGCTTTAGCTGTTAGTCGACACTCGCATTCGACTTGTATGCTAATGTTCAGTGGCAAAAACAAGACGAAAGCAAAAGATTTTCAATTTCCGTTTGCTAGCGAATATTTCACACACTTTCAAAGTAAGTTAAGAGATTAAAAAAACTTGAACAATTCATGTATTAAACTATCGACTAAAAGATATTTTACGATTATGAAAACTAGCACAAATCATTTATGAAATTTTGGATTTATTTCTTATATAATATACTTATACTTATTCTTTTTTCATTTACTTTTCATCTTAATCTACATATTTAATACCAAAAACAATTTAACACTAAAACAAACTATGTTCACTGAGGCTAAAGAATAATTCCCTTACTTAATCCTTGCTTTACTGAACTTTACTCTTTAAGCGACTCCCTTAGCTTTCGTTACACATCTAATCAGTTAATTAAACTAGCCTTTTGTCAGTGTATGAAGCATGCATAAGCTTAAAGAGGAAACTCATCCAATGCTTAACTCGCTTTTGAGTGTGTCTTCTGGCTCGTTATCTCGCTGTTTTTTTCTTATTCCGTACCAAAAAAATACGAAAAAAACCTTTCTGGCTGATATGCAAATAAGTTGATATACAACATAATTAAATTTCATTACAGCAACGCCCCGTGGACCAGAGTTTCTTTAGGATGGATACATATACAACGTACGATCTCGTACCTGTGGCATGTAACAAATTGCCAGCAATTAGTGGGGGGTATCTCAAGAGACAGAGAGAGAGAGAGAGAGAGAGAGAGCGACTGTCGGTAGACGACGCGTCGCTCAATCGCATTCAATGGACTTGGATTCGGATTCAGTTTCAGACTCGGATTCCGATTCGGTATTCGGCAATCGAATTGAAATTGGAATGAGAATTGGCCCGCAAATTGATGTGCGATGCCAAATTGGAGCTGCAATCCATTTGCCTTCTTTCCATTTTCGCATTTGCATTTGGATGACTTTATAAAGTTGTCAGACCCAAAGTGAGTCCCGTAATGAAATGCACAAATTAATTGAGACAGATTGCGTATTAAGGAATTGCATTTGCATAACATGCATCGAATTGAGCACTTCTTGATAATTTGTGAATCTGCCAATCATGCAGCGTTAAATGGAGTTAATAGGGAAAGCTGAGAGGAAAAAAGATGAAACAATTATATGATTATTGACAGTATTACAAATCAAAATCAGTAACGCAAATCGATTTGTTCATAAAGGAATTCTTTACCGAATTGTACACAAAATTCTGTGGGGAAATTTGTCATGAATTAGGGGAATTTATTCCCTATATAGTAAATATTATTTATACCGAATTATCTCTTCATAATTTGCTCTGTAAAATTTAACTAAATACCTTTATAAATTAAGAAAGAAAAACAGTGAAGAATCTTCAAAAGTATCTTTAAGGATTCATAATTTATAAACGTTTTTCATAAAAAGTTCGTTAGTTCTACAAGAGACAAAAATTCAAATTTCTTTATTTTATAGCTCTTAAGCAAATCTTGCGATTAAGGAAAATATTCAATTTTTATTTAGCAAAGTCAAAACATATTAAGCTACAACGTCAAGCTTAAAAATCAAATATATTTTAAAATATTTTTATTGTACCTATATTAACGCGAATGAACCAATTTTCTAGAATTATATTTTCTAATCAAATCCTTCTCTAAAAAACCTTAATACTTCAGGTTGGTTTATTTCTACTTAGTAAGCTTGATATATATCTAGATACATCATCAAAGATGATGAAAAAGAAAAAAAATTCTTTAAAGGCTGAAATAGAATTTGCAGAGTTATAAATTAAACAAGATTCTTCTAGAATTATAACTCATAAGCAAAGTATTAAGATTCGTTTATTTCCACTTAGTAAACTTGATACATATCTAGTTGCATCATTTATCGCCAGCATGTGCACTGAAAAATGATGGGAAACCATTGTAAAGTCACACGCAAAACGCTCGCCCACGATTAGCCCACATGCTATAGGCCAGCATCTAAAAAAACAGACCGATAAAACATAAAGGAAATGTATCTCAAGTAGAGTGCACTCGACTTGCTTTTCATACGACTCAAAGACGTCGACGACGACGACAACAAAAGAGGCCACCTTTCAGTTCCAATAATTTACCAATTAATCATATTACTCAACCTGAATCCAAGTCGAAGTTGGAGTCGGAGTCGGAGTTGGAGTCTTGTCCACCGAGTAGGAGGAGTAGGTCGGGTCGCAGTGCTCTCTGACAATAGGTGCTGATTGCTGGACCCGTCCCCAAACCCAAAACGAGATGGAGCGAACATGAAACGAGTGGAGCCTGGCCTCTGGTAACAACTGCCCCATGGACGTGATAAATGATTTCGATTAGTTTGTTCTTGTAATTCGACGCCTATAAATGGGTCTATGATTGAGCGCCGACGACTTCGTTTACGTCAGGCGTTGTCGACATCGTCGTCTGCCGATGTCGATGTCGATGTCGATGCCAATGCCGGCTGCACCCCTCTACCAAAAAACCATGGGAGAGGGGGATAAAAGAAGAAAAAAGCGGGAGAAACACAACAAGCGGCTTGTTGTTGCTCCTCTTGTGGTTCTTCTCGTTGCTGTTGCTGTTGTTGTTGTTGTTGTTGTTATTGTTGCCTGTAAGTCATTTGACAAATTGTCTATAATTGAAAGATTAGCTTTCCACACACAACACGGTTGACGTTGAGAAGAAGAACACGTCGCTGCAGTTGAAGTTGAGAACCCAGCAAAAGTAGCTGGTTCTGGTTTCCTTCGCTACACTCAGAGAAAACAGATGAACTTTTTCTTTTTAGAATTAAAAGCGAATTTACTAAAAAAATATATAATAAAATATTGTTCATTTGATTTGCTATTGAAACTACTAGCAAGTTTAACAAATAATTTACAAACAAATTTTTTAAAAATTTTATATATTAAGAAAATGAAATTTAGAATTCAAAAAAATTCATGTTTTACGACTATTATTCCAATGACAAAATAGAAAAAATCAGGAATTAGTTTGTTTGATAAATATTTAACAAAATAATATAAATTTCCTTAATGTTTATTTGTATCGTAAAAAAGGTAAAATAAAAGTATATCTATTCATGTTGTAAGTTTTCAATTAGTTTTATATTGTGATGCACTGATATCACTTCTCTTAAATGAATGAATATTACAAAGTTAAAGTAAATAAATAATAAATAATATGCACCTATTATTTCATTTAGTGGGACCGCAATTCAAAAAAGAAAGATTACGTTATGCTGGTAAACTTAATAATATTCTTTGGAACCATTTAGAACCTATTCTCACAGTGCATTGCATGCCCTGCCCCCCGCCCCTACACTGCCCTGCATTGCCTGGTTGGTGGTGCTAGGTAAGCTTATACGTTGCCGCTTATCAGCTGTGTTGCATCTGTTGCGCGTTGCGAGGTTTTATTAATCAAATTCACAAAATGGTTTTAGGGGCTGGCAAGTAGGTGGAGCGTGTTTACATAGGCAGCCAGCAAACAAGTGCCTGCCTGCCAGCCTCCTCTCGCTCAGAAGGCTCTCTGCCTGCCTCCCTCCCTGTCTCTCTCTCTTCTCCTCGTCGTATACGTAATTGGAAATGGTGTGAAATTCGCGTGCCAACAGACAGACAAAGAGACAGACACATAACGAGAGGGAGAACCAAGCTGTGTGTGTGTGTGTGTGTGAGGAGGCCACCAACACGATGCGAAACGGAACCAAAAAGAAAAAACCAAAAACGAAACTAAACTGAAACACAACGAATTGGAATGGAATGAAAAGGCAATGGAACGGCAAGCTCATTGGATTTTGTAATGCGTGAAACATGTCAGCGCAATGCGATTGCTTATCGCTGTCAATTATTCAAAAGCCAGTCACTAGACAGGCTTACAAATTACCCTCTTAAATATAACAAAATAAGAGACTCGCGACAGACCCAACAACAACAAGACGCAAGCGAAGATCACGCTGTAGTTACTTTGGGTGCGGGTGGAAAAGAGGGAGGGGGAGAGGAAAGATCCACAGACGATCAGAAAATTTAAATGTGGTGCGATTTCCTGGTTGGGATTTTAAGGCTGAGGCGACGGGACAAATTGATTGAGTTGGTGGAGTTACTCAGAATGGGAGAGTTAAGTATGAATGAAATATAATCTAAAAGACGAAATGTGTACGTAAATATTATAACAACATACAATGAATAGGTAATATTATCGGACTATTTATAATACTTTGAAAATAAATATCTTAAGTCATCACTTCCCATAATAAGAGGATTGGTAGAGAACTAAATATTAAACGGTTAGAAAAATATAAGGTTTTTGTAGATGCTTTTACAAACTCTTATAATTGGTTTCAATTTTTTTTGTTACTTTTAATATTTGTATTTTAATAAGTTCAGTATGGAACAAAATACTAAATTTCTAAAAAATATATACTCTTATGAAGTTTTAGTAGATATTCTACAAATTCTAAGAATTCACAATTAAATTCTTTCAATTCTTTAAATTATTTTCAATATTTCTATTATAATATATGTATGTTTGGTATAGAACTACATATTAAATTAAGAAAATTATATACACTTATGAGATTTTTGGAGATATAGAACTTTTTCCTCTACAAACTGGTTTCAATTCTTTGTATTACTCTTAAATATTAAATTTCTAAAAAAAATATACATTTATGAGGACTTTGTAGATACTTTTACCTCTTATAAATGGTGCCAATTCTTTTTATTACTATCAATATTAGTATATTAACATATAACCATTTACATACATTAATTGCACATATACTTATTTTAAAGATTTAAAAAAACCCAACTATTATTGCGCTGTACATAATCATTATCTCAACCACACATAATTGATTGATAAAGCCTAAATCTATTGACCGAGCGACACAATCAATGGCAATTTCAGCTTATAAAAGTCGCGGTAAATGCGCCAGCTCAACGCATTGTTCTACTTTATGGTTTGGTTTTGGCAATGAGTACGAATTGAATACGAGCTGAGAGCTGTGAGCTGTGAGCTGCGATTTGGCCAACTTTAATGGCTCGCATTAATTTTGCGGTTTCGTCTTCATTGAAAACTATTTAAGCCAAATTGTTGCGCTATTTTGTGCACATGATTGTTACAAATTGTTCAATTAAAGGCTTAAAAAAGCCAAGGCGAATTGGCCCGGTCCAAGCGCGAGACTTCGCATCTCTAGTCTTTGGCCTGGCCAAAAGACGCCTTGGCACATCGGTAGCCAGTTAGCCAGAGGCCAACACAAAAAAAAAGACTACACTTTTTTCCCCTCAGTTTTTTTTGTGTGGCAACTTGTGCAGGGATAATGGATGTGCGTTTAAGCAGCCAACTGATAAATCGCTGGACCGAACAGCAGGTGTCGCACCCGTGGAGTGTGAGGAAAAGTGTGAGAATATTGCGTGGAAAAAGCACAATTTCCACAGTTCGCACAATTTATTAACATAGCACCAAAAAAAAAGCGAAATTTTCATATGAAATGCATATAAATAAACACCAGCAACTGCAATAGCAACAACCACAAAACTCAATTGCCATGAACTGTACTGCAGTTCGGGCCTAAACGGAACATGGCCAACAGTCATTGTTGCTGTTGCTAGTGTTGCAGTTGCTGTTGTTGCTGTTGTTGTTGATTTGGCAATTAGGGGCGTGATTTTAGCCATTGTGCATTTAGCATAATGAAGCGCAATAAGTGTTAATTGGATTTGCATTTTGTGTGCTGCCTTCCCCTCACACCCTTGACGACCCCTCCCTTCACCCCCTTTGGCACTCTTGAACTCCCTTGCTACCAACTCAATAATGCACGTGGCTTGATTTAGTGCAATGAAGCGCATAATTTATGACTAAATTCTATAGTACGCTTGATTAAGTTGCGAAATATGCAATAAAATTTATTAAATTGCTAAATAAAGCGCCAAATACGAAAGGACGGAGAAACTTTTGCAGTTAAGTGAGCAAAGTTCGAAAAGTTAACTAAGGCAAATTGAAATAGTTGAGGAGATAACAACTTATCTTTAAAGAAAACTTTGATTTACTTTCGCTATTGAACTGTGAAATAATCAGAAACACTCTAAAGAGTGGGTAATATACACATTGAACATAAATGTAAAATGGAAAGGGAAAATTATTAAAATACGAATCATACAGCATTCAAAAAAATGTAACATGTAATCAACAGAAATAAGATCTGAATTGTATTCCTGGTCTAGTTGTTGTAAAGTTGTAAAGAAATTAAATTATAACTTTAATACAAATATTCTAAAATACAAAAGTAAAGAAAGCAAATTTCACCTGAAAACTTCAGGAAGACAACTTCAAAGACATGGAGACAATAAAATTGAATAGAAAATTGAACATCACATGACTATATTAATATCTAGTACATTTTTAAAAAGAAGTAAAAGTAAAGTAACAAAAACCAACATCAGCTTCCTGCAATTAATCAATATCCACTTGATCCATTAACTACCCAAACATAACTCATTCAAACAAAGACGAAAGTGTAGACTCAATTTGCTATAATTTAATGCTAACAAGTAGAAAAGCTACAATCGAGTGTGCTCGACTTTGAGATACCTGTAATATGTTTATCACAAAAATACTAACATAAGCCGAATGATATATTTTGTATACTTAGTATTACACTCAAAATATACCATCATAAAGTTGAAATATACCAGATTTTCATGCAAAGCATCTAAGAGCCAGTTTCCATACAAAAGTAATACTTCAATAACTTCAACAATTTCTATCTTATCGCACAGACAGACAAACGGACAAACTATATCATCAAGAACATATACTTTAGAAGGTCTGACATGCCTTTTTCTGCCAGTTACACAAAGTTATTGCCCTTTTTTTTATGGGTATCGGGTATAAAAAATGACTAAAAACAATAAAATGTTGGCCACCTTGCAAAGTGTGGGAATATTACATTCACCAATGGCTAATTTGGCATAGATAATTCAAAGTCAAGGAGGCTAAATGTTGACAACATTCAATCAATAAAAATGGGCTATAATACCAAATGGCTTATAGTTGAAATTAAAGTGAATCAAAGCACAAAAGTCAAATAGCTAAAGCGATAAAGAGAAAGTGAGTTGGTCATAGATCAAGTGCAGCTATCGCGATGGCCAATCAAAAGCAAAATGATCAAGTACTATTTGGTATACTCGTAAGTAGCACATGGGGAGCTAATGAAATTTGAGTGGGCAACAAGCGGCAAGCGCCAGGTAGAACACTAAACATGCAACATGCAACTTGCAACCTCACCTCTGGGGTCTGAGACTCGCGAGGAATCTCGTTGCTGGTTGGTTGGTTGTCTGCTTTGGGGTCTGAGATCTGGGCAATGCCATCAAATCATGATCCTCATCAAGGCCAAGGCGACAGTCAGCAAGTAATCAGCAGCCAACTTGGTTCAAGTCAAGTTCAGGTTGAGAGATGCTTATCAGCTGTAGACTGCAGACTGCCGAAGGAGCCACTAGCAGACCTCTTGTGTTGCACCAATTTATGATCGACAGAAGACCAAAAAGGAGCTACACAAAAAAAAAAGAGCAGAGAGAGAGAGAGAGAGAGAGGAGCATTGGGTGTTGGCAGGCTGCTGCCTGACTGCATCGACCACAATGATAAATTCTCATCAAAAAAATATTTCACACTGCGGGATATCATCTCAAATCCCCAAAGAGAACAGAGCTGAGATCTTTTGCTGATCAGATCTTTGTGTGTTTGGGGAATGCCACAAATATTTCTTGAAAATTATTAAAGATCATGCAAAGGCAACGAGAAGAGAAGCAAAGCAGCTAACAAACACGCGCTCATTTTGGCTTAATTAGTGAAACATGCCAACAAACTAACGTATGAACAACTTGCCACGATCCCGAATCTGGATTTTGGTTTCGTTACGTTTCGATCTTGATCTTGATCTGTTATACTACTACTACGAGACTACTACGACTACTTCTTCCTCTTCCCATAGAGCTCTCAAATATCGCTCTCAACTCGTTGTCGCGCACTAATTAAAATTTATATATTTTAAGCGCATAGTTTTCGCTCGAGTTTCAAGATTTTTTTTCGTTTGATTTTTGTGTGTATGTGTGTGTGCTTATATTTTATTGTTATTATTCGGTTTGTTGTTATTGTGTTGTGTATTACGTGTTTTCAGCTTGTTTCGGCAGCCATTGAACCAATAAATCTTGTAGATAATATGATTTTATTAACTTTTAAATAGGCAAAACATTTGGCGCCTGTGTCGTTAGACGGTTAACTAAATTTGTTGTTGTATTTTTTTCGCATACTCTGTAAATTAAGCTAAATTTGGTGGAGCATGCTGTGCCCAGATTATATTCGACGAGTGACAAATGTAATTAAAGAAATAAATTAATATCAAAAGAGTTAAAGATGAAGTTTCTTTTCAATTAAATCATATTTAATATATTTTATATACTACATATTCAATGATTATACTATTTACCTATATAAATACTAAAATTTATATGTACTCTTATTATCATGAAAAGTAATAAAAGTTTAAGTTATTTTTACACAAATTACATCTAATATATTTTATATACTATTTATTCATTCATTATACTATTTACATATATAAATATTTTAATTTATATATACTATTCTAATCATGAGAAGTAATTAAAGTTTAAGTTTCTTTTCAAATAAATCATGTTTAACATATTTTGTATACTATTATACTATTACCTAGTAAAAATACTAAAATTAACGTAAACTCTAATTATTACATTAAAAAGCCTAATTTTACAGCAAAACTTAAAGCAATTCAGATCTAATTATTTTTCTCAGAAATATGTACTCAATTTTAATGAATTTATTTACTTGGTAGATCATAAATTCCCATCTGATAACAGGGTATTGAATTAGTCATCTCTTCTTGGAATTGGATTTGGTTTGCCTTACTTTTTTTGGGAATATTTAAAACTGATGCCGTTTTGACAACCAAATTAGAGTACATACTGTCTGTTGGCTTCGTTCGTTCGTTTGTTTTTTTTTTTTAGCTGCATATTTATCGCTTTGGCTCAGCAAACGTTGAATTAATTAAGTATGCAAATGATGCTCGAGATTTGCGGTACTTGCCACGCACCATGATTATGATGATGATGACGCTGACGATCATCATAATTATGAACAAAAAAAATGTGTTTTCGTTTGGAATTTGGGACTGTTCGACATCACATTGGAAATTCCTTTGATTTTGGCGTTAGTTATTTTTATGAGGTGAGCTCATAATTTTACGTAGATTTATATATTTTTATGGTATTTTGTGGGTCAAACCCAAAAATCCCCAAAGTGATTAACGCGATTTACGTTTCGGTGATTTGAAACTGAACTGAATTTACTAATTAACTGAGAACAACGATTATTTATTAAATTATGACAAATTATTTCACCAAATAAAATTGAATATATTTAATTTAGCGTATCCGCATTCTAAGACTAAGATTATATATTATAATATATTATGATATAATCCGAATTAGCAACATAAGAATGACATAAAAATAAGGATCCCAATGAGTTTTAATCCGAAACTCATCCAAAAAAATATAAATATTTTGGTGTATAAATATTTATTTGTTATGTAAGTGTAGGGAAAAGGATTATATAATATTCTAAAATTATATAAGCTGTTGTAAGTTCAGAATCTCAAAAAAAACTTCATACTATTCTGTTCAACAGAAAACTACATAGTTTAAAAAAATATAAAATAAAAATACATAGTATTTAAAAATAATCAGAACTTTGTAATTTTATCTTTAGCATTTGTTTGAATTGAAAGCAAAATAATCTCTGGACTCAAAAGTATTCATTTAAACAGAAAACGGATTTAAAAAATATATAAACATGCTAAATAATCAGAATGTTGCAATATTATCCTTAGCATTTTCTTGAAATGAAAGCATATTTTATTTCTATATAATTTATACTGTTCATTTTGTGACTTAGCAAAGTAACAACAAAGAAAATAAGAAGCCACAAAGTACTAGTAATTTATAATTATACACTAAAAATAATTCCGATCTGACAATGTCTCATCGATAATCTGAAATATTTTTCGCAGACATGGCGCGAGTTTTATGCAAATGTGCCGTAATCCCTTGTTGACATCTGTCAATTATAAATGTCTCAACTTTGGCATGTTGCTTGGCAAATAAAACCACATGTGGCAGATGGGAACAACTGTGGCAAACTGTGGCAACAAAATCTCAAGAAGGCATAATGACAAACATAGCAAAAATAAGCGATAAAATGAGTTGGTAAAATTTCACCAAAATAATAAAAACATGTGAAATATGTTCGGGCAACGCGATGGTACGATGCAATACCGATTTTGAGATTTTATGGCCTATTAAAAAGCCTGAATCATTAAGCCTTTTTTTTTCTTGGCCAGCCAAAGCCACATGGTCGCAGTCTGGAGCCCCCAAAGCCCAAAGACCAAAGACGGTGTCGGAGTCGGAGTCAGAGTCGGAGTCAGCAGCAGCAGCAGCACAGTCGTCTTATCCTATGTCTATTCGCGTCCTAATTGATGTTAGTTCATAATTTTCCTTTGGAAAATGTAGCAATTAATTGCGTTGTCCATAAGACGCGTCGGTGCCCCACTGTGCGAGCCGCACATTGCGCAATGCGCCGCATAAAATGCCTCACCGTTCGTCCAATAAAAGTTTACAAGCCAACAAGAGTACCACAAAAAAAAAACACAAGTAACTTCGCAAAGCGTTCAACTCAAGCCGATAAACGATATACACTAGAAAGAGATGAGAAAAATCAATCTCTGTTAACTTATTAAAATAAATAAATTATAATTCGTAATTTCGAATTCATATTTTTATGCTAACTAACTTACATTTATATATTAAAACTTATTTTAAAATCTTTTAAATACATAGTTCAAATTAAAAATTCAATTCTTTGCGAACAAGCTTTCTATTTAAAGTAAAACTACATAAATTAATAATAGAAAAGAATAAGAATATTATCGAAATTTAGCATTAAAAATATTAGCAATGTTCTTAAACTTTGTAAAAGAAAAGTTTTCTTTTCAATTTTTCTTGTACACTTTTTTACCTTTACTTGAAAGCTGGAGAGCCAAACATTTTGTGCATTACTCTTTGTGCTTCATAACATACTTTATTTCGCTTATTTTCGTTTAGGAGGTATCGTATAATTTTAAGTTCTACGCTAATTAATTTTATTTGAAATATTAAATTAATATTATTTAAACTAAGAAATATTATAAAATTTGAATTATTCGTTCATAGAAGTTAAAATATTAAATACTGTAGAGTTATGTATATTAAAAATTCAATGAAGTTTTGAGATTTTATTTTTTTACAGTAAAAATGGGCAATACATTTTAAATTCTGCTCTACAGGATCCTGAAAATTGTATTAAGATTCACTTTAATTGCAATAAAAAATAAAATAGACAATAATTATTATCAAATTTTTTTTTTGTTTCTTAGAATATACAAATAATGAAATTTTTGGGCAAATCAAGACTAACACTTTTAAAAATTGGGTTCCCCATAAATTTAGAAAATGAGAATCTAACTGAAATCTATTTCCTTCCCGTCAATGACATTAAAGCAACGGTTTAATGTAAGTAAAAACAACTTAATTCTTTCTAATGAAAAAAGATATCTCTGTACGTTAGTGATACATGTTTTATGAATATTAAAAGTTGTATTGTTCATAATTATTTCGCATTGTCTATAGTCTATTATTTTATGTTGATGAGCGAAATAAAAAAAGACAGTACTAAACAAATACTGCTCAAGTGCATAACAAATTGCATATACCCTAAGAAACTCTTATTCCTTTTGGTGGGTGTAACGTAAGAAACATGTGTGGGGTTAACTGCGAGAGAAAATCGCTGGTCAACATACTTTAGTAATTAGAACAAGAGAAAACAATAAAGAGAAATAGAGAATCAGGAATATGACCGCAACATGTCAAATATATTAAAGTTTACGCTGATTTGCGACGAGAATAAGAAAAAAGCCTTAAAGCCATTTGAAACTAATAATGTTGAAGAGAGTTCGAGGGTTTTTATTTATTTTTGTTGTTTTTTTCTTTTTCGTTGAAGCCGAAGACCACCGCTGCTTACACTAGATCAACGTAGTGCTGTGATTTACTGAAAATTAAATTTTTTTTTCGCTCTCCCCCATCTGTATTTATTCCGCGAGAGGTCGAGAGACTGCAAGTTAATTATGACTGCGGTTTGTAATGGTGGAGCACACAGTCGGGATGATGGGGAGTAAATGGGGAGTATGGCTTGAATTTATGTCTAGTCGGAGAGACTACAGACTGGAGAGACTGGAAAGTTTAGATTGCAGGCAGAAGGGGGTTAAACAACAAACAAGTGCGCAGGTTATTTTCTGTTAATTAGTGTTACGTGATGATACCTCCACACACACACATGGGAATGGGTGGTGCCCAGCAAGACGAGAGTTAACCCACGGATTTAATGATCGCATGGCTGACAGACTGACGGACGGACAGACAGACAGACAGACAGACAGACGGAGAGACAGACCAAACAGACAGGTCAAACAGATGGTCGACGTTATAAACGCCAAAACTATAAACAATTGACAAGGAGTATGCATCTGCATTTGTCCATCTGTATGTATATTTGTATGTGAGCCAACAAATTGTGCACAATTTTCACCAATTTACAATTTTATGATATTGCAAACAAAACAACTGCAGCAAAAGCAAAAAGAAAACTTCATTAAAGCATTGCAAAAATAGAAACGAAAAGCACAAAAAAAATATTTATGCAGGCAATTTAAATACACATCGCACCGCAATAACAACAACAACAACAACAACAACAGCAACAGCAAGAGCCGAAAAATAAATAGCAAAATAATAAAGGAAGGTGTAAAGACTTAAAGCCTGCAAACCAAGCCGCCAGCTAAGACATCAACAACAACAACACTAACAACAGCAACAACAACAACAACTAATCGAACTGGTCATCAATTGGCCAAAGCCTGGTAATGGTCGCCCAACACAACGCAAAAACAAACGGCACAACAGGCCAAACAGAGTCTTGGCCAGGCCACGAGTCGATTCCCAGTCCAGTGCAGACCAAGCGATCGATCGACAACGGCAACGACAACGTCGAAGTCGAAGTCACCTCCAAAGCGGCAGCCGCAGCCGCATCGCAGCAGCAGCAGCAGCAAACGGTCAAACACAACGACGATCGATCTTAACAGTCGCCGATGACTTCGACTTCGACGTCGCTGTCGCTGCAGATGCGGCTAAGCAGAGTCCAGATCCCGTCACAGGCAACGGACAACAGCCAAAGTGGGTGATGCGACGACACACATGCGCAGACAGCAATGCGCACAGTGTCCTCGACTTTAATATGAAGCTCGATATTTTGAACAACAATTATTTCATTTGAAAAATTTAATGGAATACAAAAGATTAAAAAAATGTTTTAGCATACTAAAAAAAAAGGAATATACAAGTAGTATCAAATTCTTCAGCTGATAAAATTGCACTAAATAAAAATCAGCGCAATAAAGTATAACATTCTATTTTACCGTTCATTACATTTTGCACAAACTACTTTGTAAATTCTAAAAAAAATCGTTGGAATTTCTAGTCACTTGATAAAAAAACATTTAAAATGAAAATTAATAAAATTATCAGTTTTGCAACTATACATTTTACAATATATTTGTTATTATATTAAGCTCTTGTTTTTTGCTCATTAGCGTATTTATTTATAAACAATACGCAAGTTTATATTTTCATCGTTTATTAAAAAGTATAGCATACTTTCGGGTTTAATATTTTGGGCGCCAGTTATAAAAGTTATAAACAAAGACTTCAAAGTATTTTGCATAAATTACATACCAAGAAAAATAAGATACTATCATAACTAATATCATATTGGCATTTCTGACATTATTAATATAACAAAAAAGAAGTTAAAATCTTAAGATTGGTTATTGTTTATTGTTTATTTGCCAACAATTTGAGGAATTTCGCACATTCTCAATAGATTTGTTCCGGTTCTTAGAGAATTTCATACATTTTTGAATGTGTTGACATAATAATAATGTTGAACATAATGGATATAAGATTGATTCGTTTCTAACAAAAAAATTCAAAAAATCAAAAAAGCAATCGCCTGACATAGCTATTTTCTATTTTTGTAGAATACATTGATCTTTTTAGCTCTGTGCAAAATTCAGTTTTAAACTAAATTATTTATACTATATTAGTAGTAATAATATAATATATTTTATAAAGTCAGAAGATGCCACAAGGCAACTGAAAGATTAATAGTTAGAGAGTTATTTTCTATTTTTAAAATAAAATTGTTTAACTTTACGTAAATAATAGAACTATTCAAACAAAATTCAAATATACTAATTTAGCATTTACTGTTTCGAGAATTCTAACAATTCTAATGAACGAACAGATAGTTCAGCAAACGTGATTTAATCGACTTTGTTTTTTAAAATGAATATCACAATAATACCTTAAGTTTTTATGAATTCTAAAAAAAATTTATTTCAAAATTATATACATCAAGTAATCAAGTAAAATGAAATTTTCATGTAAACTGATTAAAATAGAGCTTAAACAATTTTTTTACTGCTTTCCAATAAGCTGCGGCCCACTGTAAGCTAACTGTGCCCCGCCCTGAACCACCCGCAAAACGGTTCAACACATGTGAACGCCAAAAAAACCCAAAACGAAGACGCAGCAGCCGCTGCTTTTGGCCACTTCCCCTTTGCCCTCCAATCCAGCAACACAGCATGGACTGTGACCGTATGGGGCACGTTGCAAGTCGCAAGTCGCGAGTCGACGGGCGGCCGATTCACCTGTCGCTGCTTTTTGTTTGCTTTACGCAGCGCAGTCGGCAGATGCAAATGGGTGGAGCAGCAGGCAGATAAAGAAGACAACGCAAAAGAGAGAGAGAGAGAGTGGAGGAGAGAGTATGAAAAGGAAAGAAATTGAAGAGAGAACTGCGACCTGGTCGCTGCTTTATGCGAATTCCATGAATTTGATCATTTTGGTGGAAGCGTATTAGATATTTGGCATCTTGGCGTGCAGTTGCCATCAACCACAACAACAACAACAGTTGCACAAGTGACTGACGTACAATGCACAAAAAAAAAGTGGTTGTTGTTGGCTTTGGCAGAGGTCAGCGCACACACGTGACCCGCTGTGTGTTGCATGATCGATGGAATTGCCACAGCAAAGCCTAGAAATAAAATGGATTATAATTATTATGCTGTGCACAGTTCGTGGCCAAGACTGGGACAAGTTTCAGCGGTCAGAGGGAGGGAAGCAAAACACTTGGCTCACTTTTATTGTCAACCAATAAAATAGCCAAAGACGAAGACGAAGACGACGATGACGATGACGACGGGCTTACAACTTGCATGGAATTGATTTGGCCCGCAGCGGCTATTAACAGCAACAAAGCAGCGACAAAACGAAGTGGAAACCCTCAAGAAGCTGCAGCCAAAGCTGAAGCTGAGGCTGAGCCTGAAGATGAGTCTGCTGCAGTCCAATGAGGCTGAGTATGATGATGTCGATGTTGATGTTGATACAACGGCCAGCCGGGCGGCAGCAACTGCAGCAGCAGCAGTTGACATCAGGTGCCACTTTTGATACAGTGAAACCTGCCTAGGATCACGATTGCAAATGCTAATCAACTAACCAAAAAAAGTTTAAGTAAGCAAACACCTCGCATAGATTTTGTAAAAATTAAATAAAATATATCATTAAATTAAATATTTTATTTTTTAATCTAGTTTTGAATTGGAAAATAAATTAACTTCTTTAAGTATTCGTAAAATTATATTATTTACAACAAAAAAAGAATCAGACAGTACAAGATTCCCTAATTTACAGCCTAATCCAAATTCTAATTTTTACTTTAAAAGAAATATTGAAAAAAATGTCAGATTTCTACATTTTTCATTTATATAAATGAAGTTGTAATATTTGGTTGTGTAGTCTTGGAATAAAAATAAAATAGTTTATGAAGAAGTAATTGAAGCATTTATTTGAGCTTTCATGATAAATGAGATATTTAAAAAAAATATATTTTTCAATTAAGAATTTTTTTAAATTTCAAATTAATTTTGCAATACTTATCTCAGTTTGTTCTTATCAATTATTGACAAGCCTATAATAAAATATTTCTTGTAAAAAAGAACTAAATATTTTGCATAATAAATCCTACACAAGCAGCAAATATTAATTAGTATAATAAATATTGAAAATGTCCGCTATGTGGTTGTTTCACTGTACCCAAAATTCCAATAAGCATTTTTGTAGGCTAAAAGACACAACAGTGCCATACTGCAACAACAACAACACAACAACAGCAAATGCAACAGCAGCGGCAGCAGCAGCAGCAACGTGGCGTTGTAACAACATAAACAACCGAATACTATTTGGCCTTTTGCACCTTTTTTGGCATGAAACAACTTTGGCAGCGAGGCAGGCAATGTGCATTGGATGAGCTGTGTTAGCCCCCAAAGATCTTTATTTCGGTTCGAAGGATGCCCGATGATCGCGTATGCAGCTAGACGACAACAACAACAACAACTACGACGACGACAACGCCCCGAAAGGCACAATTAAAATTTCACGCTTCGCTGCCGCGTTTTCAACCTAACCCCAAAAAGGGGACAAGCAGCGCGCCGCTAAAACACGCTGACCATTTTCGGCAGTGGCCGCCGCGGCCTGCCAAAAAAAAAAAAAAAAGTGCGGCGTCGGCATCTTTACTTTGTAGCGGCCGGTAGAGAGGGATATGTATATAGTATGCACTTACCTATTGTAAGTTAGCGGTAGCCGCCAACTTAATGCCACGCGTGCAATTTGCAGAGGCCGCAAGGGAATTGCAAAGCGCGCAAAGCAGCAACACACATACACGGACACCTACACGCACACTTGTTAATGAGCTGGAGCTCGTGCTAATTACTGATGCCGGTTTCAACAATTGCAAATGGCCGACGGCATCGATAGCAAAGCAAATGTCAACAGGGGCACCAAGTAGCCAGTTAGCTGATGTTTAATGTTCAAATTAATATGCACAGATTTAAATTGCCCGGCGATCAACAAACACTTTAAATTCAAATAAATATCTCACAAACATAAATAAGCCGACAAAATCAACGAATTCCATATTCGACACTTGATTCCACTACACAGCTGTATAAGGTACGCACCGCCACTTCACCATATTATTATTATAATTATATAATTTATATTTTTAACCGCCAAAATAATAAGCTACTTTTCCAAAGTCTAACCGACGCGACAGAAAAAAATTAGGTTGCCACTCTGTTAGCAAGGGTTTGAACCTATTTCACACAGTCTGGCATCGCATTTGGTATTTTTCGAACTGCAAACTGCTGTAGCGAATCTTCGTTTAATTTCCAATAAATTACTTATTGTTCCAAATATTACTATATATTAGTAGAAATTTGATTAATGGAAGAAGAACACTCGAATAACAATCAAAAAAAACTTTTGAAGTAGACTATATTCTGTATAAGCTACGGAATGAAAAAACTGTTTGAAGTGGAGAGGCTTTTTATGCGCATTTTGAAAATATACCAAGATACTAAAGAAAGTGTAACCATGTGACTGCAATATAAAAATACTATGAAAAAGAATAGTGCCAGCTACGGCCCAGTTGTTTATAAGTTTGGCGCCAATAAGAAACAAAATTCAATGTGTTCAGTGAAATGCGACCATTACGCTTTGTGTCTGCTTACAAAAACATGATTAATGTGAACTATATGTTATGAACCATATAAATTTCTATATAAAAGATAACGACACCCACAACTAAACTACGCATTATAAACAATCATTTATTTGCCAAGCTCTATTTGTATACAAAAAAAACACCATAACAACCAAAACGAAAAAGAGCATCAAGATCGTTCTCTTAAACTGCCGCTCATTCGTTCCCTACAGCACAGAAAAGAGACGGCGGTTTACGATAGCGGCAGTGGCTCTCCCGTTCGCTCTCAGCTTTGCTGTTTGCTGTGCTTGCAAAATATAAGCGACCTGTTCGTTTGTGCCATTAGCAATTTAACCAGCAACGGAAAAAGACGTGTGTGCGGACCGTGAATAACAAAAAAAGTACACGAAATACTTATATTTCGAGTTTGTAAACAAAAAACCAAGCGGAAATCTGTGTGCGAAAACCAAAACCGAGTAAAAATTTGTCGACACAAACCAAAAGAAAAACACGTGTGTTAATCTTGCCATTAAAAATGAACAAACATAAATTAATTGCGAACGATGACAATGTAATTTGAATGTTTCGTCTGTCGGGCAACATTTAGCAAAATTCAAACAAACAAATAAACAAAAAACAACAACAACCACAACAGACAACGGTAGATACATTTTATTGTTGTGTTTTTATTTGTTATAAGAAAGAGGTAAGTACACACTTAACTGATCACAGCAAAGATCTCGCGTAGGTCTCATTGCCCCAATTTCATTTACGTTCGTACGTACGTAGTGACGTTATGTTGTCCGTCTGAAGGCGGCCAGTCTGACTATCTGTCTGCCCGCCCGGCCATTTGTCTTACAAATCTCAGAGTATGTGTGTGTGTGTGTGTGAGTGTATGTGAATGTGTGTGTGTGTTTTTTGGGTTTTCTTTATTGTAAAAGTTTAATTGCTGTTAGCGGCTGTTTGACCAGTTTGTTTGCTGCCTTATGACTAACACAGATCCCAAGACGTCATTTTAGTATTAGACATCTCTCTCTCCCTCTTCCCCTACTTCTTCTGCCTCTGCCTCCTACTCCTTCTTCGTCTCTTGTTGCTTGGCTTAAAACTAAAATTGGCGACGCCAGTGACAGCAGCAGCAGCAAACTTTTCAGCTGGCTCTGATTGCATAAATGCCTGTTGCTATTGTTGTTGTTGTCGCTGTCTTTTTCTGCTGCGCAGTCGTCGCGCAAAATTTTAAGTTTGAAACAGAAACTGAATTTGGACGAAAACATTTATTTATCTTGACCTCTACTTTTGACCTTTTATTACCCACAAATGTATAACAATTAATATGGCGTGCAACAGGTTGGCTTGCATATACAACAGTTTTAGAGTCACAATGAATGTGCAAAGGTGTTGAGTAGTTAAAGGATATTATAACAAAGCGAGATGTTGGTAAAACATAGTTTTAGTTAATGTTTAGTATAACATTAAGTCACTTTTCCAACTTCAATCGACTGCATCAGATGACGAAAGCACTGACATCTATTGCAAACTTTAATTATATTCCTTAAATTATAAAAAGAAGACAAGAAGAACGAAGACAAAAAGCAATAAGGACAGCGAATAATGTTAAGTGCATGTTGCAAAACGTAGTATAACAGTTTAAACTAGGAAATGTATAACACTGTTTGTAATTGCAATGCATGGGAATTGCAGACATGTGTATAACAGTTTTATGGCCAATGTATAACATTGCATTGTTAGGACATGCGCATGCAAAATTTGCACTTTATCGTGTTTTATATAACAGTTTATGACTATGAGATAAATGCAAGCATTTCACATATTATACTGTGCATTCAAATTTGTAACCAAATTGTTGGAATTCAAGGTGTCAGCAGAAAGACAACAAAAGGAATTTTGTTGACATTCATTGTGCACATAAACTTGGTTAAATAAATTCATTTTAATTATTCAAGGCAATCACGAATTATTCCCAATTAAATTTTCAATCCAGTCGCAACATTTATTTGATTACAATTAAATATTTAAATAAACAAAAGAAAAAAATGTAGCCAAATAAATTCATTTGAATTATTTATGGCCCCTTTGTGAATTATTGCCAATTAAATTTTAAATCCAGTAACATTAATTATATATTTATTATGAAATCAACAAAACAAATCAGTTATGCGCAGAAAGAATTCTATTTTCGAGCAATCATTATCAATTATTTACTACCATTTATATTTATAACGATTTTCAAGTGTTATAACAGATGACTAGCGATTTTTATCATTTCTTGTGCAAATATTTTATTGGTTTAATTGTCGATTTTTTAATGCTAGTTTCCGTATCTCTCTGTTCTGCGTTTCGGTATCGTGTGAAATTTACACAGCCATAAATAATCAAATTCATTTATTGCAATTTTTAATTACATAAATTCATGCTCCGGCTATCTTTGCAGTTTTATCTATGCCGTATTTGCGTTTCGGGGGAAACTCCCTTTATCAAGTGTATTAAAATCTTCGATGTGCCCCTCAAGAATTGCTTATTTGTTATTTCTTTCCTTTTTTTTTTGTAATTTTTATTTCGTGTTTTCTGTTTCTTTTCTTTTCATTTTTTTTTTTGATACACTCGCGCAGCACAGTTGCTGCGTGTGTCTTTGTATGTGTCTTCATAATTTTGTATTATTTGTCGATTCGACAAAAGATAGCTTATCATGCCACTATAACATATGCCAAACTGATTGGCTTGATAAGTCCTACTTGATATCAGTACGACAGTTTCAAACGCCAGCCCCAACACAAATACCAATACACGGATACACCAAAACACCGAAACTGAAACCAAACACCCAACAAATCAGACAACTTATACGAAATAGTCGGCGTTGTTCATACCCTCTAAATGGTGCAAGAGTTGCAATAATTTGTGACGAATTTAAAATTCCTAAAAAATACTCATTGAAATGCTTAAAACATCGCTTTAAAAAAATTTCTCGTTTTAAATTAAATTTTAAATATTTAACTTTTCATAGCAATCCAATAAATAGTACATAAAATTGATGAAACTCCGCATAAGACTATTAAATTAAATTGTTTGCATAATTTGAATATAATTTATGTAATAAAATTCATCCAAATTTAAATACCAACAAAATTCAAAAGAATAATTTATTGAAAACATTTTTGGCAAGTGAATTGAAAAATGTTTAAAGATCTACATTAGGTTAATACAATTGAAGCTTGAAAAATTTTCAACATATACTTACATTAATATACTTCAAAAAATGGAAAGTAGAGAAACATCATAAAAGTATACACTAGATTATTTGAATTGACGAAAACATAAACACATAACTATATACTCTTAAAACACAAAATTTCCTTTTTATTAGTAATAGAAACCAATATTAATCTTAGTTTGAATTTGTGCTAAATATCATTAGCATTATTTCCATTTCTAATCTAACTTTGCTATTTGGTAGCTAAGCTACCCCATTTAGTTTCAAGTACAGGGTATTGAAACCTTGCAGACAAGCTTACGGCGCAATAAAACACATTACTATGGATTGCAATTGACTAAAGCAAGAAATAGCCGTCAACTACACACATAACTCGGACTGTCTGGCACTCTGGTAATATGCCCCCAAACGTGTCCCCCCCCCTCTTACCTCTTCTCTCGCCCCCACACCATTTGGCTGCGACGACAACAACACGCCCCTGGCAACACAAAATTGAAATTCAACTGAGAGTTTGCTAATTTATTTCTTTTTTTGGTTATTTTTCACCGTTTTTTTTTTTTTTCGTTTTTGGTTGTTCTCGTTACAGTTTTTTACGCTTTCAGGATCTCAACCTACGTCAACAAAACACGTTTTGATATTGTTTCATCAAATCGAAAAATTTACATAAGATTTGATTAGAAATAAATACGACACAGTCTACGACAAGTTGTTTGACAAACATTATCAATCAGAGAATGGCACAGATTTTGGGTCTACAGATTTTGTGTGCCGGCTTCCTTCTGCTAACTGGAGCTGGACGCGGATGTGAGGGGGCAACAGCAACAGCATCAGCCTCAGTCCCAACATCATCATCATCATCAGCAGCAGCAGCAGCATTATTGTCAGGTGAGTTCCGAGAATATTATGTATTCGATTTGGTAAATATGGGAAACATACGACTACGACGCATTAACTCATGCGGATTTTATAAAAATAGATAAGAGAGAAATGTTGTTTTTTTGTTATTTGTTGGCCATCAAATAAGCAGTTCAATCCAACAAATGAACTCATTTATAAACTCATCAACTGACTCATCGACGCTTAATGATCTTTTGTTGATCCGTTTTTCATTTTTGCTGCTCGTCCGTTTCTTTTTTTTTATGGTTTTAATAGCACCCGTAGGCTATATGCATACATATAGCAATCTGGCCCGACAAAAAATATGTTATTCCAATATGAATGTGTATATTTAGTATTCGCGACCTTATTACGCGAAAAATGATATTGAGATTCTCGAGATTCCCGAAAAATGTTGAGACAATCGACGTCACATCGAATCGCAGCGCATAATGACGTCAAGAACTATTTTATTATACCCAAAAAAATGTTTTGTTCGCTACGTTATGCCGTTATTTATAAGGTGGCATACTATGTATAGAGAGAGAAGATCGTATCCCCAGTGGGTTGCGTATGTTTTTGTTTATATTTTGTCGTGGTCGTTGTTGTTTTTATTTGTATTTGTATTTGTATTTATTGGGATTCTTTTTTTGTGTTTTTTTTTTTGTTTCGTCGTCTTCTCTTTTATTTTTATTTCTTTGCTACAAACACATGTTTTGTTGTTGTTCTTTTGCACAGTGTTTTTGTTTTAATTTGTGTATATTTTTCGCTGTGTTTTTGCGGCTTTTGTTTTTGCGGGTTTTTGAAACAATTTCATTGATAATTTCGATAGCGTCGCACGTTGTGTGTGCGTGTATGTGAGTGTGTGATAGTGTTCGTTTATTTTTGTTTGATTCAATTTGTTTATTTGTACTTTATGCGAGTGGTTGCCCTTGTGCCCAGCAAAAAGAGATAGACAAAGAGAGAGAGTGGAAGCTTTGGGGTTTACCTATTACGTGCCACATGCTCACCCGCTTGTCATGGGAGGTGCGTTTTGAGGTAACCCAATTACTTACACAACAAATGGAGCGAACGCTCGATGAAAGCACCAGCAGCAGAAATGAGTGCCAAATTAATTGAGCAATTGAGCGAGGCGTTTGAATAATTGTTTATCGCCAGATAAACTAATAGAAAATTTTAATAATCCACACACTAATCGATTCGGCACACACTAAAAATACCGTGAGTAACAAGAATGCGGAAAACAATCGGGCAGAGCATTTGGCATTAAGTAAGGTAAATTCTTACGTTTGAAATCGTTGTACGATTAGAATTGTATTGAAAATAAACATACAAATTGAAAATTGAAATCGAAATCGACTAAACCAATTAATTATCTAATTCGGGGGCGACCTTACGACTACATAATAAAAAAGCGTGTTAAACCAAAAAGAAACAAGTAAGAAATTTGCAGTTAAATGTGCTCGACTGTGAAATACCTGCTACCCATTTTTAATGAAAGCAAAACAGTCCGATATTATTCTTGAAATATACCGAATTAATGTACCAAAAATACTAAAAATATACTGAAGGTCATATTCGGTATTATTATTAAACACTACATGCAAAATATGCCGTAGATTCCAAAATATACCACATGGTCTAGTATTATTCTTAAAATATACCGAATTAATATACCACAGAATACTGAAAAGTACACTCAAAGCTATATTTGGTATATTGGTATATTAATAAATGCATAATATACTATAGGGTGCAAAATATTCCATGTTGTAATACAAAAGTCTTTCTTATATAAGTTTTAGGATTTTATATCTATTTCTCATAGTTTCTAAGATCTATGTTGGGTGTTCACAGACAGACTAACAGACAGACAGATCAAGAATATACTTACTTTATATAATACTTTATAGGGTCGGGATGCCTCCTTCTGACTGTTTTATACATTTTATTAAGACACAAAATTATAACACACTTCTCCCCTATGGATAGCGGGTATAAAAAATGTAGATATATAAAATGCATATAAGATCAGCATGTTGGCAACACGTGACTGCCTTATAAATTCGTAGTGTTTGATATCTTGGGTGTAGATGGACAGACAGAAAGGCGAGCAGACGATTAAAAATGTTGTTTAGTAGATATCGACGTATGAGTAATATGCAATGATTGGACAGAAATGTGTAATCGATCGATTCACTTGACGACTGATGCTTATCGCGAGTCAACGCTAGAGATTCTTGTAAAGCTATAAAACTTTAATTACAACTCGCAATAAAAGCAAAAAGATTCCATTACGCTGAATGCTATCGAACCCTTCTGGTAGTTTAAAGTACAATAATAGCAAAAAGAATTCCATGATTGGGCCCTAAATCATAAAAAGCAAAACTATGTATGTGTGCGATTAGTTGGCTAGATTCGTGGAATTTCGCTCAAGCCAAATGATAAACCAAAGCCTTATCAAAGAGGGGGAACTGTGAGTGCTGTGCGTATCCTAACCTAACCTAACCTAAGATAAAAACTTAATGAAAAATAAATAACACTTAGTTCGCAGTTTAAAGAAATACCCAAACCGAAAGAATCAAAAGAATGTCGTTAGCTGAAACAATCGATAAACGATAAAAAGGGGCAAATATTAATTCCGCAAATGGGAACCCAAGTGCAGTAATCAAGTTGTATACAACACGCTAATTAAAGCCAAGACAATCGATAAGGAAGAGAGAGAAAAAGAAGGCGAACGAAGGCGAAGAGTTACAAAGTGAACAGTTGGTTTTATTCTCGCATATCGAGGCCAAACATCAAACTAAATTTGCATAACCGACACCCCCAAAAAAAAGCACTTTCCATCTAGAGAGAGAGTCACAAAAAGTCAACCGAAAAGTCCCTAGAGGCCTAAGTAAACCTCTATTTAGTGTTGACAATTTGCATAGTCAACTCCCAACTTCAACTCTGACATTAGAGAGAGAGTGAGCGAGTGAGTCAATTCGAGTTGGGTGAGTGAGTGGTTGTTTTTTTCTTGTGGTTTGTGGTTTATCGTGGGCCACAACAAGGTCAAAAATATGCCACAATTAGCCACGAATAACTAAAGGCTAACAAACGCAAAAAAAAAGAAACAGGTAAAAGTGACAGCTGAGCTGAGTTAAATTTAGACAAATCAGAGCAGACAGACGGCAAGACAAAGAGCATAACCAAAAGCGAAAGGTTTTAACAAAAAAAAAAAAACACAAAAAGAAAGAAAACATTGAGATCAGCAAGAACAGATACAATGGTTAGATCGCAGATATGATACCCTAGATGGCTGCTACAACATACAAGTAATACAATAGACAGTCAGATTTATGAATATTCATGAAGTTTTGCCAGCCAGTTTGACACTTTCGAGCTGTATTCGCGATACAGGGTATCTCGACAGAGAAATGTCAATGTCAGAGACATCAGTTTGTAGATTATGTTTGTTGCAGAAATATTTTCGGATCATAAGAGAAATTTCTCTAAAAGAATGAAGTAAAAGCAAACAAGAGCAAACGATTGAGTAAATGATAAATATTTAAAAAATATATTTATTTAAATATATTAATATAACATTTTGAATATTTTATAATTGCACTCGACTATGTTCTGTCAACATAAAAAAAATAAATTACTTTTGGAATTTAGTACTAAATTATAATAAAAATATGAACAAATCTTAAAGATGAATATATTAATTTGAATTTGGGAAAAATTAGAAAAAAATACAATCTAGATTAGGTTAAATATGTCTTTCAGATTTTCAATGCATTCACATTTTAATAAGAACCGTAGATATATCGCTTTAATCTTATTATCTTATTGCCTTTATGTATATATTTTACAGGCTATATTGTAGGCTGTCAAATATAATGACTCTTGTTCTATTTGAGCTATGATGATGGTACTGCATACCCTAGCTTTATACATTTTACGGGGTATATTCTAGGCTGCAATCACCACCGACCATAATAACTTATACTCACCTATACTTTTTGAGCTTGGTTAAAAGCCAAAGTTCGCCAAAGATATCACAATGCATAAAAATAGCAGCGAAAATGTAAGAATATATTGCGTACTGCCTACCCTAGTTTTTTTTATACATTTTAATGGGTATATTGTAGACTGCAATCACAGCCAATCACATTCATTCCATTTCAATCAGCTATTCTATTTAAAGTTAAAAGCCAAAGATAGAACAATACACAAAAATTGCACCTAAAATGAAAGAGTATTTTTCGGACTGCATACCCTAGTTTCTATATATGATATCATAAGCTATTTCTACAGGGTATTTGCAGACAACACGCAATGTCAGTTAGATCAGCTGGCTGGATTATGATATTTGCCTACTGTCATTCTTATAATAGGCCATAAATCAAAACGCTCAACCCTCGACAGACTCTCAAGTGCAGTTGTATCTGTGTCTGTATCTGTATCTGTATATTTAGCTAGTTATATCTCAGAGATTGTTACGAAATGTGTGTGTTTGTGTGAATCCGCTGCTGATAAAACGCATTGGAATGTGTTAGCTAAACATTTAGCTTTCATTCTATTTTGCAAAAAACAAAACAGGGCGAAAATGGCCACCTTATTAACAGCGGAGCAATAGAAGCAACAACAACAGCAACAGCGATGAAGACCGCAACAGCAACAACAACAACAACAACAGCGACGGCGACAGCCACCCGCGACTTTAGTTAGCGGCGCTTGAGATAATTGCGAGATAAAAAGAAACGCAAAAATAAATAACAAATAATAATAATCTAAACGAAATTCCACAGCGTCAAAATAACAAATTCATTCGCTTTGCTTTTGCTTTTGTTTCTTTACTTTCTTGCTTTTTACTTTTTCCTTTTTGTCTGGATTCAGATATTTTTCTTCCCTCTTTTTTTTTGTTATAAATAAACTGGCCAATGACGACAGAACCATCAAATTAGCAACTCTTTGCTGTGAATTGCATGTCACACAATGTGTGTTGATAAGCAACTTTACAAATGACAATCGCAACTTGGACTTTGCACTCGCTGTGACCTTCAACAGCTGCTGCTGGTGCTCCTCTTCTTCTTCCTCCTCTAAGAATTGCATTGCACATTATAAAAGATTGTATTTATATGAGTCAAGTGCCTTGAGAACTCATTTTAACCCGAAAGATAGCTACATAGATAGATGGATAGATAGCCTCCATAATGTGCAGATCCGCATGCCTTCAAAACATTCCACGAATTCCATTCACACACTTCAAGTACACACACACACACACATGCACATAAACTTCAAGTGCACACACATATAAACAATGCACTTGTGGCAGTAATACTTAGATTATATTTTATCAATTACGTGGAGTATTACGAGTATATATGAGATTATCTGCAAGAAAAAATAAAGCTAAATAGATACGATAGTATTTACTGCTGAAGTATTCCAAATTTCACAACTAAAAAATGTGTTACAAAGTTTTTTTTTTATTTTTATATTTCAAGAAATAACTTTAATATATAATATATAAAAAAGAGATAATTTCTGTAAATTTATTTATTTCAAGAACAACACAAAACAAGTAAAAAAGTACCGCAAAGAATACCAAAGGTCACATTTGGTATATAGATGTAGTACGACATTCGAAATATACCATAGAGGACAAAATATACCACATTGTCAAGCAAATCAGCTAAGACTGCTAAGGCAGTAAATTGCAATAGAATAGAATAAATAAAGAGTTAAAGATACAAAATTAAGAAAATAAACAAATGTATTAACAAAATAGATCATCTGATAAATCAATGGTGCTTGACTAAAAAGGGAAAGTTAGGTTCAGCATTAAACAACCTTTCTTACAACTCTTCGAAAAAAGTTGCTTTACTTTAATAGAAACAAGAAACATAGAAAGCAGGGTTAGATATATGAATATCTCTATAGGTTATCATAGCTCTTTGTTGGCCAACTAAGTACGTGTTTTTATAGTCATTAAAAGTTTTGCGTGTTATTATAATTAGATAGGGAAGCAAATAGCACAGCAGAAGACAGACTGACAAACAAACAAACAAATCGTATTACGTACTAAGATTTAAATATAACACAATTAAAATGCTTGAGATTTAGGAATTGAAAGAATTCAAGAATACAAAGATGTGCAGCTCATTAAATAGCGTTCATTAAAACTTGATTTATATTTGGTATATGAATTGTCTCTCTATATTTAAGTACTTAGGTAATACTAAGTGCAAACTTTGTATGCACAACTTTGTTTACCCTCGACATTTACCATACTAAAAGTGAATACAAAAGCGAAAAGCGAAATGCGATCAACAAGATTATTATTGCCACTCACCGAACGAACCGAACAAATGAATGAATCATCGAGCATCGAAATAATTATTTACATGTTCCACTCGGATAATAATCTGCGCAGACAGATCTTGAAGGTTAGCATCATCATCATCATCATCAACAAAAAACACCTCCACAGCACACAAAAAAGGGATTGAAAGAAAAAAGAAATAGACGACGTCAGTTTGTTAAGACAACATGACAAGAAATAATCAGCCCACTTTAAGCTATCACACAAATTCCGATGTTGACATTCAAATCAAAGGCCATGAATCAATTTGAGATTTTCATAAAAGAATGCAATAAAAGCACATAAAGAAGTATATTTCACATTGAATAAACTTTGGTTGAGTACACTCATTGCATAACTGGACAGAGAAAGAGAAAGAGATAGTGATAGAGAGAAGAAAGAGAGGGAGAGAGCTGGAAACAAGTTTAAATTTGTGTTAGGGAACCAGACGCTTTATGTGGCATCCATAAAAAAGTGTGTTTTGTGTTTTGTTTTTGTCGTCGTTGATAAGGAATGTCCGAGTTTTGATATCGTGCCAACTACGTCATTTCTTAATTAATATGGTTTATTCACCTTGGCTTTCGAGTTTCGCGTTTAATCTGCGACAACAGCCAATGCAGTTAACTAATTCGCGATTGACCTTCCACATTTTATTTCGTTTAGTATATAGTATTATATCAAAACAAATGCTGTTATCAATTTTATAGCAGCGCATGCCAAATGCATTAGTCACTCGACAAATTTCATTACTTTTGAACCAAGTGTTTAGTTTTAGCATTCCAGCTAAGAATAGTTGGCGCAAGTCAGAGCGAGACAGCAAAAGAATGAGAGAGAGAGAGCGAGAAAGGTAGGCGTGAGAGGTTTCACATAATTATTATTCATGGGATGCGTCATTTCCCAGACACATTTTCGATTAAGTGTATTATTGTGCCGTCGTCTGCTGCGGTCAATTGCGTTGGCCTAAAGCATTTCGCATTTCGCATTTGGCATTTTGGTCGATTTCTTGTTGCCAGGGCACTTTATGTCCGGCATGTGGGCCGGAAAAACAATACAGATTAAGTGCAAAAACATCTGCGCGGAGGTGGACTGACAAAAACAACTCCATTGTGCTACAAATTTATTGAGCGCTTTTTTCTCGCACTGCAGTAAATAATATCAGAGCGATTTGCAACTGCAGGGCCAGTGTGGAAAGCAATTTGATTATACACTAGGAAGATACCCTCGAATTTCGGAAAAAAGTCTTATATAGAAAATAGAATATTGTAGTATAATAATATACCATATAAAATATTATTTACACTATTTCTAAAAATTTCCTTTAAATTCTGAAAAAATGATTTTAAAATTAAAGCAGAATATATTTAAGTGGAAGTTGCCTAATAGACTCTAAAGTAATATTGTAATTCACAAATTATGTTTTGCTAGTATTTCTTAAAGTTCTTAAGATTATGAACAATAATTTTATAAGATATCTCTAAGCTTTTATGAAATATTACATTTAATGAAAAATTATTTATTTTAAATTATCTTACCCTCTATTTTATTTTTGTTTTTTTTTTTACGTTGGGATATCTTAATGTGAAATCTAGTTATATTTTATGTCTTAGATTGGCTTCTTTACAAGAAATCGAATAAAAAATGTTAAAGCGTAGAAAATTCCATAAATTCTCTGAATCAATCAAAAATACGCTCTAGAATGTGTTGTCTTCATACATTTTCTATATAAGGCAAAACTATAAACAAACTTTCAACTAGTTTTACTACCGTAAACAAGTTTGACAATGTTAGCAATTACGCTTTAAACTGCCCAAAAACACTTCTGAATTCAAGCCTAAGTATAACAAACACTCCAATTAAAGTGCTTAACATCAATTACTTATTTGAAATTACCCGTATAGAATATCAAAAGCAAAGGGAAATAAAACTGATAGATAAAGACTAGGAAATACCCTCTTCATTACTGAAAAGCCTCAAAATAAGTTTAGATTTCTTTCATCTGCACGATAATTACCACATCGCATACCCCCGTTGTGTGCTCTTTACAATTTACAGGGTATGCTGCCTGCATATCGCTTACGTTTCGCATATATCAAAGGCATCGATTACATTCGTAAACGAGTATGCGATAGATATCTCTTACAGTTTCTGCGCTAAAAACGAAATGAATCGTTTATAAAGCTGAGCTCACACATGTCAGATATCTTGCAATGCTTACATACTCGTACATATACATATATATCTGTGTGTATGAGACATACACTTAAGTATGTATGTGTGTCAGAGCTCCGTAAGTAATTAATGTCTGTCATTAAGTGGAGCAAATTCTCTTTAATCGTTTGCTGTGTGATTTAATTAATTGTTGAAATGACAAACTATTAACACAGTTAATATGCGTTGAGACAGGAACTGGAAACTAGACAAGAGCCAAAATGACCAAGACAAAACATAAATTATTCTCAAAGGCAAGAAGGTTTTGAAACAAGATGCTGACCGAAAAATACCCTACTTTATTTAGTTACATTTTTACATATTTTCTTAAAAAACATTTATAATTTATTTTATCTTAAAGCAAATAAAAACGAAGGATTAGTCAAATTCCGCAATAAAGATGATCCATTATTTAAATTCAGTAAACAAAATTATTATTTTTATACTTTAACTTATTATATTTTATGTGATCATAAAGCAAGAACGAAGGTAAGTGTTTAGTCATCTTCTGCCTTATATATGAGCAATTATTTAAATACAGACAATTAATATATTATTTTACCTTATGTAAACATAATTATCAGCAAGATAATCAAATTTACTTTTCCTTACTGCTGTAGATCTCGAGGTTCAGATAGACCAGTGTTATTCTTATTCCTTATATAAAGTCTGTAAATTTGGAGGTGTAACGGAAGCGACTCGCCAAATTTGCTGGCGCTAGCCTTAAAAGTTTTTGACTTACAGACACATAATATCTATTTTTATTACACACCAAATTTGCTGGCTCACAGTTTATGAAATATACTTAGGGTGTTAGATAATAATCATAATCTTATAAAAATGTAAGATATGTAAGTAACTCAAAGAAAACTCTAATCTTAAAGTCGCGTTACAGAAGACGTTTATTAAAATACCCCATGAACCCTTTATAAATTCAACTAGAGTATGAGACTCTGTCATGTCTATAAATAAGTTTGGAGGCGAGCTGAAGAGAGAAGCCACATACCAAAATTTGCTGGCCATAACTCTTTTAGTGTGCGAGTTACAGATGGGCAGATAAACAATGCTGGAGCAGAAGTCTTTATTATATTACCACCATCCATAAAGTGGCAGTCGCAAAAGAGGAAGCATTTTTTTGCCGTGGCCCTTTATCAAAATGATTGGGACATTTAATGCATTTTTATACTGAAAGTGATTTAAAGGCCAACGCCCACACACATCGATCAGACACAATGCATTTTATACTATATGGATATAACCGAGTTAAGATTGTATCAAGAAGTTATGCGTGATGTTGATCAGAATCCGAACCAGAACACAGTCATGCATTTTGATGAGTCGCCGCATTCAAACAAAACACAGTATATATTATATACTATATTCAGTATTGATACAAGTAAAGTCACTTAATCCCAGCTCAGCTCAGCGTCGTGCGGCGCCTTCCATTCAAATAATAACAATATCGTAATTATGAATATAAATATATTATAAGCAGAATATTAATGACATCTGTTCAGAGATATCATATAACACATTTACGGGCATTAATCAGACGCTTTTGGCTCATAATTTAATTTGTAATTGTTGCAATTTGAGTGCGCATAAAAATAGCAATCAAATATCCCAGCAACAATAGCAACAACAAAAACAATTACCACTAATAGTCCAAAGTTCAGAACAAACGCTACCGGCATACAAAATTCTATAGATATCCCCCGGTAAATCTACCCGCTGTCTCTTTCTCGCTCTCGCTCTCTGTCTCCCTCTCTTTTTGTCGTAAGAGTCATGCCGTATAAGGTAGCACTTTTTTTGACGCATAGTTAATAATGTGTATGTTTTTTTTTGGGAGCTACTAGTCGTAGCATTATACGATTTATGTACAGATGTACGAGCATATATATTATAATTGATCTATAATTAAGATAAGCTTTCTTGATACTGCGCATTCTATATTATGAGCTGTTGATGATAATGATGATGATGATGAAAAATGCTTTTGTTTACGCAATTTCCTGCGAATTGTGCTTATAAACCTTAAATACACACACAAAGTCTTAACTGAGTGTGATATGGATATATAGTAATTAGAAAAAATTCAATACTCAAGTCAAGGACAGCATAAATAATGATCATAATATTCAAGTAGACATCTATGAAAAAATACTCGCGTACTCTACTTGAATTTGCCCTTACGTGTTCTACAACGGCTGTGATTGATCAATCATAAACAAACAAAAACACACACACATTGGTTGCAAAAATAAGTTAAGGGGGATTTCATAATCAGTTCTGTTTGCCATATCATTAGTGGGTAAGTGTGGCGAAAGTGGAAGCACTTTAGACAAATAAATAACAGTCATAAGCATGTGTGATCGAGGAGTCTTAACTTTGCCGAATCGCGCGTGCCAAGTGCACTCGGTTTATACCCTAGACTAGAAAACTAAATGGGTGTGATGAGCTAAGGAAATTAAAGATTACGAGAGCTTAAAGTGTAGTAAACATAATGAAGAAACTTACGAAATAAAATAAAATATTTAAAAGTCTATTAAATTCTTATATAGTTAATCCATCGCATAAAGGAATATAAATTATAGAGTATTTTAGATCATAAAAGAGAATTCGAAAAAATAGAGTAAACAATGAAAAAATACAAATTTTAATGATAAGAATTGACTCCAAACTTAAAATTGAATAATATTATAAATAAAGTGTATTTTTAGTAGAGTACAAAAATGTGTAGGAACATATAAGAAAGTAAATTTATAGATTACGAGCGTTTAAAGTGTAGTAAACGTAATGAAGAAACTTACGAAATAAAATAAAATATATGATAGAATGTAATATTAAAAAATCTAGTATATTCTCATAGAGTTAATCCATCGCAGAAAAGAATAGAAATTGTAAAGTAAATTAGAGAATTTAAGAAATTAGTGTAATTAATGAAAAAACACTAATTTTATGATAAGAATTTAATTGAAAAATAATTGAAACTTACGAAATAAAATAAAATATATTGTAGAAAGGAAAATTGAAAAATCGAGTATGTTAGTGAAGAATTAATCCATCGCAGAGAAGAATAATAATATATAAAATTAAATCAAATAAATAATTATAGAGAAGATTAAATCATAAAAGACAATTTAAAAGAGTAGTGTAAACAATGAAAAAAAAACTAATTTTGATAATAATTGAATCCAAACTCAAAATTTAATAATGTTATAAAATAAGTGTATTATTAGTTGAGTTGAACATATAAGAAAGAAATTTTATAGATGTAGATAGGAAGATTAGAGGAATTAATGCTAAAAGTCTGCAAAAAGTGGGCAGTTTCTTCTGCAGCGAGAAAGAAAACTCACCTAAGATTACAAGTTCATGTGGGCAATAAAAGCTCGGTAGACTTCTCATCGCCGATATCAGGGGCAGCGGCACTTGTTGATATCAGTTTACTACTACGCGAATAGTTCACAACTTTCCATATACTACACATATATTTATTAATGCGCAAAAGCTGTGAAAAATATTGGGGAGAAGCATTTCTCTAATTTGAAATACAATCAAGTGTTTTGCGCATCCATAAATTAACGATTTTCAAACATTGTCAAATTTGTCTGTTTTAAAGCGAACCCAAACGCCTGACAAATGATATACGACAATAATTATGAACAAATTTACAGAACGTGATTGACGTCGAGGAGGCGGGGAAAACAAAATATTTTGACAATATTTTTCAGCATTTTTTGTTTTTTGGTTTTGTGTTGAGCATAATTTGGGGTTCGGTTGCGGTTATGATTTTGGGTTTGGAGTGTAAAACGGCGCAGTTAGATCTAAGTTAAGAGACAGAAACTTCAATTATATTTTCTGCTAACTGACTGACTGAGAGTTGTTGTAACGGCAACAGCAGCAACGTTTACTGCTTGTTTCTCCTCTCGACCTTAACGCAAAGTTGTGTGTAGTTAAGATACGAGACGGCGACCTCCTCTTCACGTTTTAAGCATTCTTTTTTATTTAGTTTGTGTAGATGTTTTTTTTTTAGTTTTTTTTCGTTCGTTCGGTCTTTAAGTAATTTTGCATGTCAGGCAAACCAGGCAGCGAGGCTGTCAGACGAACGGCGTGTCAACAAACTTGCCAGCTAATTGTACTAAAATAAAAATTGTATTTATTTATTTGTGTAAAATGCCGATGACGCTAGACGCGCTTGTTGTGTTTCATCTGGAAACTGGAAAACAGATTGCACTTTTGCATGCAACCTTCGACTGTAGATCAATCAAAAAAGCAAAAAAAAAAAACGAAAAATGAAAAGAGAAAAAACAACAACAGAAATATGAAATATGTGTGTTTCTCTCGACGAGCAGCACGTCAACGTCAGAAAGTGACGTAATTAGCACTTCTGGTCTTCGTAAAAAGCCGTATCGCGGATGCCACCTACCAACCGCTAAATGCCAATCGCTAACCGCTAATGAGAGTAGTCGACCCAATTGTTAAGACGGATATGTGCCCAGTTAATTTGCATCGTCTTCGAAGACCTTTGAACGTGTCGCTTTACCAATGGTTATTTGTTTTTGTTGTTTCGGTTTCTGTTTTTTTTCTTTACTGCGTATCTTGCCTTTTTTATGCTGACCAATCGGGTCAATAAACCCCCAACAACCAATATGAAACAAATAATCAAGCAAAAAAAGCAAAAAAAAAAAACTTTAACTGAAAAGCGAATAGCAGAAAAGCTGAAAGCTAAAAGAAAAGAAAGCACATCCAACGTTTTTTTATTATTATTTTCTGCTTGTTGTTTTTGCCTGGCAGAATCGCGCTGAGCAAACATTTAATTTCGATTTTAAAGCGCTTTTCCAAGCGTGCTTCGTCGATTCGTTTCAGAATGAATTCTGTAAACTCTGCAGATCTCTTAGCTTGATTAATTCCCCTACAAAGTAACGAAGAATCATAACTAAATATCAACAGCAGTGTGTGGTCTGCCCTAGAATTCTATTTTGTTCGTGCTCCGATGTCGCAGATCACGCAAACTATCGTGACGCCCTTCTCTGCGCTTCACATAAAAATAAAAACATAAGCATAACAAACTTGAACCGTTATCAAGCGAATGCGAATGCCAACGACCGGGTAAATACCCTTTCAAATGCCTACAATAACAGCTGGATGTTAGAACACACAATAAATTCAAGCTAATTTGTTTGCATAATAATAATGTTTGAACTTGCTTTTTCATACCATAACTTATTTGCCTACCTATTGTGTCGATCTGAACTCCAGGTGTGATTCTACAAAGAACGTATACGTAATTTTAATGGCTCAATTCTGTCGAAGGATGAATGCAACAAATAAATATAATAAATAAACTGAATACGATAAAATACTATATTATTGTTAAGGAAAGGATTCCTTATTGTAATAAGAATTTGCGATAAACATTGTTAAACATTGTGATGTTTTTTTGCAAAATAAAATATTTTTTTTATTTATTTTAAACCAAACGTAATATTATCTATAATATGTATTTCTAAAACTGATTTCATATTGTAAAAAAATGGGTATTATATATATAATTAATAGCTGAATTCTTTTGAAAATTTCTTCACAAAAAGAATACGTCAATTTTATTAAAAATAAATATAATGTTAGCACTAATTACAATTTCTAGAACAATCACCTTTTTTATATTGTAGATTTGATATTTAATTATAAAAAATGTTGTGATTCATCTTGCGCTCTATTTAAAATAGAGCTCCTATAGTAAAATTATTCTTATCTAAATATATAAAGGAACAAACACAAAAAAGTCGCTATTTCTTAAAACTTAGAATGATTCACTTTTCGACCCATTTTTGATGTCGCAATTACATATATATATAGTACTTTAAGAAATAGGCCGCTGATATTTATTTAAGGAGTTTTTGCTGACTTTTCTTTTCACAAATGTACATGGTTTATTTTACAATTCATCGAATTAGACAACATATCTTTAAAAAAGAAATATAACCCCCAATAAAACATAATCTACGCACTTTGGCGACAATGTTAATAACCCCAGCATAGAGTATTGAGTATAAAGACCAAACCTACATATTGTCGTCGCATATATATGTATGTCGTATGTCGACAGATCACATTTGTGTGATAGCGTAACTTATATCTATTTTAAATTATGTTCAATTGAATGCGCTACGCTTCACCTATATGCGGTTATATGACGTCAATTTATCATAAACAAAAAACCGCAGCGGCAACAACTACGACAACAACAACAAAAAAGAAAACAAATCAATAGTCTCGATGATATTTAGGAAAGTTTGTAATCAATTGCGACGCACATTGTAAAAGGGCAACCCATCTAATAACAATAACAATAAAAATAATAATAATAATAATACTAACAATAGTAATAACTGAAGCGATCCGTAAAATAGAACGTGATACGCAACATTGAAATTTATTGATTCAATGGAAAGGTTGGAAAAAGAAATAAAAGAGATCGCGATATCTTTTGGATCGATCGATCGATCGGTTCGGTTCGATTTGATTCGATTGATCGGTGCAAAGAAATTCTTGGCAAAAATCAAACACAAAAGTGCGAGCATTTCTTTTTTGTTGTTGTTTGTCTTTTTTGTATTTTTTGTTTTGTTATTATTCTTGAATGCCATTCCACATTTCTTTCGCTCTCTTTGCCATCCTCCTCCAGCCTCCACTGTGCCCTTCGCCATTCCCCGCTTTGCGTGCGACTTGAGCGTTCAGTAATTCAATGATAAAATGTCAAAAATCAATAACAATAAATAAACGAGAGTATGCCTCTTTGTACTTTGTATCCCAATTTTGTTGTTGCTTTTCTTTTCGTTTTTCGTTTTTTTTTCGGGGGCTGTCCCTGGGCACTTGTTGTCCGCCCATTCACGATCTTTTTAGCATTGGTCAACTGGTCCACAATATGCGGCTAATCAAATTGCAATTTTTATAAATTTACCTAAACATCGATTGATTAATGCGCTCCGATATTAAAGACAATCAGCTGATAGACAATAGACAGACGTAGTCGTGCATTCTGTAGGAAAAATTTATGGGCGAGTGGAACATTTTTTATTACAAATAGCACTTACTAGCTTATTACACTTATCATCCACATAGGTTCCACATGCGATCTAGGTGTCGTACTTATAGTTTTCATTAAGATGAAACTCATAACTAGTATTTTTACTAGTTATTAATATACAGTCATTTACTATCCACATGTAATCCACATTTCGAAATATTGCTTATAGTAATCTTCACACTTTCGCGAGTCCACAATCACTTAACATCCTCATAACACTAATGTTCGTTAAAATTCCGAAATTACCCATCGAGCTCTTTAATGCCCAACTATAATCGTATTCACACCCTAATCAAGCCAAACGTGAGCTTCAACCGCACACTTGTTTAGACGAAAACCACTTAACATCCACTTGCCATGCGTGGAAACTCTTCAATCGGTCTGCTAACTCTATTATGGCAAATAAGTAATAAATCCACACTTTAGCCAAAACTAAACAACATTAGGGGCAATCAACAAGTGCTTACCATCCACATACAATCCACAAGCTAGACGATTACATTCCAAGCATACCCATAACACAACCAATTATAGATAATAATTATAGACACGCGAACGCACACGGATGTCAATCCAAATGCCATCCACACATGCAGTCCACACTCAACAATCGAGCTTATCAATCATTTTTGGCAACACACAGACACACACAAACACTCGAACAAAAAACCTGTCACTTAGGTGCTAATTAAGCATTTGCGACCTCTTTCAATTGCAGACTCTGAATCATATCATGACAAATGCGCTGACTTCAAGTGCCCGGAATTACCCGAATGTCCCGACGACAGCGACGCAAGCGACTTCTACGTGCTGACGGACTTGCAATTCAGCCATGACAGAGAGCGAGCCAAACGTGATCTCCAAACCGATCTCCAAGCCGAATGCTGCTATCAGCCACAGTGTCGTTGCAACAAATGCCCCGAGCAGCCGCAATGTGAAAACGAAGAAGTGCTCATCGAACTGAGCGCAGCCAGCGGACAGCCCGGAAATTGTTGTCCGCAATTCAAGTGCAGCAAAGAGCCGCAATGCGAAGCGGGCAACAAGAACCTGACCTACTGGCTAAACAGATGCACCAAGTGCAACAGTTGTCAGGTGCCGCCCTGTCAGGATGTCTGCTATCAAGCGGATCCGCCGCACAATTGCATGAGTCACGACAAACAGCTGATGTACAATGGGGACACTTGGCTGGAGGGTTGCATCGAATGCAAATGCATCGATGGTGACAAACAGTGCATTGCGCCCAAAGATTGTCAGCTCTATGACAGCGATGTGCAGCTCGTGGAAAAGTCGACTTCGACTTCTAAGACACCGATGACTAGCACGCCAAGCACAACAACCAGTTTGACCACAGAAGCGGGAGTTGTGAAAGAGACCAGCTCATCTGTTGAGATGTCCCTGGAAGAGATTGAACTGAAGACAAGCTCTGAACAGCCAATAGTTCAGCCTGAGCTGAAATCAGGCCCTGAGGAGTCGATAGATATGCCAGTGGTTTTGGAAACTGACTCAGAACTGAAGCAGCCAACTGTGGAGTCTGAACTGAAGCCATCTGTGGAAACTGCGCCAAAGTCCGAGACTGTGGGAACACAGCTAAAGACAGACATTGTGGAGCTAGAGCTGTTGGCAGGGAACACAATCACTTCCAATAGCAGCACAAATGATGACTTGGATGAGACCACAACGCCAGCGATGGAGAGCGAGAATACAGACGGGCTGCCGCTGGACAACACAGAGACACCGCTGTCTGAGGAAAAAGACACAGATATCAATGAGCTCAACATAGCTTCGACAGCGGACTGGTCAAGCTCGACAAGCAGCACTCTTCAACAGGAGATAGAAACCGAAAACAGCCTAGAAGAAAGCACAGAAACTGCGTTGGACAATTTAGAACTGGACAGCACTTTGAGCACTACTGAATCAACGTTTGCCTCTGCAGCCTCCTCATCTGCACCTGACTCCACCACGAATGCTTCGTCCTCTGCAGCCTCCTCAGCTTTACCGGACTCCACGACTAAAACTTCCTCAACTGCAGCTTCACCGGACTCAACGATCAACTCTTCTTCCTCTGCAGCTTCCTCAGCTTCACCGGACTCAACGACCAACTCTTCTTCTTATGTAGCCTCCTCAGCTTCACCGGACTCCAACACCAACACTGCGTCTTCGCCTTCGACTCTAACTACCGAAAGTCCAGCTGCGTTGGCAACCTCATCGCCAGCACCGCTGACACCGGAATCTACCAGCTTTCATCGGGACGCAGACATCCTCGATGCCGACTATCGTCTGGCCAGCGCCAGTCCCAATGATGCCGGCAAGCATCCAACGAATCTGCACAATCTATTGAAATTCATACTGTTCATCTTCGTCGTTCTTATCGCCTGCATTGTGCTGATGGCATTCATTTACATTTATCTGCGACGCCGCAAATCGATGTACTCGAAGGTGGTCCAATCGGACTCCAATCTGAGTGAGAATACACACACATCTGATCTAGTGCTGGACATTGACACTGATGATACCGATTTGCCACAGAAGCAACAGCTGAAGGAATTTGTGGAATAGACATTTAGATCGCTGTTTCTCACTCAGCGGAGTATTTTGAAGAGCTAAGCTAAACAACAACAACAAAAATATTATACATATATCTATAATTATTTATTATTATTTTGTATTATATAACGACAATTAATTAAGCTTTGTGATAATGTGGCAACAAGAAAACAAAACAAAAATCAAAAAACAAAAAAAAATGAAAAGAAATGAAAAAACAATATAGTATTAGTTCAATAGTATTTTGGTTAAGCCGTTTACACGATGACGCCGTTTACACGAAGTTAACTACACAATAGTTGAAATAGTTGTTTGTGTGTAGATCTCATGCTTCATTGCTAACACTGTTGTGTTCATCGTGTAAACCCTAAACACAACAACAACAACCACAGACACACCATCAAACTTACAACTTGAAAACGCTTGTCTCAAAAACAAAATCAAAGAAAAACACAAAAACACAAAAAAAAGAACACACAACATTGAAAAGGAAATTACACCGCACTGATTACACATTCCTGTTCAAGCGTTTTTTATTTCTACTTTAATTACAAAAAAAACTTATTTACATATACATACAACAAAAATGAAATGAAATACCAAAGCTCTTAGTAGTTAGCGTCGACGGTCGCTCAACAACGGCCTCAGACCCGCCTCGTTTTTGGTTAACTGTAATAAAAGATAACGAAATCTATTGCACAATTCTGAGTCTCAAATATAATTATTTCATATATCTTTGGGGGGGGCTTGGGGGGTAGTGAAATTTCAGCGAATTACTTACGCTTAAGCAGGCGCCGTCAGTGCATCCAATTGTTGCACAATGCCGCGCAACACTTTCGACGTACTCGAGTCTGGCAATTCATCCAGCACCGATGCCGTGCTGCCTGCCAAGACGCCAACGCGCGGATCGATGGGCAGCGTGCCCAGATGTGGCACCTTAGCCAGTTGTGCCAACTCCACGCCGCCGTTCGACGAGAATATATTGGTGCACTCCGTGCAATGTGGACAGACAAAGCTGTGGAAGATCAAATGTCGTTAGTTTGCAAACTAAAATGGTCTAGATTAATCGCACAGACTAGCTTTAAAGCTCATTAAAGCTGGTTGTTATAAATGTAATGCCACTCGAGGAGAATGTTTTGGTGAACTTGTATCATAGATAACCAAATGAGATTATTTATGTTGCAAAGATGTATTTCCTTTAAGCTTGCTTACTATAATAAATAAGACAATGGGTCTTTTTCAGTCAATGTCATCGCAGCACAACTGCATTCGAAGATGACACCAGCTTAGTGTGACTCAATCGCCAGCTAGTAGCCGGTAACAACTTAAGTATGAACTCAAAATTTACGTGCTTTTCAATGCAGTACCTAGTATCAGTTGCGACGTCTTCGAAGCTCTATTTCTTGACAGATGAATAACCATAAATTCAAGTAATTTATGTATATCTACGCTTCATATTCTTGAACTAAAAATATTCTACAATTCACAAATTTAAAATGCAATGGAATGAATATAATATAGTCTATGATAATACGGATAGAAAGAAGCACTACGTTTAAAAGATCTAAGGTACTCTTGAAATTTACTTGTTGCAATCCAGGAAAATCTATCTTGTAATGTGACTTAATGAGTCTGCTAATGTTTAATAGTTTTGCTAAGCAGTTGTACTCCAATATCAAAAGCTCCTACATTCAAAGCTCTTTAGATTAACTCATTGATTACAATCAAGCGCAAGCTTGGCACGCTAAAGCTTTCAGGTAGTTCAATATGAATGAAGTGTTAAAATCTAGAAAAATCTAATGAACTTTCAAAGCTCTTAGAATTCATATGTGAAAGTATTTCATATTATTTTGCAGAGTCTAATGTGATTTCAACGCACTTTTCACATATTGTAATACAATGAAATGCGTCATCAACGTAGACGTGCACTAGAATTGCATCAGCTTGGGAAGCTGACGCTGCAAAGGCGTCCCACTAAGCTCTAGTAGCTTTAACTATCTTTATAGCTTATCGTCACGTGTAGCTGTCAACTTTCGCTTGACTCACCCACTCATGTTCTCGACAATGCCTAGCAGCTTGATGCCCGTCTTCTTACAGAACGTTATCTCCTTGCGCACGTCATCTAAAGCGACACCCTGAGGCGTAGTTACAATAATCGCACCATTGCAGGGCACCTCGCGCATGCATTCCATAACCGTAATGTGCTCATCGGAGGTGCCGGGGGGTGTATCAATGATTAGGTAGTCCAGTTCTTCCCATTTGACGTCCGTTAGAAACTGTCGAATCATCATGGTTTTCTTCGGACCACGCCAAATCACGGGATCACTGCGATTCTTGAGCAGAAATCCAATTGACATGACGGCCAGGGTTTTGCTGTCATCCGTATAAATAGGCACCCAACCATCATCGCATTGGTAAATATCGCTGCCCTCCAGACCCAGTAAATATGGTACACTTGGGCCACACAGATCTATGTCCAACAGACCGACCTAGGAATAAAAGATCACCAAAAATTACAACTTGCAATTGATGAATTAAAAGTTATCTACCTTATGACCTGTTGCACGCAATGCCAATGCCAATTGTGTGCTAACTGTAGATTTGCCCACACCGCCTTTGCCCGAGAGCACCACGATCACGTTTTTAACTTTGTCTAGCATTATTTATTGGTAACAATTGAAAACAATATTCAAAATACGTAATTTCATCAGCACAACAAACAAGTTGATCAGCTGTTTTGTAGTCAGGGCTGCACAAAATTATACTAAGGTGTCCGGCAAGTTTAAAGCTGTTAACAAAACTGTTAATAACAGCGCGGATTACAAATGGTACAAGATGTTAATGGTACAAAATGATAATGGTACAAAATGCGTATGTTTTATTATTATTTCTTTATGTTTTTCCATTCTTACAAGCTTAATTAATAAATCGTATTTTGTGCGATTGTGACAAGAAAGAATCTGGCAGTTCGCTACCAACAAATCACACAATGGTTTCTTTTAAAATAATTATATTTTATTTTTGTTAGTACTAATAAACTGTTAAGTACGGTAAATGCTTATTTGGTATATTTCGACCTTTATCCAAGCAGCAAAAAACTCTTTATATCCACAGTACTGGTACAAATATAAGTAAAAGCATTATAAATTCTATATTTCCATAAAAAAAATCCAAGCAGTTTTTGGGGAATAATAATCCCGTTTATTTTAGCTAAATATGAAAACAGTAGCAAGTTTAAAAACTTGCGCCTGTGCTCTAGAAAAATGCAAACACCCTCCGCAGTGTAACAGCTGCTAATAAAGAAGCCAGTATTTTTTGGTACATGTGCCAGAAAAGAGTCTGCGGTCACTCTATTAAGCTCATAACAAATTGTAGTATGTAGCAGTTGCTGCCCGGCAAGTGCGTGTCAGAGATTAGCAGGTTTCTTTTGCTCTCCCAACACACACACTCGATCTCGCTCTCGAAATCAGCGGCGCCGTGCAGCATGCTGATTAACTAACAAGCTCCAAATTATAAGATAAAACATTAATCAATTGAATTAAACAATTGATGAATGCATTAAGTGCGGCTGCCCGAACGTGAATTAAGTCACAACTTGAAGCGCGAAGCATCCTCCAAGTTAATTGTGGAACGAATGTTGCGCAACCCGTCGTCGCTCTGCTACCCGCGTGCTAACTCAACAACAACAATAACAACCTCAACAACAACACTGTCATCACTATCACGCCATCAAAGACGCAAACGCCACTGATAAGCAGAGCAGTAACAATGAAGAAACGTTCCAATTCACGCGGCACGCCAACTGGCGGTGAAGTTGCAAGTTCAAGTGGCGACCAGAATGTGGCATCCACCAAGTACAAATCGGGGGCATCGAGTGCGCCGGCAACGCCAACAAAACGCAGCGGTAGCAACAACGGTGGCAAGAATGGCAACAACAAACACAAAGAGGAAATCGCACAGACTTTTGTCATTGTCAACGAGAGGCCCGTGGATGACATTTCCTTGGATTTCTTCTATAAGCCGCATACCATCACCTTGTTGGCCGTCTCCGTTTTAGCCGTGATGTACACGGCTTTTGTCAGGTAAGCAAATTGCGAAAATTCAATTTGGAGATTTGTGGCGCCACTCGGCTGCAGCGATATCGATCTTTCTATTTTTGTCCACTTGGTGGGAGCCAAGAAGGGTGTTAAAAACATTCAACAATAACATTAACTTGACCCAAACGCACGTCAAAACTGTTTTACAAAAAATTCAACGCGAAAATAGACAAAATTAACAACAACAACAATAAAACGAAAGTGAAACAATTGTTGCGCTCTCCTCGTTCGACATGTGTCAAGTCAACCTTGGTGTTGATTTTTTAAGCATTTTCGAATTAAGCACCGCAAGTGTCATGATTAGAATGCTAGTGATGCGCTCGTGACACGACTTGTTAATAATAGTTTCAAAGTATCCAAGCTCATGTTTTCTAATTGGTATTCCATTCTTGAAAACTCTTTATTAATGCTTAGTGATAACAGCGTGACACGATTATTTTTATAATGCGATAGTTATAATATAATGTATCGAATTGTCCTTCTTAATCACTGCTTTGACTAGCGCTTTCAATATTTAAAATAAATTCATATCTATAAAATTTATTCATGTAAGATATCCGCATATGAGAAATTAGCACGTGAAACGATTTTTTAATTAATGATAACTGGCAAAACATTCAAATTTTACACGTATAATTTAAATTACATTTTCGGATTTACGATGACTAAGAGTACAATTTTGAAGATGATTCACAAATTCAACAATAAGAAAGAATTATCATGAGCGAAAGCTTGATATGGATACGTGTCCCAATGCACCAATGAAAATATCAAGAGATCGAATAAATTTTCCAAGTCATCCATTGAAAATTAATAATTAAAAGCCAAAGATTACATAAAGCTTTCGTGTAGTCTAAGCGGTTAAACTACGAATGAACTTTATTTCATTAGAAATACATATATTTAAAATAGTAAATATTGATTAGGTATTCTCTGTCTTGAATATGCCATTCAAATATGGAACATAATTAAATATTTAATTCATAAACATTTATATTATGGAATAGAATTAAAATAAATCCCTTGAAACAACAACATTAAAAACTGTAAATTAAATTCTTACGAGAGAATTGTAAAGTACATTTATAATTTCGTAATTTTAACATAGATTACACAGCCATTCTAGTCACACTTAAGTTTCAAATAAAAACCGAATTAGATGCTGTTGCTTAAGCGATTGCCCCACTAAAGAAAGACTCGTGCCACTTCGCTTTGCATCTCATCGAATTTCAACTCTTAAGCATCGGATCGTGTCACGACCCCACGGAATAGAATTATCTCTAGGATAGAGTGCGCGTGTTGTGCGTTGCCAAATGTGTCGACAGCGCGAAGGCATCATTGAGCACTATTGAGGAGACTCCTCCTCCTCTCAGGGTTTCGCAATCGAATCTCAGATTTGTTTTTATCAAGTATACGCACGCATAATCGTTTCAATTTTGATGAAAGGTCACTCAACCCGTACACGAGCGTGTAGCAAAGTCAAAGTCCAAAAAAAGATTAGCGAAGCAAATGGAAAATACAACAACTACGCTTGGCAGTTTGATTGAATTGTGTACACATTATTATTACATTTGCAGGAACGAGGCCAACTTGGATGACAACCTGTGGGCGGGACTCTTGTGCATTGTATTCTTCTTTCTGATCGTTTCCGTAATTGCATTTCCAAATGGACCCTTCACACGTCCACATCCGGCCGTTTGGCGGATCCTATTTGGCTGTTCCGTCCTCTATCTGCTCACGCTACAGTTTCTCATGTTCCAAAACTATTCAACCATACGCAACATATTCTATTGGCTTGATCCCAAGCTGAAGAACTTTCACATAGACATGGAGAAGGTAAGTACAATATACTACTATATAGTAATTAAATCTATATCTTAACTATTTAATCCATTTTCAGGAATATGGCGTCAATTGCTCAGACATTAGCTGGGATCGTGTCAAGGGCCATTTGGATGTCTTTGCCTGGGGACACTTTCTGGGCTGGGCTTTTAAAGCTATTCTCATCCGTCACATGGGCATCTTGTGGGCCATCTCAGTGATGTGGGAAATTACGGAAATCACCTTCGCCCACTTGTTGCCCAATTTCATTGAATGTTGGTGGGATGCTCTTATTCTGGATGTGATTATTTGCAATGGTCTTGGCATTTGGATGGGCCTGAAGATCTGCAAGATACTCGAAATGCGTGAATACAAATGGGCGAGCATAAAGGACATCTCGACGACAACGGGCAAAATCAAGCGTGCCATGCTACAGTTTACACCAGAGAGTTGGTCGGCCATTCGTTGGTTGGATCCCAAGTCGACGGCCATGAGATTTGCGGCTGTTATACAGTTGGTCATCTTCTGGCAGGTCACCGAACTGAATACGTTCTTCCTGAAGCATATATTCGAGATGCCGCCCGATCATTTCATTGTGATTGGTCGTTTAATATTCATTGGTCTGTTTGTGGCGCCTTCAGTTAGGTGAGTTGAGTTGCTTCTTCAATTGATTTAATTGAATTGTTAATAAACACGATTTCGTTTGTTGTAGGCAATATTACGTATACGTCACCGACACGCGCTGCAAACGCGTCGGCACCCAGTGTTGGGTTTACGGCGCCATTATGGTCTCCGAGGCTATTCTGTGCATCAAGAATGGCAAGGAGTTGTTTGAGCGCACGCAAGCCATCAACATTGTGCTCTGGCTGACCGTGCAGGTGCTAATATCGGTGGCCTTTGTCTACGTTGCCGTCCTCTGGCAGGTAAAGGTCTCCCCCATATTACTTTCCTAGTCATTATAAATAATAAACGCTTTTTATTTTGCAGCAACGTCAGCTGAAAAAAGCTTCAACGCCCACAAAGAAGCAAGGAGATAGCGCAGCGAATTCACCAACTAAAGGTATAGCTAGCACATTGTAAAGAACGCGTTCTCTCAAATGTGAATTTTGTTCTCTTTACGTTTTTGCATTGGCATTCTATTACTGTTTCTCTATCTCTCTCGTGTTCTCTGCGATCATTTCACACTCATTTTGAATGTTTTCTTTCCACACACTCTCTTTTTTGGAATTGCATTCGATGTGTTAAGCACAACAAACAATTGAAGGCCCTAGCACAACGCACTACGATATTAAAATCAAAATTGTCTAATAGTTTTTCAAACTTATGATTTGTCTTACAACGTTTTTCGTTTCTCTTTCTTTTTTCCCATTATTTTTCTTTTAGGTAAATTGTCGCCGGCAAAAGAGAAGAAAATCAAATGAGGCCATTTAAGCAAACCAAAAAAAGAATCATAATACTAAAACTAGTTGGGAAAAATACAAAACAGAAAAAAACAGCAAGTAAGAACAACTTAAAACAGATGCAAGAGAAATAAAAGGCAACTCTATTACAATGTAAACTGTACATACAATTTATGCAAAACTGTACTGATTAAATTAAATTTATATTGTGTATGTATAAATGATATTAAAACCAACGAAACATTTGTTAATAAGCTGATTGTGTCTAAGACCTAGTATCTAGATTAATACAATTTTCTTTCTTGTTCTTTTTTTGTTTTCTTTTTTGCAAATGTAAGAAATAGAAAAAACTTAACAACTACATAAGCAAATCATTAATAATAATACAGAATATTAAGACGGTTAATTACAATTTAAATTTGATTGCTGCATGATGATGTAAATGTAAATTGGCTAAACTAAATCAAACCTCGAAACATGCCGAGACTGTGCTTCGAACCGCATCTCGTGCATAGGGTATATAAGATAGCGAATACCATGTCATGGCCAGGGATTGTATGATAATGAATATAAGCGTAAGTCCGGCTTTTTTCAACTAAATGGAATAAACAGAAAAACAGAAACATAAAACATGTGAATGTACAAATGAAAATAATTTATAATGGTAGCAATACAATTGCTTTTAAATATTTTTTTTTACCACTATAGCCGATATGAAAGTCATGACTATTGCCACAATAACAATGCTGGTAGCAATCAGACGCGTCTCTGCAAACATTTTCTTAATTTGCTTAAAGGGTCCCATGAGAAAACACGTGCTGTAATATAAGTAATATATAGATACAATTAGCCGGCATATGTGAAATGACGATTGTAAACTCACCTGGCCATGGACACCACATTTCCTATCGTATAGAAGACGGCAAAGACGACGATTCCGCGATGCAGGAAAAGGGCTATGGAGCCCAGAAAAGATAACAGTATGCCCAAGACGAAGCATATACAGAAGGCCTTTATGCGAGTGCTCCAGCTGAGCGTTGACATATCATTAATCTGTGGTTTATAATAAACAAGAACAATAAAAATGTACACGTTTGATAAAGCGATAAAGTGAGTCACATTTGCAGCAAGTCGTGTGATCAGAGGCACAGGGGAATGACTATTAACCAAACGACTTTTGTATTATTAGAAAATGCATAATAATACTGAATATTAATTAAAGCCATAAGTGGAGATATTCATAAGGTTTCCTCCTCCACACTCACCTGAGTGATGATGCTGCTCTCCTCTTCAGGCGTTGGCTCATCGCCACTTAACACTCGGCGTAGCTTGTCCATGGCTGTAAATAATCTGATTAATGTAGCTTAGAATGTACTGCAACAATGACTGCGATTGTATTTTATTTAATTTAGCTAACAAAAAAAAACACAATGAAGAGAAACACAAAAACAAGATCGGAATGTTGCAGCAGCGTGACCGCAATTTAAACTTCTAAATATACCAAAACAGAGTGGGTAGTGTTTATTGGTATATTTTGTCAGCACCAGTATTCGTCCACACCGGTACCGACTTTCTGGCAACACTGGCCATGTTTAGTTTATGGCTGCGTAACATTGCTAAAATACAAAATAAAACACAAATTGGAACAAAATGTAGTATAATTAATCAACAAGTGCGCCAGCTGCGTACTCTAAGATCTGTACAAAATGAAATTCAAGTGGAGTCAACAGAGCAGTCGCTGCCACAGGAGCAACGGATAAAAAGTCACAAAGAGATTGCCCTCGACTTTGGCAATCGGGAGGCGCACGTGCCAAGCTTCAATCTTGCTGCCCATGTGAACAATTCAACGACGTTACAACAGTTTATTAGCCTCGGCGTTGATCTGCACAGCATTGAGCGTCGCAAAGGACTCGGCGATTTTGTGCTGCGCCTTGACTTTGAGAAGGATGTTAAGCCATACTTAAGGTTCCTCGCAGATCAAGGCGTTGCACCTGATGACTTTGGCCGCTTGATTACAAAGAATCCGCTGCTGTTCAAAGAGGATCTAGATGCGTTGCAGACACGCATGGAGTACCTGGAGAGCAAACGCTTCTCGGTTGAGGCACGTCAACGCATCCTCACCCAGAATCCATATTGGTTGATGTTCTCGACACGTCGCATTGATCGTCGCTTGGGCTACTTTCAAAAGGAGTTTCACTTAAGTGGTCATGACATTCGGCTGCTAGCCACAAAAGAACCACGTCTAATTACCTACAACATGGATCACCTGCGCAAATCTGTGTTTACACTGCGCGAAGAAATGGGCTTCAGTTCCAAAGAGCTACAAACGCTGATTGTGCACAAGCCGCGTCTGATGATGATATGTAAGTAACGTTAAACAAATTTAAATAAAATTGTGTTTTAATTTTATTTATATACCTTTGTAGCTCCCGACGACATCATTGAACGCTTCAGTTATATTCACAATGAGATGGGTCTAAGCCACAAGCAGATTGTCCAATGTCCCGAGCTCTTGGCTTCCCGTGAATTTCGGCTGCGGGAGCGGCATGAATTTCTCAAATTATTGGGAAGGGCTCAATACGATCCACAGAAGGACTTGTATGTTTCGCCCAGTGATATGGTGCTGGGAAATAACTTTTATTTTGTACGAAATGTGGCCAGAAGTGATTTACAAACATTTGATTTATTTTTGAAAACACGTTAATAAAGTTGTTGCTTTAACAGTATTCTGCAATGTTATCATCGATGTGGTAACGCCAATGAGCAATGGTCAGCATTAACAGCGTATTATATACTTTTTATAATAAAATAATGTAAAATACCAATAGCTATTTATCCATTTAAGAATCCCATTTTATAAATATAATTTTCAATTTGAAAATGTGCATTTAAATGTACATTTAAAATGCGTGCAACCTCGGACTTATGAATTTTGTTATCGACATTAAAATGTATATTTTGGAAATGTTGAAAGTAAACTTCTTTTCTAATGAATAGAAACAAATTTTGCAAAAATATAAAAAAAAACATTCGAATTTACAACATGTACATGCTTAAAAGGTCGATCTGTAAAACACAAATCGATTTTTAAAATAAATCGATTTTGCCGTCCATCGATGTTTCTCTCCTCTCTTTTTCGCTTTACTCACGCCACTTCGTATTTTTGTTGTGCTTGCGGAACAACAACAGTCAGTTCATGATACAATTATACAAGGTAGTGCCGTCGTACGTTTTTTCGTTCGGCTACAGAGTGTTATCGACCAGTGCGCTCGTGCTTGTTGAAGCGAAAGGTTGTATGCGGACGATTTTTTCCCTAAATATTAACCCTTGTGCAAGACAAAAATGTCAGATTGCAATTATATTATATATAAATATGAACTTTATGATAGAATTAAGAACCTGAACTAAATAATTGGTAATCAAAAACAAAAACAACGATTACTATCCAATTCCAAACTATTAAAAATTAAATTATAAAAAACATTTCAACTGTTTTTAATATAGTGGAACAATTAAACCCTATGCGCCATTGAAGGGTTAATCACAAAGCTCTACTGTCGATTCTTTCGCACTCACTAGGCGCAGTCGTTTCACTCGCACTTATGTACGGTGTCGATTATGGACAGCTTTTTGACGACGGGACTACCTTGTATAATTGTATCATGAGTCAGTTATCTTCGTGTTCTTCGACGAATCGTTTGTGTGTTTTCAACTGCTGCCTTCCAGCAGCTTTCAAATAACTACGCATTAGGTTTTTGCAGCGTGTGCGTAAAAGAAAGAAAATTGTGTATTATACTACACTTGAGTTGAATCAAAATACCCATTACTAATTGAGCTAAAGAAAACTAGAGCAAAAACGACAGCAGCTAGCCAAATACAACATAAATAAAGCAACCAGTGCAGACGGGAACAGGAACTGCAAAAAGTAAAACGCATATTCTCACGCATACATTTGAACCGAACACACAGACACACACTCATACTTAGATACACTCGGCATATGTGCAATAAAAGGGCCGCTGTGGCAAAAAGTTTAGTTTAATCAACGTAAATTTATTCGTACACCGCAATAACAACAAACGAGTTATCTTTAGACGACGTGTTTAGTACAAGAATAACACAACAATAAAAGAATTTCTAACCGAATCGTATCGTACCATAATAACATACACAACAACAAAAACATCACAGAGAGCAAAAACAAAATGTCTACGACACCAAAATCGACAGAAGATTTGCTGGGTGGTAAGTTTGCGATCGCGCTCACCACACACACATACACACGCACGTATACTATCCGAACGAGTTGGTGTATGTGTATATGTGTGGGTATTTGTCAATAATAATAACAATGCACACGAGCTCGGGCTTGACGTGGTATTGTTGTTGTTATTATTGTTATTGTTTGTGTCTAGTTAAAAATAGATGTTGGGTTTTGATTTTGTTTGTTGTTGTGTGCACGTATGCACGTATTTATGTATGTGTCCGTAATTATATCCACATCTCCGTTGCACTTAACCATATACGATTTCAAGGCTCCATTCCGTCTTGTTTTGTTTACATACACAGACACATGCATATGTATTTCTCTCTCTTACGCAGCAGCCGTTGTCAGAGCGATGACAGCGACAGCAACAGCAACAAAGACTGCCAACTTCGCCGCAGACAAAGGCGAATTAATAACATCAAATAAAGAGCAAAGGAGACAGCAGCAACGCAATATTCCTCCATTCATACGTGTTCCCCGCATTTGATTTGCACTTGCACTTTACATTTTCGTTCTACATTTGCATTTGTATGTGTGTATTTATCTTTTTTCGCCAAATTGACGTCACATCCATCAGCTTATTTCGACTTTACTGTACTTGCTACTTGTTATTATTTATTTGTATATCAGTGTGTTGGTTGGTAAAGTCGATTTAAAGGCAATTGTAGGAGGGCATTTGCCTTTTTTGTTCTTGCTTTTTCGCATAGTCCAGAAATTGCGACTTTAGCCTAGCTGACGACGCTGCTTCGTCGGGTTCATTATCAAAAACGTGTGAGTGCGATTGTTTGTGTGTTTGCTATATATTATAATTATAATATGTACATACATATGTCTCTTTGATAAACGTAAGCAAATCTCTGAGCCCAATACCAATACCTATGTATAAAGAAAAGTAGTCAACAAAAGGCGGGCGGTTCATTGGGCTGTACGCTTCACAGACTCGGCTCAGGGTTTAACAGCTGCGCACGATGCACTCGTCACACACACACACACTGACATTCTCTTCAAGGAGAAAGAGAGAGAGTGAAAGAGAACACAAAACTCTGTTGCCTACGTGCCGTGAGTCAGCAAGGCGAAAAGTTGGTAGCCTACCCTTATTATTGTTGTTGTTTACTTTGCAAACGGTACCTGTTTATTATGGGTCATCTTTGTTATTGTTTTGAGTTATTCGGGTTTTTTACTTTTGGTTTACCTGTGCAAACAGCAGCTACCTGTTAAATGTACTTAACATTTTTGGCAACATGTTGCAGTCAGTTTACGTTTCGTTGTCCGTTCGTTAAGATGATCGGTCTGCCACGTGAGTGTATTTTCTTTTGCTGACTATGGCGAAATAGAAATTGTAAAATACTTAGTTATTAGCAATTATCAATGGTCTGTTGTAACACTCGTGTCATGCAATTTGCACGCTTTTTTGCATTTGCAATCTTGCGACTCGCTTCGTCTATTTTCAGTTGAAAATGAAATGAATTTGTTGATAACCATAGACAAAACAAAACATGCATGTCAACTATATACTGAAACGGAAATTATATTTTCTGATGTTTACCATCTTATCAATGGCGCGCACGCTCTTACTAATACAAGCAATCGCACACACACACGCACAGTCATGCAAACGTATACGATACAAAACAAACAGAGCAAAAACAATGGGGGCGGCATTTTGGTTATTCTAACAACGCGCAGCTGTTAAAATTAACTAACTGAGTGCAACAGTGCTGTCATGTTATAACATAAAGCTATCGCATAGCCGGAAAAAGCCAAAACAAACTGCTCGCCGGCTAAAGGAAAAGCATAAAACTACAACAATAATCATGTGTCATTATTTGTTTGTTACCTTGACGCTTTGTTAACATCTTGCATATGAGCAATCTATATATATACAGCTATATATATAAGCAGCTGCTTTGTCTGCATAAAGAACGCGGAATACATTGCGGCAATTTTGGTTAAAGCTGTTATTTAGCAGCGCTATGCACAACTAGTTCATTTACAGCGCTGTTAAAAACGATTTCCCCTTATGTACTGTTAAAAACTAAGAGCACTGCTAAGAACTATTTAACGGCTAGAGTGCCGTTTAAGAACCTTACGCTCTGCATCTCCACTGTTAAGCACAACACACCAAGCTACCACAGCGCCGTTAACATTCAAAATTCCCAGCTGTTAGTTTAGGCATTTTAACCAAACGTTTTCTGAGTTGTTAAACATTTCAAATATACTTTAATGGTTGGATTTATTATTTTTGTAGAATCTTGGATCGAATTGAGCAACACAGCAGCCATGGCAGGCATCAAGAGCCCCGACAGAATTACCCCCGCTGCCCTTCAGCAACGGCGAGGAGTATTTGCGTTTGTTGCGTGAAGCGCAACGCGAATCAAATCAGTCCAGTCGCGTTGTCTCCCCTGGCCAGCTCCCGTCGTGATACGCCCCGTGACAGTCCCAAGAGTCCACCAAACAGTCCACAATCGGAGCAGTGCCCGGATGATGAGTTGCGGAACGTGTACATCAATTATTGGACTAAGGTAAGCAGGCTCACAGATAAAATGGAATGACCTCGAAATTGGCACTTCAACTAATTAAATATGCATAACGAAAAACAACACAACAAAAGACTAAATACATAATATTCAACTCAACTCTCAACAGGGCGGAGATAAACACAACACCGATAATGGCGATTGGTTGCAGAACTGGAATCGCGGCATTGAGGAGCAGCCACCGAAGTAAGCAAACATATTAAATGCACATCAATAATATTTGTTTTAATTTATATTTGCAATTGCTGTATTTATTTACGCAGAGATTGGAAATTCGAGCGTTCTAGCGATAATGATGAGGATGAGAAGAAGAAAACAACGGGTTATTCCATACGTTTAAAGCGCCTGGGCGCCAATTCGTTGTTCTCCCGCGAAATTCTCTACTCGCTGCTGGTCACCAATGTGCTCTCACTGCTGCTGGGCGCCGGCTTTGGGTAAATTACTGAGTTACTTAAGAAAGTAAACAGAAATTCAAATTAGTTTCAATTCTCAATTTGCAGTTTATGGCTGAGCAAGCGCGGCATTCTGCTTACCCGCGTGGTCATTGACTGAAAGACGCCATAAAGATTTCAAAACGTTTTCAACACACACACACAATATGCACATGAATCCATCATAAATAAGCAAAAACATACAGAACATTCAACGTTCCATATATAGATACAAATCCGAAGATATATACAAGAGAAGAGAAAGGAGAAGAGGCGCATTGTCAATAACCAGCCAAACGTATTCCAGCTCATCCCATAATCATTTTTCGCCAATTCATTAGCACATCATAACAATAACAATAATAATATGTAGTTCGTACTATATACATAAGCAGAAAGCTAATGCCTAGGGCAAAGGGTTCAATGGATTTTCTATATATCTATTTTATACAATTTTTATATAAAAGAACTAACAACAACCACAACAACTGTAATGAGAAGAGAACTTCAGAGTTGAGATTGCACACTTGAAGATCATTTACAACATTTTGTTTACGCATCAATCAATCAATCATCATTTGCCAGATACGAAAATCATTCTTAGATCTTTTGACTCTTAACACATACATTCATATATATACATAAAAATACATACATAGGCATATTGTAGTTGAATCATGAATGTATATCAATCATATATAAATATCTATATATTTTTTGCATCAAACATGTTTTGATTTTCTAGCATATTAAAGTGAAAACTGAGAAAAATACACATACACACACACAATAGTTTGTAAGTTACGAATGTAATCATTTTTATATTAAAAAATATTTTTCAACATTTATTTAAAAGCAAAAAAACGCAGTTTCCATATTGGGGTCAAGGTCAAAGACGAAGAGTGACTAACTGTTGTTTGCATTGGTAAAAACGCAAAGCGTCATTTAGCGTTTATCAGCACAAATCAAACAGCTACTTTTGTTTATGATGAAATAAGTGCAATTTAATGGCAATAAAACACTTGATGAATTGCAATTATCAGAAAGCACTTCATCGGTAACTACGAATGGTTAAATGTAGAATATAGAATAACAAAACTCAAATGAGTTCAACGGCCAAAAAATGCAGCGATCTGGCAACCCCAGCGGTAATTCAAAATATACGTTAAGTTGGCTTCATCGGTTACTTTCTCATTCGCAATGGGAAACTCATGTTGATAAATAAAACTAGCATTTTATTATGTTGCATAGCATTTAATTTGTATTAAGTAATAGTGACTAAATACTTAGGTGATTAACACAGTTTCAAAACTAATACATATATGGCAACAACTCATGCCAAAACTTTGTTTTTTGGTTTTTCTTCATTTTTTTGGGAGGGGTTCTGCTGTCGGATATTTTAAATAACGCAGTTTGACTTGCACAATAATGAAAAATTATTGTTGTATGTTCATTGTTGACAAGTGAGAACGAACCGATCGACTGGTGATCGATTCATTACGAGCTTTGATTTCTTGCTAAGAGACAGACAGCCATATTGAAAGGTGAGTGAATTGATGGCAAAACGATTTGCCAATTTAAGTACAGCACATGATAATATATATATTAATGCGCACGTGTGTGTATATATAGAACTAGGTTTATATAATTGTATGTATGTATGGTGTGTATAGACGGTTATCTAAAGATCATATAACTACGTTTGAGCCTGTTTCGTAGACATCGAGAGAGTGAAAAAGAGTTTTGACTATATCTTCTAGTATACGCTAGATAATTGAGCCTTAGCATGGGCTATTCCTTGCCAGCATCGTCGGCAGGATGGCGGCTTTGTGCGGTGGGTTGCGCTGACTCCGCTATCTCTGTGGCATCCGTCGAATCTAACGGTGGTGTTGGCGTGCGCAGAGCACGCTCGAAATCTGCCACCAACTCATCATCGTCGAATCCCTGCTGCATTTCATCCGGCTGCCAATTACCCAAGACAGCGTCCACATCAAGCCCTTGCGATTGCAGTGGCTGACCCGTCACATCAACGAGACGTGTGCGCAATCTATTCGAGATTTGCTCCAGCTCTGTATACTTTCGCTTTATGGCCTGGCCGAGCTGCAAATGTCGCAGCTCCAGCGTTTGCTCAAATTGATCGATGGCATTGTCCACATTGGCCCCCGATGCAGTTGCAGCAGGCATCGGTTGCACATGGATCTCCAAGCCGCCAGTGACGCGGCCATTGAAGTCTACGATGTTGTGCCAGCCACTGGGAAAGCCGCCAGTGTTGCTGCGATTGAGATTAAGGGCAGCAAAACCAATTATGGCATCCTCTAGAGGTGTGGGTTCCGTGCTTGTTCCAGCGCTCAAAGCTGTCTTCTTCCAGAGCTTGAGCACAAAAAGCTTTTGTGGCTGCAAAAGAGCAAGGAGAAAGAGTAAATCAGTTGCAGCCAACTTAATGCATTTTCGGTACGTTAGACAGAGCTGCCAGATCACCCAATTGAGTTGAGGCCAACTTAACGTACTAGCGTTGCCGTATAGCTATTTTATATATAAATTATATACTAGATTTGAATTCAAATTTAAATTTCAACTGGCACTCACATTGCTTAAGTAGTCAGCGCCGATTTCCACCTGGAATTTGCTGTGCCACTGCGGTGTCGTTGAACGCTCCACAATGGGCGTGGCATAGACCAAGCCCTCGTGCGACTTGTACGTCTGTGCATTGCAGCTCAACGCCTGAAAGGTCACATACGTGTTGGGCGGCTCGTTGGGCGGAAAACGTTTGGCAGCCGCCTGACGTTTGGCCTGCTTCTTGCCCGATTTGCCATAGCCGGGATTTAAAGGCAGTCCCGCTGCGCCCACAATATGCAAACTGAAGCTGAATTTATTGCCCACCATAGCTGGCGGGGGAAGCGGCGTTGGCACCGGAGCACTGAGTGCGTTCTGCAGCATGTCAAGCAGATCTGAGGTGCGTCGCTGCGGCTGTTCTTGATTGTTTTCCTGATCAAAGCCACGCAGCTGCTTCAATTGCGCTATCTGCGCCTCGCTGCCAATGGCCAGCAGCACCTTAAGTTCACCCAGCTGTGCCTGTGTCTCCGGATGCACAATGGGCGTCCAGCCATCAATCGAAATCACAGGCAGCTGTCAGAGACAGAGAGAGAGGGAGAGAGTAGATTAATGGCTTGAATTGTGTGGAGTGATTTCACTTACTTTGCCCTTGAACAAGTGATTGGTGATGCTGGCGTCTTTGTAAGCGATGTAGAACTGATGCAGTGGCAGCTTCGCTTTGCCACCCAGTGGACGCAGGTCCAGGACCAGCTGCTGTCGCTCCACGCTGTGAAGAAACTTCTCATCGTTGATGATGGCAAATTGCTCTTGGAGCTGGAAATTGCCTTGCGGATTAACGGGCACAGTCAACGACTCGGATTGCCAAAACGGTTGCAACGCCAGCTCCTTGCAGGCATCGGCATCGGCTGCTGACAGATGTCGCGTCTCGCTGGCGTAGATATAGCCACGCAGCAGACGCACTTTGGTCGTCTCGGCCATGAAATTTACGCTGTCCAATGTGGCTTTGTTGTTATTATTTTTAGTTGGCTCTGGCGGCGTTGGTGTTGAAGCTGCCTTGGTTGAATTGCTTTTGTTGCTGTTGTTGTTGCTATTGTTGTTGTTGTTGCTGTTATTGTTCTTATTGTTGTTGGCTGCAAAAAAAAGAAGAGAAAGCACACGAAGATTAGCGTCAGATGAAAGCAAAGAGACACACAATTGCACCTTGAACCCGCCCAATAAAGAACGCTGGCGAAAAAGCGTATGAAAAAAGAAATACTGATTCAACGTTATCACCCATCGCCTGCTGCGCCTGACGACAGTCAGTCACAGGATGGAATGAGGCAGCAGCAGCGGCGGCATCTTGGCGGGAGGTTATGGGGGTTAAGGGGACTATATAAAAGTGAGATTGTCGATGGCAATCGAGCGAATCAAGTGAATGGAACCGTGCACGAGCGATTAAACCATGTGCTCATCTCATGTATTGATAACTGGATTTCTCGTATTTACTATAAGCAAATAAAGATGCGGTATGAGGAAGCCGCTGTCTTGGCCAGGCCAACAGTTAGAATACCGCAAAGCACAGTGGGTTGAAAGCAGAGCTCCAAAAATAAATAGTTGAAATTCATGAAAATAACAGTTTCGGTTTAGTTCAAGAAAATATTTAAAACAATGACAAAAAACAAACAAATCTTTTAAGAAAAATTAGTAATAATAATAATATATCATCAAAAACAAAATAACAGTTCCGTTTTAGTTTATATGCGATCACAGTAAAATATATAAGATAATAAGTAACAAAAAGCAAAATATTTGTACAAATAAACTTAAAAATGAGATTCGTCGCGCAGTAATCGTAATTACAATATTTATATAATATATGTAAGTAACAAACATTGCATAATACTTCAGATTATAATCAAACAAATCAGAATTTCTCGTTTGTTATAACAAAGTATAAAATAAACTTACAAATTATGAACACGTTGTATTAAAAGTAATATAAATTAAATAAAAAAAGTGGTTTTAATATTAGGATCACCAAATCGTTATCATAGTTTGGCAAAACACGAATAAAATATTGTTAAGCCATGCAAAAATTTGGGCATAATATAGCCAATGTAAGGTTTAAAGTTACTGCAGCTTTCAGCCCACTGTGCAGCCAACTTAAAATTGAACATTATAAATAAACATAAATGAATATAAATAAATATTGGCTATAGCTAGCTGCTTTGTCGTCAGAAAGCTAAATGAATATAACAAAACAACGAAAAAAATCATAAAAAGACGAGACAGATTTTGGTTTTGTTTTCTTCGTTTTTCCGATTCAAATGAAAATTATTTATTGAGCTTAACATGATGATGGGCAGCGCTTTTATAACGGCCGCCAAAAGGATGATTAGAGACGTCAACAGATCAATGATTTGGTTTTGGTTGTAATAGTTGTTCTTGTTTGGGTTGCTTTTGAGGTTGTTGTGTCGTGGATGTTGTTGTTGTTGTTGTGGTGGTTGTTGTTCTGACTGTTGTTGTTGTTGTGGTTGTTGCAGCTGTTTGCACCCACGCGAATTTAGTCAAATATATTCACCTGCGGCAGCTGCGCTGTGGTAGTTCTTGCCATTGCTGTTGTTATTGTTGTTGTTGTTGCTCTCGGCCAAAGCCTTGCAGAGCATCAATTGCTGATCGGCCCGCAGGCTAATCTTCAGATACAAGCTGGCCAAATGGACATCACGCCGTTGAATCACAATGCACTTGCATTGCTCCAACAGCGATGCCTGATAAAGCTCTGCCAGGGGCAGGCGACCCATACCGAGCAGCTCGTTGAGACAAGTGCCGGGTTCACGCCACCAAATGGTGAAATAAATGCTGCCCATCATCATCTCCTGATCGGCAGCCATCTCCTGCAGGTGCACCTCACGCTGCTGCGTCTGTCCGAAGCGAGTGCATTGCGTAAGACTCTGGAACTTCTCCGACTCGAATTGCATCAGATGAAACATGGGAGTGCGGGGCACGGAACGAATCAGATCATCGGACAGCTGACACTCGACGGTGAAGATGGGACGCACTTCGTTCTGCAGCAACTCCATGCGCTTGGTGCCCTCCGGTTGTAGTGTCAATGCCTCCAAATGAAGCTGCACTGCGTTCACCTTCTTGAACAGTTCCGGCGTTGCCAGTTCTTGTTCCTGCAGCAGCTGCTCTTGATCTTCTTCCTCCACTGTGGGCAACTCCTGATCAGCAAGCTCCGGTTCCGGCCACAGTTGTTGCTGTTGCTTCTTCTTTAGTTGCTCCATTTTGGGCTCACCGGCGGTGGCAAATAATGCCACCAGATCCGCATCTAATTTCTTCATGGCCTCCATTAGCTCGACTTTGGCTGGTGCAGCGACTGCTGTTCCGATTGACTTGACTTTGGCTTTGGCTGTACCTGAAACATATTGCAATAAATTCCCAAGTTAGAATCGAGTGTCTTTCAGTTAAAGGAATGTTATGTTTCCAGGGACTTTACAATTTCAATGGATTCGGATCAAGCGGAGCGCGTGTCCGATCGACGCAACGTGGTTTTCAATAATGAAACTACGTTCAGTCGATGCGGTAGTAAGTAAAGAATTCTCTCACTCTTACTCTCTCGCTCGTGCTCTCTCTCTCTCTCTCTCTCTCTCTTTGTCACTCTCGCTCTTGCCGGCACCGGCAACAGTCGCCGTTAATCGTAGTTTATGCTTTGCTTTGCCATTCCAACGCTCGTACTCTTCTCTTCCTATCTCTCTCCCACTGCTCCAACTCTCGCGCTCACTTTGTACTTTGAAAAGCTCACCGATGTTGCAATACCCTCAAAAAAGCTGTAATTTTGTTTCGCTTGGCGCTTTTACATTGGAATATACCTCATTACAATACTAAATCAAGGTGTTGAGCTTTTTTATCTTACATATTTCGGTTTTAATACATTATCAAGAATTTTGCACCGAAAGTTTATTGAAATTGATTGATTCCACAATTGAAGATTTTTATAAAAAAGACTAGATCTCATAAAATTTTGTTTTTAATAGTTTCTAGGGATTTGTATGGACTTTTAACATATTATATTCCTAACAAAACTGAGTAAATGTCATTTATTAACAATATTAAATATAAATCTCAAACACCTTCTCATAGCTAATACCATCGATCTCTTAAGTGTATTAGAATTTTTGTAACCTAATTGAACTCGAAAACGAACCATTTTGAGATTTGCATATTTTCGCACATTTGTTGTCTTACATGGGAAAAGTTCCACAACAAATGGAAATCTTACAAATGGTTCTATACTATTCGTTATTTACAATTGATGAAACTGCGGAATAACTGAAAGATCTGCGACGTTAGAGTAAAAAATGCAAGCGCGGCTTAAAATTCGATCATTGTATTGCTGATTAAGATTTCAAGGTTCGAAAACGATTTTTTTTACATTTTTGCTTAGCAACACATTAATTGTTGTGCGAGATAAGTGAATATTTCCAGGTTCAATGGCACAAAAATTGGAGGGAGATTACTAAATGCTAGACGTAACTAGTCAACGGCAGATGATAATACATAATTCTAGCTAGGCCCCCAAATTGATTAAAACCCATAGAAATGCTCATGGCCAGCAAAGAGCTAAAAGTGAAAATGAAAAAACTACAATAAATGGCGTGAGAGGATTACTTATCAAGGCCTAGGTCTATTGATTACAGCTCAGTGAGGGTGTTCTACAATACTACACACTGCTCAGATGTTCTCTGCATTTCGTTTTGATATTCTATCCGCCGATTACTCAATTCACAGCTGGTCGCCTAGCATATCTCTCGATACAGCACCTAGATAATAAACCACACTCGGTATCTGTTATCTGTGAATGCTACACATACACATGCACAAATACTTTTCACTGGGCTTTTCCATTATTGGCCTTCAGCTGAGCCTGACGCAGAAATTTATCTGAGGAGAAATAAAAACAAAAAAAAGCACAGCCGGCAAACTGTCTGAAAGCTGAGACAATAAAAACAAGCGTGGAATAGAGCAAGAAAGCGTAGAATGAGATAAAGCTTCACACACACACAGACAGGAAACATGTGTGTGCGCATTGCACAAGTCCATGGATATGTACGTATGAATGTATTTGTGACTATTTGCTTGTGCTAGACAGGAGCGGTTTTGAGAGCTGCGGTTTGTTTTTAAAAAGAATTCCTAGACTGAAAAGGAATACTTTAGCATTGTTATTCTAGTTGCTGTGTTAAACACATTTGTGTAAGCATTGTAATTGAAACTTAATCAAATGTTTGTTAAATTCATAAGCGCCAATAAATTTTGGGCCCAACCCTGCCCTGTGTCAGCTTCGCTACAAAGTATAGGATTAAGCAATATTTATACGTCGCCTCACAGTCTCTCTTTTTAACTTTTGAGTATGTATCTCAGTGTGTGTGTAAATGTGTGTTAGTGACTGCACGTGTTTGCTTATATCGTGCACTATTCCTGGGCTTTTTCTGTTTTCGTTTTCACTTGTTTATTCGTATTCTCAGCATTTTGCTTTGGCAGCAGGCAGACGACGCGCCGCAATGGAAAATTTCGGTGACCGTTAAATTTTTGCATGAAATCTTCTAAGAAATTTGTTTGTTGAAAACCCCATGACGCTGTGTAGACAAAAAAATGTTATGATTCGTGTTGACTATTTAAAGCACTGCAATTGTGGCTAATAAATTAAGATTTGGCATAAACGTTTAATGGCCAAGGCGAAGGCTAAACAAACACAATCCACATATCTATGTTACGTAAGAGTCAACAAACTTTGAAGAGCTTGTGCACAACATACATATATGTAGATACGTTAGATATCTAGATATGTATGTGTTGATGTATAAAAAGTATAAATAAAAATATAACATGAAAATGCCGCACAAAACCAAAATAAACAGACGACGGCAACGAACTCGAGAGAGTAGCGTGGTGCTGCAATCCGTTACACAGTAATTGAGAGTGGGAGAGTGGGAGAGAGAGAAAAAAGCTTCAATTGAAAGCGTTGTCTCTTTTTATACCCGCTGTTTCTAATCAGAAAAGGGTATAATAACTTAATGCCATCAGTAAATATAACTATGAATTTAACAGGCAGAAGGAGTATTATACAACATCATGTACATATATTCTTGATTAGCGTCTGCAGCTGTTGACCTATATCTTATAATTGCCCGCAGATCAAGTGTTTCGGAAATTAGCATCGAGTCGTAAATATATTATTTAGTCATAAATTTTGGCATAACGTCAATATTCATAATTTCCACAACTTTTATTATCGGCAAATGAATTTTAATGACTTAAATTTAACAGCGCTGTTATATGACATTTATAGTTTCTGCTAACAGAGTGGTCTTGTAACACTAGCTTTGTAAACAACTGTAATTGCTAATTGGAATTATTGGGTAGCGGGTATTTGAAAGTCGAGCTTTCTTCATTGTTTTTCTTCTTTTTTGCACTCACCTGACGAAATGCGCTCGCCCGGCTGCGGCGACTGTGAACAGTTGTTGATGGTCAACTGATGGTTATGATCCTGCAGCAGCGCAGCAGCCGGCAGCGCAGTCGACGATGGCGGCAGCACTGCTGCTGCGGACCCAATTTGATTACTTGCGTTAGCAGCGGCGCCAGCGCCGGCGGTGGCAGCAGCGGCAAGCAGCATTTTGAGGAAGCGCAATTGTATTGCAGCGACTTTCAGCTGCTGTTGCTGTTGCACTTGACCCGACGTGCCACTAATCTGGACGTGACGATATAAAGCATAAATTTTGGTTTTATACTCGAAACCGTTGCAAGCGTTGACGTTTGTGTTACTTCTGGCTGCTTTACTTTGCAGCAGCGACGCCGACGCAGGCAGCGACTGCAAATGCAGACGACGATGAGCTGCTGAAGGCGTTGATTTTTGTTGCTCTTGATCGTGGGCGTGGTCTTTGACGTAGCCGCCGCTGCCGGAGACAAATTCGCGCAAATAGTCTAAGAATAGCGCGAGGCTTTTGCTGCGCACACAATAACGTAATTTATTATGACGATGATGATGATGATGGGGATGCTGCTGCTGTTGATAATTATTATGCTGCTGCTGCTTTGGACTTTGTTGTTGCTGTCGCTGTTGACTTGCGCTTTGCTGTCTGCGCGTGCAGAGCTTTTTAATGCCGTTACTTTTGCTGCAGGCGTCACAGCTGATGCTGACGATGACGGCCCTCTGCTGCTCAGCCCACCAGATGATTTGCGCCGTTACAACACCTCCCGTAACACCCGACGCCCCCGCACTAAACGACGACGAGACTTTCGTTTGCCCAGGGCTTTCGTTGTATTGGTGGGACGCTGCTGACGCTGACGTTGGCGCTTTGATCGATTTATCTGTTATGAAATTGATGCGGCTCACTTCGATTTCAATTTCAAATTCGTAGAATGCAAATTTATTCTTGTTGTTGTTTGCTGCATTAGCTAATAAAAATAATAATAAATTTGATTTGTCACTACACTTATTATACACATTAGACGACGATGACGCTTGTTGTGTATATTCAGCTTTCATAATTATGCTGCACTTGCACTTGCCATTTTTTTGTGTTAGCGCGCAGCATTTCACAAACACACACGCACACACACACACTTTACAATTGCACTTCACACAAATACAAATAGCGTTTTTGTACCGAACGCGTGCACTTTTTGCTTTTCACTTGAGAGAAAGAATAAAAGAAGTTGACACTTCTGAAATCGAATTTTCCGGCGCTTTGGCCGTGCAAATTTTCCGTGTCACACACAGCTTGCTTGCACAGGCGTAAGGTTGAAGGAAAACTGCAAAAGCTTTTGCCGCTAGGAAATAAGAATTACCTCAAAAATGTTTGCAAGTGTTGCCTGCATCTGCCGAAATGTGCCTTTGTTTTGGTTTTTTTGTCTAGGGTTGCGTCGTCCAAATAACACGATATGGCAACACTCGACTCAAAGTATTGCATAACGACGTTGCCGCTGCCGATTGTTGGCAGTGTTGTAAATAACGCGCAGTTAAGCTTACGGACTGCCCAAAACTATTCGAAATAAACAGATTTTTAAAGTAATTAACTATGATTTTTTTTTTGTTTTAATTATCAGACATTTTATTTAAAGTGATAAACGCACTAAGAAGTTCCCACAAATAGCAACAACATCGTTTAGGCAAACAAACGCTGCTCGTCGCGCGATTCAATCGTTTTTGGTGGCGGCGGCGTCTCAAATTCACCCAATTCCGCATCGTAGTACAAGGCAGCACGATATGGACGCAACTCCCATGGCACTTGATCCTCCATATTCGTTAGCTGCACACCCAAATCCTCCAGCGTCGGCACACCAGGCAGCACCTTATCGGTGATGTATTCACGCTCCACACGATCCACAGAGAGACCACCAATTGGGGCTCCTGGACAGATCAGATTAGTGAACTTCACCTTGAGCATGAAGGTGGGATCGTAACGCAAATCGTAGCGCTGGTAACCCCAACGTTTCTGATCCTTACGCATCAGACGATGGAACCAATCGACCAGTTCGCTCAGCTGATAACGCTTAGGACTGAAACGGAATTGATAAAATCAAAAACTAATGATATATTCTACTCTCGCTCACCCCACAGCCTGATAGATGCGACCAGCACTGTCGGGATCCTTAGCAGCATTGACAATAGCCTGTGCCACATCAGAAACAAAGACAGGCTGTTTCACAGTTGCCTCTCCGTTGCGCCACAGCGGCATGGAGCGGAACTGACGACGCCAGATGTGTGCGTAGTAGCGCAAGAAGCGATCCTCGGAGCCATAGATATCGGCTGGCCGAATGATTGTGGCATTGGGGAAGGCATCGCGCACCTGCAGCTCACCCTCGTATTTGGTCTTCAGCCATTGGCTGCCGCCAGACACGTAAACCGGTTTGGGGTTTGCTTCCACATTCAGTGAGGACACATGGATAAAGCGCTCCACTCCTGCATCACGGCAAATGCTAAAACAACAGTTACATTAGTTTAGCCTCTTTGAATCAATTAGGTCTTGCTCACCTGGCCAAACGTGCAGCACCATTCACATTCACATCCTTGAATTTAAAGTTCTTCGTCTCATAGTCACGTCCAACCAGATTGATGACAACATTCGAGTGTTTGACGGCCTCGCGAATTGAGCGTGGATCCTCCAAATTGTAAAAATGGAAGAGCACTTGACCCAAATCACCGACAACCTTCAAGCGAATCACTTCGGAATCATCGCCACGATAAGGCAATATCAATTGCGTGCCCTGCTTGCCCAGCTTATTGCACACATAACGTCCCACAAAGCCGGTAGCTCCGAACACAGTGGCCACAATGCCATTGAAACTGCTGCGTCCACCGGTACCGCGCTTCATTGCCGACAGATTAGTTGTCTTCAGTGGACGTGGCACGTCCGCATCTGGTGCTGCGGCAGCATAGCCGCGCATGCACAGTACGCCGACAACACCGCTGCTATGGTGCTCTACAATTCATCATGGAAATTAATGGAGATCAAGTGAAACTGCAAGCGAACATTACATAATTTTTGCGGGCCACCTTTTTGAGGTGGCTGCAATGCTCTGAACGAACTTACTTGCCAGCTGCATGTTCCTAGTCAGTACTATGGCAGCCATATTGTTGCGGCGCACGTTCCACCAACGAGGTAAGTTCACTATTTGTAATTGTTTTTAATATTTTTCCACACAGATATTTCAGTCTGGTGGTGGTCGGGGGGAGAACGAAAACACAGCCTCGATATGTCAGCTGTGTGGCCGAAGATTTCGAAATATACCAAAACTTCAGCTCATATGCGAATATACAAAATATTACCTTGGCCACGCTTAGCAATTTTCGTAAAAAGTTGTCAAATTAAAAATTGTACATAAAATAACAATTTCATATACCTAAACAATTGTCAATATTATCGATAGCATTTATAATCAACAAATTACTCGAATATAAATTTGAAGTATGCTCACAGAACACTTTTCGTATCAGCTGTTCAATGAACGCAAACCAATTTTTGGTATTTTTTGGTATAAGACTTTTCAAAATGATAATAAAACTGTACAGTTTGGTTAAAAACAAGTTTACAAGCGACTTTTGTCAAAATCCATAATTATTTTTTCTCTCCATAATCTAGACACAAGGATGTGACCAATTAAGCTTAATTATTTGGCTATAAATGAAGAATTGCATATTATATATTGCCTATATTTAATTAATTCATTTCATAGCCATAGAGCGCTGCCAGATCAGTAAACTATTGTAACGGAGTTTAGTTTTGGCGCGTTAAAGTAGCTAACGGTTGTATTATAAAAACGTTTATTTATAAAAATTTTTAGTTGTAGTCGTCACTCCGTTGTTGCTGACCAATTGCTACAATTAATGAGTGTAAGAAATGCATTTGTAAAGCCCAACCGGCTTCGTCATGGTCTGCAAGAAAAAAATTATTTCTCCACTACAATAAACAGTTGCCGTTTACCTGCCGCAGACGAAAGAAGCTAAAATCGTAAAATATCACAAAGTCGGTGGTTTATAAATAAACGCTTGGAAACTTAATTGATTTGTGTGTATATCTACGAAAAACGAAAACAATGCCCTTATCGACAGTGAAAAGCCGATAAGAATCACAATAAACCAACCAAGCTGGAATATTTCAGGTAAACATCTAGCGCTCCGGCGCCATAAATTAAATGCGCTCCTGCCAACAAAAATATAGTGCGTGCGTGAAGTTAGCAAACCGAAATATTAAATGATAATGATAGTTGTTCGCTACAGTGATTACTAAAAGATTAGCATATGTGTAAAGTTGATGTGTCCACCTAAATGCTGCAGTCTATACATTTCATTTTTATAATCACGATAGGCGTCACGTATAAACCCAAAACGCCGAAAATATCAGACAGCATAATTTTTGGCAAACGCGCACACAACCCGCACACGCTCTCAATCTGTCCCCTTCGCTCTTTTAGACTCTCTCCTGCTTCGTTCCACCCACTGATAATGACAGTCTACCTAACGCACGCACTGTGCACTTAACACCCCCCATAGAAGCGTGTGCTCTCTCTCCTTCTCACACTCACATTCGCACTCCCACTCTCAGACATACATTTCGCTCACTGCCTGCTCTCACTTTCAATTCGCATGCCTGCCTGCTGTGTGTGTGTATTTATTACTTGTACATTTGTGCTTTCCATGGCATTATCATTGTCGTTGTTGTTGCGCCTTGATCTGTTGTGTTGCTTTTGATGCCGAGCGCCGCTTGCTGCGTTTCATTAGAGTTTGAGCCGCGAAGCCGTTAACATCGTTTGGTCGCATTGCAAGTAACTGCCGACAGGTGTCGCCGCCGCGTGTGTGTGAAAATTAACGCCCGAAAAACAAATTTGAATTCCCAAATAAAAGAAATAATTGCGTTAACGGTGCAAATAAAATTATAAGTTCAACGCAAATTTCGAATGTGGTTTGTGGTCTAGTCAACTGTGTGCGGTGTGCTACTAAAAATAGAAATTAAATATTTGTACGTATCAAATTTAATATACTTATGCCAAAAAATTAAATCTTTTCCACACGCGCGTTTCTATTTTTACGCCAAGCATTGTCGTCGCTTTGATTACTTTGTTTATAAATTTGGAGCAAACGATACATTTTATTTTAGACCCGCCAAAACTAAGCAACAACATGACTACAAAGAAAGTCCGTCAAGTTTGATAAGACCGATCATAAGTCTAGGGGGCTCGAAAACCGGCTGCTAAAATATTCCATTTGGGATACTATGATATCGCAAAAAGTCAAGTGATTCGTTAGCAGAGAAATATATAAATAACAAAAAATGAATGGCATCATTTAGCAAGTGATTATTTGAGCGCTTGGTACCAAAAATACTCAGTATAGTATATTTAAATAGAGTTCCCAAAAAAATAAATCAAAAAATTAATGCTAATTCGGACAAGAAAACAGAACGAAAATATCAACAACAAATTGTATGCAAATTGTGAAGCGGGCCTTGAAATAACTCCAAGTAAACATTTAACTAGTATTTGTTATTGTTATTATTGTAATTTTTTCCATTTATTTTAATTCTCTTTAGAAAAATTGAAAAAACCTTACACACAATTTGTGCGGCGTCTCATTAAGTGTAATTTTTTTATTTAATAGGTCTCCCATCTCCATTATTACAGACGATTCCATTGTTAACTTTCAATTACATTATTCTTATAGTTGATTGTTGTTAAAGCTAAAGTTGTTATTTATTGGAGAAAGTGTTTGAAGGACTTTGTTGTTGGGCTATCTTACTTTTTTTATTGATAAAGGCGCAGATATCACGTCGCTTGAACAAATTGCATTTAAAGAGTGTTTAACAACCTGACAGGTGCAGTAGTTATATAAGAATTGTTTATTATGTGATTAATGATTTCTGAGAAAAGTTCAAATACTTGATTTCGGGTGAAGTGTGGGTTCAGGAAATAAGAATATTGAATACGTTGTGTACGTATTTCAAATAGTACTGTTGAAATTACAATCTCTGAAGTCATAAATAATCACTTTAAATCATCAATTTAGTAATTTAAAAGTTTAGTGACGTGTGTCATAAACATTTGAACAAATTTGTAGAAATTCATAAGTCAAAATATCAAATTTATGGTACAGGTTTTGTACTTCTGCTTATTTGTTTAGAAATATTGAAACCAGTTAAAGAATTTCTTGAAATATACGTGTTTTCTTTGACGTTTTCGATTCTATGTAGAATTAGGAGAAATCAGATTAAACACTTTCGATTCTCAGGTATATTCATTTTATACAATCGCATATAGATTAACTTTATATTTGTTCGCTCATTCTTAATAATTCAAATGCGTAGATCCTTAAAGTGTAATTTAAAATTAACATATGTTACATTGGCACTTCACTTGTCAATTTGATCGATAAAAACGACTCGTAGCATCCATCAGTTTATAAATTCAACGCATATCATTTTCGGCTCAACGACATTTTTCTTTTTATTTTTTTTATATAAATATTTACATTTTTTGCGTACGTCGGTTTTGATTCTTTGTTTGTTTATCTTTTTGGACATCAACTCCAAAGGCAACGTCGGGGCTTGAATACAAATTTTCGATTTTTTCGCACTGGCAAAAAACCAAATTCCAAAATCGAAAAAAAACGAAATAAAAACAATTTGATTTTTATTTGATTTGAAAATTTTGAAATGTCGGTCCCTGGCCCGTTTGCTTATATACAGACACTTAATTGTACAAATGACCCTACCTCCCTACCCCAACCCCTCCCTAGAGTTAATGTCGTATTCGTCGGGAATTTTGACCATTTTCGACACGTCGACAAGGTCGAGTGCAGCCCACGCTACTGGAATTTACGATGGGTATCGTTAGGTGATTTTGAAATTCTACCGAACACTTTGTATTCGACCTGACAGAACATGATGCGACACGTTCGAAACATATACGATATTTACTAACGATAAACTATCGTTGCATGTTCGTTCGTGTCACGACACGTGCACTGCCTTAGTGCGAATCAAATTAGTGGCATTACCTGGTAATATTTACAATATTTTTGCAATTCGTTTGCAATTAATAGTTATTATCAGTGCTAAGCAGGGCCACACTGTCTGCTGATAACAGCTATCGCTATCTCTATCAATATAAAAATATATACTCTATGCCTATCTCGCTCTGTGGTGAAAAGTTTCGTGTTGCTGTGCAGAGTTAGAAACGTTTAATACGCCCCACTGATTACTAATAACTGTCAGAGAGACTGAGTGGGAAAGTTGCCGATTGAAGAGAAATAGAACAAAACGCTGAAAATAATTACAAAAAAAATATAATAGAGAGAGCTCAGCTATCGAGCATTATGCGAATTTATTTGCTGGAGTAGAACCTAAACATTAATTTTCAGTTGATCATTCTAATGCGATATTCAGTTCGAAATGAGTTTGTTACAATTTCATAAATATATAGCTCTAAAACTTAGGAGACGGTTCTATAAAACTTAATTCAATTTGACTCCTAATAAAGTTATATTTTTAGCAAAATTTCTATATCTTACCGAACTGTCCTAAATTCTTAACCGAATTATTGCAATTAGTACGAATAAATTTGTAAACGAGTTCAAGAGATGATGTTCCCAAGCTGTGAAATGTCAGTGAACTGAACCTTCAAGAAATCAATTCGCTCCATTCAAGCGTATCATTCACTTGTATAACAGATTGACTTGGCTACTAGTATTACGTCTCTCTGGGAGCTGACTAATTGAACTATATGTTTAGCAAGTGCCTTTGTTATCGTGCCATGGAACCCACTCCAACGCTACAGTTTAGCACAATACTCCCCGCCACCCGCAACCTGCGCTTAATTCAATGAAAATGAAATCTAATTGAGGAAATGAACGTTTAGCATCTGGCAAAAGCAGACGATACTCAACCCCGATTGAGAGGTTTGGGGGGGCACGACGACACATGTCAACTTGTTGCTCGATAGCAATTTTATTAGCTTACACCTGTTGTTGTTTTTCTTTTTTGTTTTTTGTATTTTTGGGATGGGATAATAGTTATCGATTTACGGTTTTGATATTGGAAAACAGATAAAGAATCCCACGTGGCGTATTTAAAATGCAAAGAGCACCTTTTGCTGTTGAAGCTAATTGCTAGCTCTAGGAGAGGTTCTGATCTGATCTATTACGTTGATATGGGCTTGCATATATCGTGCTGTTCTGAATGCCTAATTGGGAGGAAGATATTGATCTCAAGACGTCAGCAAATGTGGGCTAGTAGTATGACATATTTCCATACTGAGCTCAGAACTATTAATATCACTTCATTCCGAGAAACTTTGACGTAATTCACTTTCAACAAATTTGGGACACAAGTTAAGATCTGAAACTGAAATTCTTTTAGAACTTTCCAGTGAACCTCCACAATAAAGCTAATGATTAAATAGGTATTTTGCGCTTAATTTTTCTATTACTAATATTAGTAACATTCTTGCAACTAAGTGCCTTACTTAAAGAAAGTTATCGACAGAACTTTGACCATAGCTTATAGGCCTTAAGTCTTGTCTAGACTTGTCAACAAAAGATTCATTTGACCCGATAACACATTCAGCACTATTATTTTATAATTGCCCTATAAATATGTAGGCCCATCATTTGTAGCATATCTTAACGATCGCTTTTCATGGTTTATCCGATCAATTAAAATCGAATGTAACGAACGTGTCATCGTCGAGTCCAGCTGTAAAAGGGCTAACCTTGATGGCAAACCCAGCAAACTGTGTCCGTCCCTCCCCCCTCAGCCAATCGTCACGTAATGTTACGTCAATGTCGGACGAGTAGTTGTTTTGGATTTAAACATTTAAGCATCTTCATTTGCATGCCAGGCAGGCCAAGTAGACAGGCAGACAGGCCAGGCCGAAAGGCCAACCCACCTCTCTCAAGCGATGAACAGCTGCTCGGGCGGCGCTTCTGCTCACCTGACCATACCTGGTCTACCTAGGGCTTATGATTGCCATATGCACACGCAAATGTTCGACATGTGTTGCACTTACCAGACCATATGTGGGAATACGCGGTTCATTAGACACTTGAACTTGACACGGATTCAGTAAAACTATTTTTGGGTAAAGTGGGTGGAACATTTTTGGGAATAGATTGTAAATTGTCCTAGTTGTTAATTAATGAAACTTATGTTGTGTGGGGTCTTCATTGTTTTACAAGTTCTACATACTACTTTCTAATAATAATAATACTACTAATTGTATAATGCACTAAAAGAATTAGATTTACAAAAAGAATTTGTTTCGGTGAGAATGAAAAAGTTTAATGTTAACTTTATGTAAATGTTTAATGTAAAGATTTTACTAACACTCTTCTGAATACTTTTCCTAAAACTTCCACCTCAGCAATTACAATAATTTAATTATACCCGCTACCCATAGGGTAGAAGGGTATTATAACGTTTTGCCGACAGGAAATGTATGTAACAGGTAGAAGGAGGCAACTCCGACCCTATAAAGTATATATATTCTTGATCAGCGTCAACAGCCGAGACGATCTAGCCATATCCGTCTGTCCATCTGTCCGTCCGTCCGTATGAAACACTGGATCTCAGAGAATATAAGAGATAGAGCTATAATTTTTCGACAGCATTTGTTATGTTTGCACGCAGATCAAGTTTGATTCAAATTTTTGCCACGCCCACTTCCGCCCCCGCACACTCGACTGTAACTTTCTTACTTGTTTTAATTTGATTTTTTTCAGTTATTTAAAACTGATTAATTTTTTGTTTTTATATTTCAAAACATGTTTAAGATTCTTCAGTACTTTTTATTTTTATATTTTAAAAAAGTTTAGATTCTTATGTTTTGTTTTTAAATTACATAACATAAATAAAAGTAAAAATTTGTTTAAATATCTAAATAAAAAGTTTATAAACGTATCTTAAATATTAGTAAATTTGTAAATCAAAGAATATTAAATTTGTTTTAAATATAAAAATCCAAAATTCATCGCAAGTTCTAAATAGTGAAATTTGAATATTTTATAAGTTAGTTGTCGTGGTTTTCAAGTGTGATGTATAAGGTTATTGTGTAGTTAAAGAATATTGATCGAAAAAGTGTAATTGTAGTTATTTATGGAACTTTTGTTACCCTGCCAAAGAATATAATATGAATGGGAATAATCGTGCTATATAATATTTAAAGATCCATTGATTTCTTCTGCGTATTTCGAGCCTACTGACCTTACATTTAAACTTGACGGTGAATTAATTGTAGACGGCGATAGCATCTTAATTATGGCGTCAATCAACACAATGCTAATTACAAACACCTTTTTTTTTGCAAATTGATAGGATCAATAAATTGGTCCAGTTCGACGGGCAATTGAATTTCCGTGTCACTGCGAATACAATTGCAACTCAGTCGAGTTACTTGATATTTTATTTAAGCAACTAATTCACAAACTGTCAGCAGGCTCATTGAAATTCGTTTACATTACTTTGTTTGCAGTGAACAATAATTGAAGTGTAAGATGCCCATCAAAGACGTTTTACAACGGTGTCAACCGATGCCACTCTATGTGGTATTGGTATTATCCGTGTGCTATTTAATCATCCAGCTGGTCTTCAGCCATTTGACGCATGCTCTCACTCTCCTAATGGCTTCCTATCACATGTTGTGCAACATTTTGGCACTCTCCGGTTGCATATTAACAATTAAGGTAAGTGGATCAACATCTTTTTTCATCCAATGGGGAAGTAACAAGTATTTTTGATTTTTTTGCGATCTGCCGATTTGCGAAACTTTGATAAGCTCAATCGGGTAAGGCAACATAGCGTTTAAACCAGATGCAGATGCAGTGCATTGAACTGAACTGCACATCAAGTCTGTTGGGAAACTGGTTTCGTTTTGCCTGCTTCTCTGATTTGGTTACACACTTTGATTTATATCGATACTTAAAAACATATTTTAAGCTTTGACAAGTTTCGAGAGAGTTTTGGGCGTGTTTACGAAAAGGAATTTAGATGCCAGACTACCATAAAGAACGTATTAATTGCAGATATTTTTATTATTTTTCTTTAGACCTTTCGAGCGCTTCATCCTTAATTCTTAAATCCATATATTTCAAATTGTAACAAGTTTTGAGAGATTATTGGGCGTGTTTGCGAGAGGCATTTTAGATGTAGACTTCGAATTGCTTCCGTTTTTTCCTTTTCTTTAGACCTTTTGAACCCTTCTTCATACTAATTTCTAAAAAAAAACATATGTTCTGTTTTTTAAAAGTTTGGAAGGAGTCTCTGATATGTTTGTGAGACTTTTTAAATGTAGACTTCAATTAAGAACATATACATTACAGAACTTTTTTCTTTTTCTTTAGACCTTACGATCGCTTCATCTTAATATATCTATTCTTATCCTTACACCTTTATAAGGCTTTCAAAGAAATTTTTAATTGCAGATTTTTTCTTTTACCAAAAATTTGTTTACCTCTACGAATTGTGCTTCATAAGAGCTTTTTTATTTGAAAATGTTTTTGTTTTACTAAAAATTGTTTATCAGTATGTTTTTAAGTCTTTTCGATTTCTTCTTCATAGGAATTGTCTAAACTTACAATATTATTCACACAATTTTTGGTTGAAGCAATTTTACTTTATTCTTTATTTTATTTTGCATGTAACATATGCTATTTAAAATGTTGGAACTTAAGATCTACCATATATATCGTTCTCCTTCATTACTATCTCAAATTTTCATAATAATCTCATTCATAATAAGAGATTGCTTAGGCATCTCCTTGCTTATCAGACAATCCTCTTGCTTTGTCAAAAGTTTCTACATATTTTATTTAAAGGCCACATTAGATTAGTATAATTTACTCTTACAAATTTTAATTGCTCATTTATTTTTGTACAAGCTGAGTGATATCAGCTTTGTCACCAAGTGAGCTGAGTTGTCTATGGTCGTCAACATTTGTTAGTGGATGGTGTTAGCCAATTTTGTTATCTGCCAAATGGTAGTTTAATTACATCCTCATAATATGGTAGATAACAACAAAATGTTAAAAGCTTGTTGAGAGACTGACAACGTAATAAAGATGTGTCCAACAGGGATCATGATAACGAGTTCAGTGATAAGCACTTGAATTTCAAGATCATTTGAGAACTAACTGTCAGACTAACGGTAGTCGTGAATAACCTGACCTAGTTAACCAATAACTTTCTGGTTATTATAATATTTATAGCATAAAACCAAGGTGAAAACTAACATTTAATTTGTATGCAAAACTTATGAATTAATCAAAGCAAAATAAACAAATAGTTTTGTGTGAATCCAAAATTTTGCCATTTCATATAGTCTCTCTCTCTCTCTCGCTGAATATTTTGGACATATTTTAAGCTGGATATGGACAAGCGTGCCAAGCACGTTTCGCGATTGAAACCCGTAGAAACAATGGCAAAAAATGCAGAGCCTAACCACGCACTGAGCCAGATAGACACCAGAGAGACGCCACAACACTTTGTTGTGGGATATTATATAATTCCCATAGGTAGTCAGAGGCATGAAGAGATGGACAGACGGACAGACAGATGGACGCTCTGTTGACTGAGTTTAGCCAAGCGTTAAAATAGTTGCCAACAATTTGGTGACAGGTTTTTTGAACAGCCCACTTTATAATTGTTGTTGCCAGCACCTCATAAATGATGGAATCGATATTTTGAGCAATTGTTGGAGTTAACATTATTTCAGAAATTTCTCTTATAATTTTAAAATAATAATTGACAACTACAAGAAATTTCTCCCAAAAATTACTCTTATAATTGGACGCTATTTTAACACCTTTTCTAAATTTTTTCCATTCAAAATTCAAATGATCATTTCTAAAAAAAAATGCCTAACATATATTCAACAAATTAAATTGCTATGGCTACTTAATCCAACAAATAATTTAATTTGAATCATAGCTTCGTATCACTTTATAGGAATATTAAAAGAATTTCTCTAAATGATAAATAAATAATAAATTGGTAATAATGATATTTAATTTGTTGTATAGTATTAAACTAACAGATACTTTCGAAGTACATAATTATATTCTAAGATCTAATACCAAGTAGAATGCTATAGTTATATGTTAAGCTGTTATACATCAACTGTTATACCTAAGATTTACGATTCACTTGCTGTAGAAACTCTTTGAAAGTTAGTGATTTAATTTCATTTCGATTTTAAATTTTTATTCCAAATTAAATACTAATTTCCTATCTCTTCTTGTCTCCACAGCACGGCAAACAGAATGAAAAAACCAAAGGCAATTTCACTGCCAGCGGCGCCCATACAAAACAACAGTGTGTCTGAGGACAAGATCACCGTGGTGCTCACAGTAAGCGAAGCGGAGGAACAGCAGAAGCTGGCGAAGCGCGAGTCCCGGGGAGCAGAAGCTACGCAATACCTTTGGCTGGGCACGCATCGATATTCTAACCATGCTGATTGTGTTCATCATCTTGGCCTCGCTGTCCTTTTCGCTTGTTGTTGAGGCACTGCAGACGCTTGTCCACATCGATCATCAAGATACCATGCACTTGCCCATACCCGTGATGATGTTGGGCTTTGTTGGTCTCATTCTCAATGGCCTGACTTATTTGCTGATCGGTGGCTATACGTTGCATCAGGGCAGTTTTCTGCACCTGACACCTGGTGGCAATGTTGTGCTGGAGCGTTCCATGTCCAGCCATTCGGATTTGGCTCTGAAGGCCACAGATCGTTCATTGAGCAAATCTCGCAATGATCGTCAGCTGCGCCAGGAACTTGAAGCCGAGGGCGGCAACGTTTATTTTGCCACTCGGAGGCAAGGCGCTGTCGAGATGCTGCGCGATGTGTCCAGCACATTGTTTGTAATTGTGTGTGCGGCCATTGTTTATGTGGCCGAGGATGAGGAACATACGGCAAAGTTTATAGATCCAGTTTTGTCTATATTCTCATGTGTGTTGCTGGTGACCTTGAGCTATCCTTACAGTAAGTTGCAATTTGAATTAGTATAACAGTTGTATAACATTCGTATAACAGTTGTCAGTCTGGGCAGTTTCTTTGTTATACAACTGCTTACTATGTGTATAACAGTTATGCAACAGTATAACAGACGTATGAAACTTACATACCAGCTGTAAATTATACAGTTTTGTTGTTATGCGACTGTTTACGAACTGTATAACAGTTTTAAATTTGTATAACACCCATCTAATTGCTCTTTTCTTGCAGTGAAAGAATCCTGCCTCATTCTGCTGCAAACGATACCCGGCTCCATTGATTTGGAAATCTTTGAACGCACTCTGGTTAGCAAATTCCCGGAAATCATTAGCTATCACGATCTACACATCTGGCAGCTGGCAGCGCATAGCTATGTGGCCACCATACACATTCAGTTCCAGAACCCCAAGCTCTACCTGAAGATTATTGAGCAGGTGCGAGGCTATTTCCACGAACAGGGCATCACAGAAGTCACCATACAACCAGAGTTCTATCCGGCAACGAATAAAAATGCATCCGCTTCGCTGGAGTGTCTGATGCAGTGCCAAGCAGCTGAATGCGCCGAGAAGGTTTGCTGTCGCGACTCTCGCTCCGATTTGCGTGAGGTCAGCGATAGTCCGATGCCAACGCAGTCAAAGACCAAATTCTGCGCTGAGCTGAGCGCAATTGTTGTGGAGAAACCCAAAGAATTAAGTGTATCACAGTTGCTAAAGAAAACGCAGAATGATCCCATCAAGGAAGAGTCCTCATCGCTGCCTGTGTCGCCGTCCAGCGTCTCGCTGCCCGCCTCAGCGATTCCTGCAACAACAACTGAGGACAAAAGCTGTTGAATTGTCCACAGCTTTAAAGTCATCTCCAGCCAGCTTAGTATTAAGGCAGCGATTCTACGATTTTAGCTAGAACATAAGTTATACTTTAACACAACTAATTACTGCATTTATGCTATGCAATGCTGAATTTATATTTGCAACTTAAAAAGCATCAAAATTGCTTTGTTATAGCATCATTGCAGTATTTTGCCATACAAATTGGGAGCTAACATTTTTTGAATGAGACGCTTAACTAGTTTTTAATGCGTGTTTATTTTTTAAGATATGTATGTCCATAAAATAAGTAAAACACAAATAAATGTTACATTTAAGTTCAATTTCTATGGTGTATATTTATGTACATTTAAATTAGCATTTTTCACTAAATATTTCTAAAATATATTTGTAGATTTATTTAAGGTTAATTTCACATTAAGAGCTTGCGTTCCACACACACAAAATACACAATACAAACAATGTACACAATAAGTAAACAGTTAACGATACCGCGTATCAGACAGGTCAATATGATAAGGCTTCGAATTAGTTAAGCAGGGGGGGCCTTTTACTTTGCGCCCAACAGATACTCGAGCGTAAAGAGTCGTATAATCAGCGCTAAATTGTTTGTAGTCGCATAATCGATCACACTTTCGTTATCATGCTGTGTGTGCCACACACTAGGGAACGGCATCGGTATCAAATGCACCACAGGCACATTCCGCCGCAGGAACGGTATATGATCGTCTTCCACTAGCCCGCTGCGCAACGCCTGCGGCTGAAAGTAACGCGTGGGATCCCAGTTGTTAACGCCACTGTTCACATAGCGTTCCAGTAGTGATTTCTCAGCCAGTCGCTGCTCCAGATCTGCGAGTCGCATGAACCATAACTCCGTGTTGCTAAAGAAGCTATAGAACGCCGGATCAGGGGCGCCCAACAAATCGAGCAGCACCAGCATATCGATGCGATCCAATTTGCCTTGCTTCTCCCACAATTTGGCCAGATGACGTGCTCCATAGATGGAATCGTTTGGACCCCATTCTTCGAACGCTTCCTCGCCATCGAAGAAGAGTAACATTAGACTCAGCTTGGCCGTCTGCAGTGGTCGCAGCTGCTCCTCCAGCACCTTGGCCAGATTGAGGAGCATGGCACAGGGCACCGCCGAGTCAATGGCACCGACAAATTCCACATCCGGCATATATTTGCTGTCATAGTGGCAAGCCAGCACTAGATAACGTTCCGCCTGCGGATTTAGCGTGGCGATAATGTTGTGAAAATGCAATTGTCCCACAATGGGCGCCTTATCGTGGAAGCTATTAAGCTCCACATGCCACTTCAGATCCCTCAGGCTATTCACAATATACTGACGCACAATGCTGTGATTCGCTGTTCCCACGACACGAGGTATTAATATGTTTTGCACTGCTTCTCGCAGATGTTGGCCATCCGACAGATTGCTATACTCCAGAAATTGTACGTCTGACAGCTGACTAGGATTGTAGACAGTCTGGAAAGAAGAGTTCAATGACAACGGTTCACTTAAACAGCTGTTAAAACAAATTTTCAATTCCTATTGTTGTTGTTGCTACCTGTTTGCGGCCAACCAGATAATCAGCTGTTTGTCCTCTGGCTGAGGTGGCTAATAAGGCCACATGCAGGCAGAAAGGCCATAAATATTGTTGTAATCTGTGCAGCTGAAGCGACAACATGCTAACAAAATTCTTCTTGCTACGTGTACAACGTTAAACGTTCTAATAATTTTTTATACGCCTTTTTATTATGGCTGGATTATTTGTGTTAAGTTCTCTCACAGGTGGTTGCAGATGCTGTTTGTTTTTCGCGCCGTGCCACGCATACGCGGGTATATACAAAATATTTAATGCTGCTGGACGAAACAGTGGTCTTCAGGAGCATATTAATACTAAAATGCTTGTTTAATAAATAGCGCAACTAAAAACCATCCAATAAACCGACACAACTAAAAGAAAACAACTGCGGCGTTGCCATATTGTTTTACATCCACTTAACAGACCGTTTCTCTTGTTTGCTGTTAACAGCTACCATAGCTAACAGCGCAACTTTTGCTCTCAATTTACAACGGCATATTCTTATTGGAATTAAAACTGTTGTTAGTTTGAAAACAAGAGAGTGGCTAATTGGTATGCTTTAAACGTAGTTGAAGCGATAGAGCGACGTGAATATTAATTAATAACGTACAGTAGTACTTACCACATCTTCGGCCTCAAAGCAAACGCCTAGGTTGTAAATTTTCTTCTTACGCTTTGGCAGAATATTGCGTAGAGCACTCGTCCAGCTAGAATTACGAATAATCGTGCTGCCCCAGCCCAATAAGTGGCGCATTTCTGTTTTTATATATTTATATTTTCTATAATTTTTTACAAACACAAAACACTGACAAACACTATATGATGGATAGATGCCGGGAGAAATTATATGTTGCGCGTGTTTTTGTTTCGTTTCTTATCGAAACTTATGTAATGAAGTGTGATTTACAGTACAACAAATGTACTACAATTTTAACAGCAGAGGGAGCCACTTTTACTCACTCCACTCTCACATAGAGCGGAAAATAAACATGGTCTTGTAGGTAGTTGTAATTATTAGTTTACTTAACGCTACAGTCACTAAGCTTAGAACAAATAAACGAAGCAAAAACATAAACGTTGCAGTTGGAAATGGAATTGTTACATATTTAACAGTCGCTGTTGCAGTTGCCCCTGCATCTGCTACTCCCTGTGTTGGTTAATCCTGTTTGGACTGCGACGCCTTTGAATCCGATCCACCAAAGTATGCCCGATATATGTAGAGACCCAATGCAACATGCAATGCGCCAACCGCGCCCACAGCTGCTGCAATGTTCACTTTCACATCCGACATGGTAAAGAATTGCTCCAGCACAAATCCCTTCAACGCAAAGAACGTCACAACCGGAAGGAATACTATCAGCGAGCAGTAGAACAGGACAACTTTGAAGGAACTATAGTCCTGCGAGTCCTACAAAATGCACATGTGCAACGTCATTATTAATTTAGTAAACACAGCCGGCAAAAATATGTGGGTCACTTTTTTGTTTTCCTTTATTTACCTGTGAACGTTGTTTGGACACTTTGGTTTGACCACCGTCGTTACCATTGCCCTTTTTCGTTTTGTTGCTCATGTTGTAATTGAATAATTATAAAATTTCAATTCAATTGAAACAGAAATGTTTTCTATAAAGAATCACAATAATCTCTGTTTTTCTGATTCCCTTTTTCGTGCCAATCACATGATAGACTAAGTTATCGAATCGCTTATCCATCTCTAGGTGGAGAAACATCGATAGAAAAATCGATGCAGTGATGTTTTTAAAATTATTTATTACGAAGTAAACCTCCTATGAAGTGATATTATTTTTTAAATTGGAATCTTCTTAAACCGTCTATGTTTGTAGTGAAAACATGAATGACTACGTATAGAATGTTTCTTCGAGTAGTTCTCAACAACGGCCGTTAATCGAGTACTTTTAGCAAAGTGGCAGCGCCATACTTCGTGGTGACTATTAAAAAATTCCAATACGAAACTTTTTGGTATTAATATACAGCCTAGTATAAATACTGATTTTGTATATTGTATATTTTAAATTTGCAGGTCCTTCATCATATGAGAGAAGTTATTAAAATTGTTTTTATATAATTAATTATTTGTTTGAAAATTTTATAATTTAAAAATATTTAGAGAGGTCTCTTTCCATTTTATTAAAAAAAAGGAATTTTAAATGGTTGCGCCCTTCAGTTAGAGTGTAACCATGCAAATAATATATTCATAGAAAAACAATATATACTGAAAAGCCATTTACAGCCACACTTAGTGTAATTATTTATTTTTAACATTGGCGTCAGCGTCGTTTGTTGTTATAAGCTCTTGTTGTTGTTGTTAACGTTCACTGTGTTGTGCTGTGATGTGGTGTGCGCGCGCGTATTAATTAAATTTATTTCACCATTTTGTTTGCTTATTTTGAGGTAATTAACCGAAAACGGCCGCTGCAGTTGGAGAATATACGCCGCCGGCAACACAGCGCACGTACAGTCGAAAAGTGAGCGTCGTTCAATACACAACACGTTTGTTTTGTGTTCCGTTCGTTTCGTTATTTTTTCGATTCTCGCGTGTGCTTTTTTTCTCGTTAGTAGTATATAAAAAGAATACTCGGTAAATTTCCACTGACGACGATAGCACCAACAAACTTGCCGCAATAATGGTTTTGACAAATTTCGAGTGCTGGGCACATGGCGAAACTGCTGATGCTGTCAATTTCGAAACTGGGCCGGCGCGCAATTCTACTGTGGTGGATCCATTCAATGCACGTGTCGTCTCTCACATTGCATCCGCCTCGAATGGTTATTATGGCTATGCAATTGTAAATAATGAAGCCGCTGCTGTGGCTTCAGCCGCGGATAACAACAACAACAGCTGCAATAACAACAACTTACAACAGCAACAACAACAACATCAGCAGCAGCAGCAGCAGGCAATGCAAGTGAATGATGACGGCGTCTCTGCCGCAGCTGCTGCCGTTGCCTCTGCTGCGCGCTGCAAGAAACGCTGCTTTGCAATGGGACATGAACAGTTGGACATGGAGATGGATAACTTGACGGCCGTCAAGCGATGCCGTTTTGATGATGCCGATCTGGTCGCACAGTATTGTAACGGTAATTATGCGCATACAATTTCCAACATTAAAAACTAAATGTGTAATTTTTTGGTTGCTTGGCCTTGACTTTTTCACACCGCACGCACAGCAAACAAACAAAAATGTACGATTTTTAATTGCCGCACGCATTTCGTAAATGTTGTTACAAAATCGCCGCAGCATTTTGTAACAAGATTTTTTATTTTGGCAGTGTGCTCTCTTTTTTTTTCTGGGTCATCCTTATCAGAATTTGGAGCACTTTGCTGTTATCTCTGTGTTGACAGCAAACACGACAAACACCGTAAACATACACCTCTCACTCTCGCCTATTGGATAGCAATAGGTAAACGTAAACATTCACACACACACACGCTGATTACATGTATGTAAGTGCTTGCGCATGTGTATGTGAATGCTACTCATTTAACAGTAATAACGTAAAGGAGCAAAGCAAACTGGCAAAAACATGCACATTATTAATTGTAGTCCAGTTTGTAGTACAGTTGCGTTGCTGCTGCAGCAGCTGTTATACTATAGTATGTACGTTATACGTATACAAATTTTATAACGTTTTGTTGTTGGCATTTGCAAGCCCTAAAGCTGTATATAAATATCTTAATCAGCACGAACAAAAAAACTGATTAAAGAAAAAGCACATGCATATAATTTTATTTTTTATTTATTTGTGTTTGTTTGACAAACTCATAGAAAGGCAAACACCTATTAACCTGCAGCGATAAGCGATAACTGTTCGACATACATAGTTGCCAAGCCTGTTGCATTTCCTGTTATCGCTAATGCGACCAATTGGAATACGCCAAAAGCTAATCAAATAAACATGTATTATAAGTTCAAACATGTTTCATGTCTTAAATGACTGAATTTTATATGTCATGTTTATATTAATTGCAACTCGTTGCAATTATTAAAATGAGTCGTGTGCTGTATTTTATTGGTACAGTTTTTTTTTTTGAAATTCCCGTTTAGCGCTTGCTGACCTCATACCAAACAAGTAAAACTTTTTAAATAATAGTAGTCGACGGGCTAATACCCTGTATTCATAATAAATGTATTTAAAGTTTTTCGATTTTCTAAAATAACAGCAAATAAAATAATTTGTTTGGTAGAAAAATTACAATAATAGCGTTGTTGATCATGCCCCATTTTACGTTACACTTTACCACAGGGTATTTAAAAAAAAGTGGTATATTTGTAACCGATGGCAAAGTCTTCCGACCCCATTGACAAATAGTCAATATTTTTTTAATTTACGGCATTTGTTTTAAACCCTTATTTGCCATTTTATCTGCTTATCTGTCGCTTTTATGCCGCTAAAAAATTCTCAGCGTTCGTCAGTGTTATCGCTGACAGCGCGGCGCAATCACCGATAACCGATGACTGCGCAGCCAGCGTCGACGTCGGCGTCGCTATCTTCGTGTCGCCTGCATTACCGGCTATTAATAAATTGAACGGTAATTGGGACACTGTCAGCGCTGCTGGCAGCGACGTGGCAGCGACGCGACGCAGCGCTGGCGTCAGCATTTGCTTTTGGAATTAACACAAAATCAAAAACGCAATTTGGCAATAATCGACAAAAATAAATGCAATAGTAATAAGTAAAGATGTGATAAACGAGCGTGTATGGCGAGTAAATACTCTTTAGGGAATTTCTGGTTACGATACAGGGTATTTTTAATCGTATATCTTAGCGCATATTTTATTCATTTTAAGAAATAAAATACATTACTAATACGCACTTTCCACTCTTGCAGACTTCTTCTCGATGCCTGCCACACAGATGATCGGCACTCAGGCTTGCCTCATGGACTACGACTATGATGTGCAGCAACAGCAGATGCAACCACAACAACAACAGCAGCAGCAGCAACTACTTCTACAACAACAGCAGCAGCAACAGCAACAAGAACATCCACGCATACATCAGCATTATCAAGGTCATTTGCATCGCGCTAACCGTGATGTGAGTCGTTGCATGATGTCGCATATGATCTAAAAAACCTGCATATAAAAACCATGTGTATTTGTGTCCGCGATTCATACATATATGTATATGGCACACACAGATACACACACTCAAACACATACGCACACAGACGTACAAAACACACATACATATACAACATGCAACAGTTCACCGACACGACACGTCTCTCTCTCTCTGTCTTTGTCAGAATACCAACAAAAGATTTCCATTTGCCGCCGAATTTGTTCTGTATATTAAAATAATGTACCATGTACTTCTATATGTCTCAAAAATTTGCATATTACTCACAAACTGTATACACACAAAACATACACACACACACGAATATATGTAAACACGCAGATCACACTAGGCATACGTTTGGACGACGTGCCAACGTCGCGTATACGTAATGTGTAAAGAAGCAAAAAAAATAAGCAATAGAAATGAGCCAAAGCAATTGTTATAAATATCCACGTTTAAATGGCAAACGTATCAATTAATCAATCAATAATACATATACAAAAATAAATATATATATACTATATAACTGTAAATTACTGCACAGTTATGTATATATACATATATATATTTATATATGAAGTGAATTGTTGTATGTCGCCGCATTGTACAAAAATGAAGAAAAAGAAAACAAATTCATCGAAAATGAAGAGAAATTTATTTGTATTACAATTAGTTGCAACAAAACGGTTTTGAATCACTTATGTACTTAATAAAAATATATATACAAAAAACATACAAATCAATTAATACAATTACTTAAAAGTTGCAATCAATCAAGCTAACACTTAAGCAATCTCTACGTTAAGCCTAATATTAACTAACATTAAGCATTACTCTGTCCAAATCGGCAACAGGCCCTTCACAAAGTCTTTTGCAACACAATTCAAGCCAACTGAATACAATTGTAATTACAACAATGATGGTTGCTAAACATACCGACTTAACATTGCTTTTATTGTTCATACTCCACGTTGAATACCCTGTAAATTGGATACTTTGAGAGTAGCTCCGGTTTCTTGGCTAACCAGCGAAACATTTATCTTTTTTGTATTTAAATTTGCTTTTCAAATATGTAAAACTAATTGCTGTCATTTTATTGATTGATGGTCGTCTACAAATTGCTTTGTGTATTCTAATCGATAACAAAATTACTACAACGAATATTTTTAATCCAATTGTATTTCACATAAAGTATTGTAATTATTTCAAAAATAACTGAATTTGCAAAATGTAACTAAAAATTATGATGTAAATGCTGCTTATTGATGTAAGACACTTTGTGAAAGGCCAAGGAAATCAAAATTAAATTTGGAATTTCAAAAATCCTGAAAAAAGAAATAATAATTGCAAAAAATAAAACTGATAGAGAAAACTCTTTGCTCTCTGCTCGTTTACAGACAGCCCAGAACGAGAACGAAAACGAGAACAAGAACAGCAGCTGCAGCAGCCACAGCCGCAGAGGCAATTGTCCAAAAATGATATACAACTAGATGATAAATGTGAAACGAAATTGTTGGCTGACTCAGCCGATTTGTATATAGCCACACATGGCGGTTGTCTGCATCACTACAAGCCGCTGCCGCTCTGTCGTTCCCTTGAACCCGAAGAAGAGTTTGATATCTAACGAACAGAATTACTAACTATATACACATTATACAGATACAAATATATATATTTATCTACTTACTGTAGTAGTATCTCGCCTAACCATAATGCATTGTATAACGTAGTCGTAAGGTAGCATTTAAGTCGCCGAAACTTAACACATATATATGGATTGTTATTGGAATCCCAAAAAAGGTGCTTAGATTTAAATGAATGAAGTGTAATAAAGCTTTAAAACCGACACAAAAATTGAGAATGTTGTCCGTTTTGGAATGTAAAGGAAAAAAGAAGGAAGATTCCATAAAAAAAGAAAAATATATATTTTAAAGTATTTAAAAAGAAAAAAAGTTAAGATTTAAGATAAAATTATTTAAAGGAGAAGATTTATAACAATATTCATATTGGTGGTTTAAATATTTCGAAATATCAAAAAATATTGCATACTTTTAAACAATTGAAATCACTGAATGTCAAACAAAATTATGAATTTTGTAGATTTTCAAAAGATGCTCGATCATCCAAGATAAATTGAAATAAATGAAAGTTTCCTTCTGTGTGGATTGCAATTGTTAACGTGTCCTTTATTCAAATCAAGTACATAGTATATTTTCTATTTTCAAAATAAACAAATTGTACATAAATGTTAAATGCCTTCGTTTAAATGCAATTGGATTCTGTGGAATACTAGATGCGGTTTTCCCAGTTGTGATCGATGCCTTAAATGCTAACCGTGGCTTTGCCATTCTCCACATTGATGTAATTCTCCTGCACATCCTTGACCATGAAATCGACCAGATTGTTAAGATCATACTTGTGCTTCCAATTCCAATCGCGTCGTGCATCGGAATCATCAAACACCTGGGGCCAAGAATCGGCAATCAGCTGCCGACTATCGGGCTGATATACAACATGCAGATGAGGCACATGCTTGCTCAGTTCGTTGACGAGTTCTTCGGGTGTGAACGACATGGCAGTGACGTTGTAGACGCGACGCTTCAGCTGCTCGCTGGGTGCACGCATGAACTCGAACAGCGCACTGCAAAGCAAAGGGAATTATTTTAATTGAGGTTATGTTTGATCGCACTTGTACTCACCGCAAGCAATCCTCAATGTACATCATTGGCAGGCGTGTATCGGGCTTCAGGTAACAAGTATGCTTGCCATGACGCAGAGCATCGTGGAAGATCGAAACAGCATAGTCTAGAATAGATAAAATACATTTTGTGAGGTTATGTTTGAACTAAATGTGAGGTGAAACAGAATAATGAAGTTGAATTGAGGTTTTTGAAAGGTGAAAGCTGAGAGTATTTAAAAGTACTTTCTGAATCAATATTTGCATAAGTTTAATAAGTTATTTTTGCTGTAAATGCTTGGTTAAGTTAACAATTAAATCAACAAATGTATAAGGCATAAAGACTTTATACGATTTTCTAGATTTTCTATTACTACTTAGTAGTATAAAAAATATATTAATTAACTTACAGTACTGAAGTCAAATATACAACAAAAAGAAATGTTTAGGCAATGTTTAGCAAATTTAGTTAGATATTTGATTTGATAAAAATAAAATTAATATTTTTGGTTAATACTTTTCTGCTTTAATGATTCAATAATAAAAGAATAAAGCAAACAATATATATTGCAGTTGAAAATAATTTTCTTAGCTCTGTCCATTAATAAATTATATACCATTATCTTAAATTAATATTTTTTGAAGTAAATTTTCTGCAATAAATTTAAAAAAATTAAAACCACAGCAATATATTGAACTAAAATTATTTTGATTTAAAGTAGTGCATCCAATGTTTATCATTAATTTTACTAGCCCTTGTTTATTATTTTAAGTGTGTAGATTTATTTTTTCATTTAATAATTCAATTACTAAGACTCAAATTGTCCGATGAACTAATGTATTTAGATTTAATACACATTAATTTAATTGAACATGCTTGCTTTCCGGCCAAGAGAATATGAAAATAGCTTAATGATTTAATCAGTGGCACAGTTGCAGAGAAGACAACGCTGGAGAGGTAAACTAGTTGAAATGTATCTCAGAGATACTCAGATACATGCAACTGCATTGTCATGCTATCGGTTACATTAAACTATCAGCAATTGACTCTAATAAAGCCGCTTAAATCGTTTTGCCCCGACGACACAGTTAGCTCAGTGAAAGTATCTCAACCTGTAGATGTATCTGACATGGCGAGATACATTTTGTTGTCGTTGTTGTTGTTGTTGTGTGAACTTACCCGTGGTGCCGCCGCCTGGTGGATCGCTGGAAATGACGCCCGGGAAGCGTAGACATCTGAAATCCAAGCCGAACTTGTGATAATAATATTCGCCAATGAGCTCGGCGTGCACCTTGGAAACGCCATAAATAGTGCGGGGCCTTTGTATCTACAGCGAATGGAATGGAACCCAAATTCAAGAATATCGAACAAACAAGTGAAAACATACCGTAACGTTCGGTGTTGGATTGCGGGGACTATCGGGCCCAAAGGCGCCGATGGTGCTGGGCACAAAGATGCGCAGCTTATACTGTTTGGCCAGCTCGATGACATTGTGCACGCCCTCAATGTTTACCCTAAGAAAGTAGAGTATTAACTGGGCCACGTAAGGAGATTCTCTAGACAGGGATTACCTCACAGCCAGAGGCACATTTTGTTCGCCCACAGCACTCAGCAGAGCTGAGAAGTGTATCAACCAGTCGACGCGATGATCAACAACGATTTTCTGCAGTCCCTTAAAGTCCAGGATATCGGCAAAGATGTACGGACCATTCTCAAGCACCGCCTGGCTGGGTTTAATGATGTCGGAGAGGATGACACTTTCACTGCCGTACTGCGAGCGCAACAACTTGGCACACTCGATGCCCAGCTGGCCGAGACCACCTGCCGAAAAGGAGAACACACACACACGTTAGAATCAAACACGTGCAGCGTTGATTGAGTGTTGACTGACCCGTGATTAGAATCTTTGGTGGTCGACCAACGAGTCCCTGTTGCTGATGCATCAAGCGTGCCAGAGGCTGCATCTGGCGACGATTGGTGGCCACCAGAGTGGTCAGGCATTTTCGCAGCATTTTTCGTACGCTTGTTTTCTTGAGAGGATCGGACACGCCGCCACGCCACGAGTTACAGATTTCAACTGATTTCGAAAGTTAGCAAATGATTTTCACTAGCAGCAGCAGCAGCAGCAGTTGCTGTTGCTCAAATTATATTCATCACATATGTATATATATTCGTATTCACGAATATATCGCATGAACATTCGGATTCAGATTCGTTAGTTGTCGGCACCGCACTTGGCAAACTCTCAACAATTATGAGAGGTAGTTGTTATTGTTGTTGTCATATTAGTTGTTGTCGTTGTCACCATGGCAAAAGATTTGCTCGATTTTGCCATTTATAATTCAATAAAAGCGAAAGCAACGCCACACCGAGAGGAGGCCTGGCAATTGACAACAATAACAACTGCTCTGCTCTGCTATTTTATGTTATGTCTATTGTTTAACTGGGCGGGTTTCCTTCTTGGGGGCATGTCTCCAAACACAGACACTCGCACATAATCTATGTACTATGTATCCATGTGTTGTGGTTATGTCAACGACGCTGAACATGCAATATTTATACAGGGTATTTCCTCAAACCTGTCGACAGCTATATTTTCAAAGCAAGCTTTAAGGAAGTAAAAGAGAGTTCAAATTATTTCTGATATTACTGATAATAATTGATAAGAACAGTATTTGAAAATTATAATATATTTCTGAAATATGTATATTTACAATTTATTAAAATGAAATTGCTATTTTCGAAGCAAGCTTTAAGAAAGGAAAGCAATAGGAACTATAAATAATAATACCTATTACCTAACAATATTATTATCTACTATAATTGAGAAAAGAATTTGAATTGAAATCAAAAAGGGTAAAATTTCCTAATTAATTAATACATTAAGTCACAAATTGAAACATTTTTTTTTATATATTTTATTTTTATATATTGACATTTAAAAAATTTAATCAAAAATATAAAAAAGTAAATTCTTTCAATTATTTATTATTTTTATGCTGAGGCACAAATTTTAACTTTTTTTTGTAATATAATATAATATTTTAGTTAAGTTTTAAAAATTAAAATATTTATGTACAAATAAAAAATAAAATAAATATAAAAAATAAATAAATAGTATAAATCTTACACATTAGAAAATACAAATTTGAATAATTTGTGATATTCAACCCTATTAAAAATTACGTATACGTAATACGCATACGTATACGTAATATGCATATTGCGCACACGTTTCTATTCAGATGTAAAAAGGCATTAATATTACAACAATAATAACTAGAAATATGTGCACACTCTTCCACAGTTTGTGGCGCAAAAAACTTTTGTCAATTTGCCGAAATTGAATTAACCTTGAATATGAAATTGAATTTGAGCTGAGGCTATGACTACCTAGAATGACATAAATCTAATTAAGACTTTGGGCAAGGGTCTGTAAATAGTCTACAGTCACATGGAAAAACCTCAATTAAAAGCAGCCACATTCCAAAAATTGATAGACGACAGAACACCCTGTAAACATTGACCAGCTGGTGTTGACAAAATTCCTGTCGCATGCCACAGATTTAAGCTAAAAGTGACAGTCATGTTGATATTTTAAAAATAATTCGAAAATACTCATAAATTAAAATACCCCTCAGCATCTATTACACGGTATAGAAACGTGTGCTTTTACATCAGATAGCGCAATGAACTTGCACTAATTTTACAATCAGAGACGGGGTTATCAGCCCTGTAAACAGGGTGCATTCTTCCCGATGTCCATTGCAATTGAATTAGATGTATTGATGTCAGTTCTTCAGCCTTGGAAATGTTGACGTCGATCATTTGTTTTGCTTGAACTCGGAAAAAATCAAGTAAATAAGTAAATATTATGTACAAACTAAAAATACAACTAACCAGAACAGACAGCTGACAAATGTTGTAGACAGTTTTATTTTGTTTTCATTTTTAATGAAAAATCACAAATAATATTAGGGAAGTGTTTGTAGTAACAGAAAGAGTTCCAAAATCCCATTCCCAGTCCCCAGTGAGCAGCCAAGCGATGCCCAAACTGTCGACGTTTTATGTAACTGCGAAAAGAGACCACAAAATGTTGATGAATAAAAGAAAATTGTGATGTGAATCACGCGCTTTATGAGGCCTTTAATTCAATTTAGCCAAAAAGTGAGACGCGCATAGAGCTGCTCTGATATCGCGATATATCGTGCGATATCGGGCAAGGAAATGAAAGTGAAACAAATAACTCAAACTCATAAAATATCACAACGGAGCTTCAATACCGTTCTCTTAAAAAAAGAGTGTTATATAAACATAATTAAATGTAAATATCCACTCATTTAACTAAAAATAAATGACCCAATTTTATTATTAGACGAATCTAAACGTCTAGGCAAAAATTTTATTGTATTTTATTTATATAAATAGTTTAAATATTTTTGAAATATTCCACTATTTTTAAGCATATTTCGAAATCGGCATGCATTTCTCAAAATTTATTTTATTTCAATTATGAAGTGAAAAATTTGGAACTTACATGTGTGCAAAAAGCATCATTATTTTAATTACAGTTTTTTGTAAATAATTGCAGTACAACCAGTTAGCTCAAAGAAAATATAACATTTAAGATTGAGGTGAAGAAGAAAATATAAAACAAACTTTATATATACATTTTGTTTATGGGTAATTCTCTGTCGAAGATGAATCTTAAAGCTTAAAGCTTTATAAGAGCTGAGAATGATTTTGGAATTATATTTCTTTTTTTACAAATAATTGATTAATCAAAATTAATCAAAAAAATTGCTTAAATCAATGTTAGCTCTAAATATAATGCTAATTCTGAGCTATGCAAATAACCTTTTTCTTATTTAAAAAAAATGTTTCAGTTCATGTTTTCTTTTTAAAATAAATATTGTTTCATGCGACAAATTCCGTCAGAGAATTACCCGTATATTTTTATAATATAATAAAATATATTTGATTTGATTCACCATTATTCTATTATGTAACAAATCATTATTAATATTTCGAGTTTCATTAAATTAGTAAACATTAAACATGATTTAAGACATAAAGCTTATACACATATATTTAATCTGTATATCAAAGTAAACTATTAAATTAAACTAATTAAATGAAACACTGATAATAATGCGAATTATGTACATATTTCCTCTATTAATGGGCAAACTTAAACATCTACTTCGTATATGTTTTGCTCTATTTGCTTAATTTTAAACAAGTTATCATTAATATGCCTACTGCTTAATAACTGCTTTTGAAGCATTTAAATTAATTTAATGTAAATTATTACTACACTCTTCAACATGACAAGGCTCTAAGCTTGGGGCTTCTGTTTAATGGCAAAATCGCTGTTGGCCTTCGCTTCTGAGCCAGCAATTTCCTCACATAATTCGTTAATTTCACTTGCAATTTCAATCTGTTTATAGTTAATCTTGGCATAAACAACCTCAGTCCCGACAGCCGACATGACCAAGCCGCGGGTCTAAGACGACCCCTGGAAGCAGTTTTTGGTCACAGTTCAGCTACCACTTGCGATCCACATGCGATCCACACGTTGTAAGCTAGCCAAGTCTGAGTGAGAATCAGCCAAGTGTGGCGCCAAATGCGACTCCAGTATTGCACAGGCAGGAAGCATTAGCTTCTTTGCTCTACTCCCCGCATTCCATTCAACGTGTTCAACGCTCAAAACATTCAAAGAAATCTTGAGTAATCTCTGTGGCTCCACATAACGTTTTTAAAAAACAGTTTTAACGCGCATTCCGATCGCGACGGTTCGTGAAAAAAGCAAACGGCTAAAACAACTCCTAAAAACGCGCTTAGTGCATGTTTTAATTAAATTACTGAGAAATTAAGCAACAAAAGCAAAAGTGCGTTTGAAAGTGAAGTTAAAAGAAATATTGAGAAAGAAGCTGAGAAATTAAAGTTGATGTGCAGCTTATACAAAGCAACTGTGCAGAGTTTTTAACTAGCTGAAATAAATAAAAATTATATAAAATATTAAAAAAAGAAAATTTAAATTACAAATACAAGGAATTACTATAATTACGGATATTTTGGATACGCTGGCTGTGGAGTAAGGTGGGGAAATTGTGATATATAAAATACTTTAAAAATGGATTCATTAAAAAAACAACGAATTATTTCATTATTTATTTTTATAAAAGTTAAGTTTAACTAAACTGGCATGAAATAATGTTCAATTATATAAATTAGAAATTTAACTTTAAACTGAAATTCAATATTTTTAAATTTGATTACATACATAAGATAGAAGTGAAATTTATCTTTAAGCTGACAAAAAAAAGGAAATTATATTTACTCAATCAAATGGAAAATGAAGCAACTATTCATAGAGTTGTATGTTACTATTAATCAATTAAAATCTGCAAATCTCTTAAGAAAAGGTTGCGTAACTTAGTGAAAAATCTTTGATAAATCTTTGTCCCTGTTCCCTGCAATCCTTTTGAAGTTGTTCCGGCTTAATTAACTGCACAATCTCTGCCAATATTTAGATTATCTCCGCAAACATATCTTTTGCGCTCTTTTTGTTTCTGCAACCGCGTTGAAAGAACTAACAGTTATTTAATTAGGAGAGACTCGAAAGAAATCAGAGCAAACTGCAAAGCCAGAAGGCTGGTGAAACTGTCGCCAACATCGCAGTCAACAGCAACAGCAACCACAACAGCAACAACAACAACCACAAGAAGGCAGACCTTCAAGTCGCACTTAGATGCGGCAGGTGTAGATCCAAAGACACCGAGGCAAACACACACAGAGATCTCAACAGTGGAGGCAGCAGCTGGATGCCAGCTCAAAGAAATTACAGACAATGATGAAAACGACAATAATTTCAAGGTTCGTTTGATGTAAACTCCGCGCGCATGCGTAGAGAGACTCTAGCTCTAAACTCCATCTCAACTCAACTCTGTACATAGAGACTCTATGATAGACCCAAGCAGCTAGCTCTTCGTATCGTTTCACTCCTCTGTGTTTCGTTGTTGTTTCTTTTTTTTGTTGTTAAATGATTACAAAATTTTGTTGAAAAGCCATGTTACGCTTCTTGGCGCAAAAAGTTTCTTTTTTTCTGTTTTTGGTTTTTTGATTAAAGTTGCGCAGCTGCATAAAGACTACAGTTAGTATATGTAAACGTATGTGGATGTATCTGTTTAGAGCTTTGTTTATAAGTCTCTGGGTTATTGCACAAGTTCGAGTACAACTTCCTGTCGTACGCCTCCAAGTACGAATAATGATGGGCTTGAGAGTGCACTAGGCTCAGAGGAGCTTGGAATGTTTTGGAATAAAGGCAATGATCATAAATTTAATTCTTGAAATTCTAGAAATTTTATTATTTTGTTTATAAATGTATGTAACTATTATGCTACCTTTTGTGGCATTATAAATTTATTCAATTTCTTTGCAATATTTATTTATGGAATTAGAAAATCAATAATATTTTCATAATTTATTTATTTTTTTTTCACAATGGTTTTAACACTTTGCTATCAACTTGCTATGATTCACATTTGTCATAGGCATTCCTTTAATGATAAATAACAAAATTTGTGATAGGCTTAAAAACAGAGAATAATTTATTGATAAAGAACTTCTAATATTTCCTTAAAGAAATTGACAAGAGATAAATAAATATTTTTAAGGAAAATTATTATTTTCCTTATATGCAGCGATGGTTCAGTTTTGTGACATTCATTATGATAAAGTTGTATAAAAGTTTAAAGCATTTTTTTATGAATGCATATACATTTAAATTTTCTGCGTTTTTTTGTGTTGTAAATTTTCTTTCTATGATTACGAAAAAACCATTATGGAAATCAAAAGAATGTTCTGCAACTTAACGTATACCGAAAAAATACTGAAATTTACCGAAGGATATTTTTTTATTCTAAATATACTATAGAGTATAAAATATAACAGATTGTTAGGCAAAGCAACTAAGACCCCATACAAAAGTATTTCTTATATAACTTCGACAACTTTTATCCAATCGCAACCAACTTTTCAGGAATCATATATGTATTCTGTAGTTATGATTTTCTATACCAAAAGTCTTCTTCTTTTCGATTTATTAGTGCGGAAGTGGACGTGAGAAAAATTTGGAAAAAAATATATCTCTATCTTTTATTGTCGCTAAGATCTAGGTGCGAACAAATGAACATGGCTATATCGTCATAGCCAAAAAAATATATATTTTATGGGATCAGAGTTACTTTCCGTATTGATGATTTGCAATTATTAAGTGATATAAATGTAAATTTTGAGAAATATCTTTAAGAAAAATTACGTTTTAAATTCACTTTCTATTAATAAGCAAAGCAATAAGGAAGTCATAAAAATGTTTCGCTACATTTCGTATTGCTCAATTGCAAATAACAAGGCAATAAAATCAGAGCAAATAAATTTTTAATTCTATTATTAGGGCTCTACACCGCAAACAAGCTATCAAATTTGGATTTGTTTAAGCACCTAATAAATTGCACTTATAATTAAGCTTTTGGCTCAATGCACAGACAGTTACTATCTAATCACACTGTCGAGACAATAATAAATGCAGCTGTTAAGTAGCCAGACTTGAAGCTGATAAGTCAGTTGAACTCTACTGTAAATTGATAATCACTCAAAGTTTATTTTTGCATCGAGATCACAATTAACGGCTTTCGTATTTGTTAATGCGCTCGACAACCAAATCGTTGACCAATTCCCTCATGTTCTTGGCCACAATAAAGTCCAGATGGTTGAAGCTTTCCCAGGGCACGCGATGATCTTCGGCCAGGTGGACAAATTTCGAGACAAGAGTATCAACATCCTTAGGACCGCAGAGAGCATCATTCTGGCTGGAGTAGGAATGGGTTTGAGCTGTGATCTTGCTCAGATCATAGTCTGGTGGCAGCTCCTGGCCATAAAGTTCGCGATTCTTCTTGGTGCCCCAATCGTATTGACGGAACTCGTGAGACGCCCACAGCTGGAGGTAATGAATGCCCTGGTTGCTGGATGAGCCAGCCGGATGGGTTTCAATCATCTGTTGCATGGAGGACTAGATAGCAAAGAAAGAGGGAATATTAGTTAGGAACTGATATCGTTTGGGAGAAACACTCACAATGTTGGTGTTCTGATAGCCACCGTTGGCGAACATGAGGAAGCCGTTCTTGCAGATGGAATCGAAGGGACTGCCAGTGCCGCAGCTGTTGTCGACGATGCGATTGATAAGATTGTTGCGCGGAATCAGTTCAGTGTCCACCAGCACGGTATTCCAGATGCCACCCGGAGTGCCCACCAAGGGGCCCAACCACCTGAAGATGGCCGATCTGCCATGCTCGAAGAAGGCACAAGGTGCCAGCAAATGACCCGAAGCAATCTTGTCATTGTACTCGGGACGTTCGGACATCAAGACCAAGTAGACAGTTGTGCCCTGCGAGTGACCAGCGTAGTGCACCTTGGAGAAGCCCGTCTTCTCCAAGATGTAATCAATCATGGCGGCAATGTCAATGATGCCAATCTCATGCCAATCAAAGTGCCAGAACTTGGGACTGTTCAACGAGATCTGGTTGTTGGCCCTCGAGTAGATGTTGCCACGTGCATTGCCCAGCCAGACATCGTAACCCGCATCGGCGAGCAGATAAGCCAGAGAGTGATCCGGTCCCGAAGTGAGCCAGCAATCTGAATTGCTGAAGAGTCCGTGCTGAAGCAAGACCGGAGGACGCTTAGCGTTCTGGTTGCCCAGCTTGTGGGAGTAGGGAATGCGGAAGAGGGTGAGCACATAGCCATCCTCGGTCACCACCTCGTGCGATTCACTCGGATAGCCATGCTTGCTGATCCGCTCATCCGAACGTGTCATCTCGCTCAGACAGTACTGATCGGCTGCAGCCAGACCGAATGCCAATACTAGGCAGAAAAGGACGCGCATTGTGAACGAACACCTGTTGAACCTGTTGTAGGAAAAACCCAACTTGGATCTGATAATACTCGCCGAGTGGTCTGTCTTATATACTCACAGTCTGTCTTTCCAATTGCACAAGTCTACCTCCAAAGTTATCTATTGATTTATTCCAGGGGCTGATAATTTCCATCGGTTCTAGATAGCTTCAGTGTTAATTTAGGGTTCGCCATCAACATGGAATCTTAGTAGAATTTGAAAATATTTGGCGGGGGGTCGAAATATTCCAGCTTTTATTCAGTGGGGAACTTTGGTTCCACCGAGACAAAAATTTATTACTGAAAATTTGAAGTTCTCAAGTCTGTAGATAATGTTATACGATAATTTCACAAAGGGTATTGCAATGACGATTGAGGAAACTGGTTAGAGTTATGAGAATATAGAATAGAATATAGAGTAGAGTAGAGTATAGTATAAAAAATATTAAAATATATATTTCATAAGCAATGAATAATATTTTATATTATGTATATTATTTTTTATATTTATGTTAATTTTATTATATTACTTTTTATACTATATTACTTGTTTATTCTTTTTAAAAATAAAGTATAATATATTTCCATTTATTCAAAAAGGAATTATATACACATTAGATCCTTAAGAGCATTTAATATTCCACTATTAAAAGTTATATTCATATTTTCCGATTGTTTTTGTAAAATATGAATGATTTGTGTACATGTTTGAAGAGATATACAACATTAGTTATGATTAGAAGCCAGCTGACTATTGATGTCAACAAATAACTTGTTCGATTATTTTTAGCACAAGATTAAAAAAGAAATTTCGTCTTGTGTATTGTATAAATTATGATAAATGTTATCAAATTAAAGCAAAATTCATTGAGAGATTTATATATATGAATTATTTTGATGCACCTGTTGGAAACTCAGCTTTTTGCGATATCATATAGGGTATTCCTGCAAAGTTATCTCACAGCTCAAAGTACAATTTAAAAAACGGAAAATAACAAATAAGTCTTAGATTCGAAAATAATTCCGTAAAGACTATTTATATAACTGCGCAATACTGAAAAGTAATAAATATATCAAATTGTATTTATTTCCTAATTTAGGTAAAGTAGACCTTTATTCCAGGAATTATATAATAGTATTTTGTTTATGGTTATAGTGTATTATTAATAAAAATAGGAGGAAAAAACTTTTAACTTTTTTTTCTAACTCGACCGACACGACCTATATTATAAATATATATCTTATACATATATACATTATACATATGTACATACATATATGATATACATATGCATCAATACATTAAGGTAATGTATAATTTGTATGCATCTATAAATATTTGTATGAATGTCAGCCATTTATTTTAGATAATAATATACTATTATAATAATGAAAATGATAATAAAACTTTAAAAATAAATCCTATGTTTAATGCTAATATAAATATTACAAAAATTACTTTTTTTCGGACAGTCTATTCTTTAAATATATTTGTCTTATTTTAACTTTAACTATAGTATAGTATACTATTATAGTATAAAATCGATAATTTATGGTAAATGTGTTCTTCAGAATTTTTGCTTTATTTAACCTATAAATATGTCTTTCCGTACTTTTCAGCTATGTGCCCTTCTGGGTGGATCTTCTGCATGAATTGAAAGTTATTCAAAATGTTATATCGATCCCTACTTTTGCTCTACGCCACCTGGATAGCTTTGGTGCGAGCAGACAGCTGTCCCCCCTCAGAAGCCATACTGCCATGTCGCTGCTCGCTGCGAGGCAAGGAGATACAAATATGGTAAGATTACCTTAAAGTACTTGTAACTCTTCTTAATCCCCACTCTGTGCAACAGGTGCTCGCATAGCAATCTGCCACAGATCATGGACGGTCTCAAGTCCGTGGAACGCAATATTAAGACCCGCATCGATGAGCTGGTGCTGGAGAACAATCAATTGCCAGCACTGCCTGGACGCTTCTTTGGCAATCTGCAAATTGTGCGTCTAATGCTCAGGTACAACAGCATCGAGCGTGTGTCCAATGGCTGGCTGAATGAACTGGAGAACAGTCTGGTGGAGATCTTCATAGTGGAGCCACAGCTGCGCAGCATTCCCGCCGAGAGTTTGAATGGCATGATCAATATGCTGGCCATCACCATCCAAAGCGATGAGCTGAAGCATCTGCCCGACTTCTCGGGTCTCCTCAGCCTGACCTATCTGAGTGTGCAGAGTGCATCGCTTACGGAACTCTCCTCGCACAGCTTCCGTCATCTGCCCAAGCTGCAGCACATACACATCACGGGTGGAGCGGGTTTAACGCGCCTCGAGGCGGGTCTCTTCGATGGATTGATCTCGCTGAAGAATCTCGATCTCAGTCGCAACGGTCTCAACTGGATTCATCTGCGTGCTCTCACGCGTTTGCCGAATTTGGTGAGTCTGAAACTGTCTCATAATCAAATAAGCGATGTGGGCATGATTGGACGCATTGTCAAGGATCTGGAGCATCTGAAGAAGCTGCGACTCGATCACAACATCATTGCTGTCATCGAGGATGGTTCGTTTGTGGATCTGCCCAATCTGTCGGAGCTGCATCTAAACGATAATCGCATTACTGAGCTCCAATACGGCGCCTTCTTGCGTACGCCACAACTGAAGACCATTCATCTGCACAACAATCTCATACGTCGCATACATCCGGAATCGCTGCTCCAAGCATCGGGCAGTGGAGTTGAGGCTGTTCACATCTACAACAATGAGATTGCCCATGTGGAGGCGCTGCGTGCACTGCTCGATGCGTTGCCCACCTTGAGGTTCCTCGATATGAGCAACAATCTGTTGAGCGAGTTGCCTTATGGCGCCTTGCGTGGTCATGGCACGCTGGAGCAACTGCATCTGAACAACAATCAGCTGAGGCTAATAGAGCGGGATGCTTTGATGGCCATGCCCGCACTTCGTGAGCTGCGCATGAGGAACAACAGCCTCAGCTCGGAGTTGCCGCTGCCCTTCTGGAATCTGCCCGGTCTCAAGGGTCTCGATCTGGCGCAGAATCAGTTCACACATGTCGATGCACAGCTGCTAGCGGGTTTGCCTTCGCTGCGTCGTCTCGATCTCAGCGAGAATGGTCTGATTGATTTGGCTGCGAATAGTTTTCGTCACAATCCGCTGCTGGAGACGCTGAACATTTCCTCGAATGAACTGAGCCAACTGCATCCGGGCACTTTGCTGCACCTGGAGCGTCTCTTTGAGGTGGACGCCAGCTACAATCAGTTGTCCAGCGTCATTGGCGGTCTACCCCGAATTGTGGAACGCATTTTGCTGCGCGGGAATCGAATTGCTTCGCTCCCGGCTGCGGGCAGCAAATCGCTGCAGCTGCCTAATCTACGCATGCTCGATCTCAGCCAGAATCGCATTGAGCAGCTGTCACGGCATGGCTTCCAGTCGGCGCCCGAGCTGCGTGTGCTAAGTCTTGCGCAGAATCAACTGCGGCAGCTGGAGGACACTTCGTTCATTGGCATTCAGCGGCTGGAGCTGCTGCATCTGCAGGATAATCAGCTCGGAGAGGCGGATGAGCGTTCTCTGCTGCCTCTCGCCGAGCTGCGCAATCTCAATCTGCAGTCCAATAAGCTGGAGTCCATCACCGATAACTTCTTCTCCAACAACAGTCGACTGGAGCAGTTGGATCTTTCACGTAATCTCATACGCAGCATCTCGCCAACGGCCTTTGATAATCAACGCTCTTTGGAGTACTTGGATCTGTCGGGAAATGCGCTGCTCGACATCTCCGTGGGACTGGGCAATCTGCACAGTCTGCGTGACGTGGATCTTAGCTACAATCAGATCTCGCGTGTCCATGCCGATGTCGTCAATGCCTGGCGCAATGTGGTTGAGATGCGACTGTCCAACAATCTCATCGTGGAACTGCAGCAGGGAACATTTCGCAATCTGCCCAAGCTGCAGTACCTCGATCTGAGCAGCAACGAGATTGCCAGCGTTCAACCTGGCGCCCTCAAGGGTCTGCCAGAGCTGCAGGAGTTTGTGCTAGCGGACAACAAGTTGGTCGAGCTCAAGGATCACGTCTTTGAGGAGCTGCCTGCGCTGCTTGCCTCACATTTTCAGTACAACAAACTGCGCTACATCTCGCCGGAGAGTTTCCATCATGCGAATTCGTTGGTCTTTCTCAACTTGTCGAACAATCACTTCAGAAACATGGAGAACATTGGTCTGAGGAGCATGCGTAATCTTGAGGTCTTGGATCTGTCCACCAATGGTGTCAAACTTGTCTCCACAATGCCCCTCAAAGCGCTCAACTGGCTTGTAGAACTGAAGATGGACAACAATCAAATATGCCGCATTCAGGTGAGTTCAAGTAGCTGTCAATGTAAATGTATCTTTTACCGAAAATGTATCGGTATCTAATAATATTAAATCAGCATGATTATAATATGATTTGGAATATCTATATCTCTGAATCTATATCTAATACAATATTAAAGCCATTATAATCAGATTTGGAATACTTTCTATAACACCAATATGATAGAAATTTAAGCTAGCCTGTTGCTCAATAATAATTTAGGAGGAATTATGGCATATCTATCTAACATCTCTAAAGTATCTTCTACAATCCATCTATCGTCTATCATGTGACTTTTATCATCTATCATCTGTATTTTATCATCTATCGTTCTTCTATTATCTATCATTTATCTTCTATCACCTATCGTAATAGTGTTACTTTTATCATCTCTCGTCTATTATCAATCATCTATTTTCTATTATATAGCATGTATCATGTATCTTCTATTGTCCATAATCTATCTTTTATCACTTAACTACAGATATTAATATTTTATTGTATCTATTTATATAATAATATCTATCAATCTCTCTCAGGGTTCGCCTTTTGAGACCATGCCCAGACTGCGTGTCTTGTCCATGCGAAATAATCAGTTGAGGACTATCAAAGAACGCACCTTTAGGAACCTGAGAGGCAACATTGCAATACTCGATGTGGACGGTAAGTAAAACAAATGGGAAACCAAATGAATTTCGTTTTCTATTCTCACATACCTCACTTCTCGTTCCTTTACCTCAGGCAATCCCATCGACTGCAACTGTGAGATGCAGTGGCTCTCGGTCTGGCTGCAGGAGACAAACTTTCCCTACCCCGGACCCAAATGCCAAGACGGACGCTTGTTGCGTGCGGCACGCATGGAACGCAGTCTGTGCATGGGTCTGGAGTTGTTCCAGGGTGGCGAGAACAACGAACGCACTGAGGGCAATCATCTGCCTTTGCTCAATGAACATGGCGATGTGTTTCAACGCGATCTGCCCGAAGATTTCAATGATGAGTGCGATGTGACGGGTGAACGACCCATGGTGGGTGAAAGTGAATACTTCTATGATCAGTATGTGGACTCCACTGATGTGCCCGATGCCAGCAATGCAGTAGTGAGCAGCTCCCAGCGTCCCAAGCCTGTGCCTGCTACTAGCGGCAATCTAGATCTGAACAACACGTTGCTGCACACCAAATACTTCAATCGACGTCCACAACCAGCACCTGGAGCGGGTTCACCCTTCACCTTCTTTGGTTATCCCATACCCAGTCTGAGTCTAGGACGCTTCTTTGGCTTTGGCGATCGCGGAAGGAAGCAGCGCACAGATCCGGATGACCAGATGCCGGCCACGCATCGTATGGCGAACATTAATCTGCCCACGGGACGCGGAAAGACGCGCATGTATCAGCCGAATAGCGCCGAGTTTGAGAAGTATCTCCGCGAGCAGCAGCAGCATCAACACAAGGAGCAGGAGAAACTCACGCCTGGCATACGCAATCGCTACATGGAGACGGAGTCCAGCACCAGCTCGGGCGAGGAGGCACAAAGCAATGAGAGTGGCGTCGTCACCACAGCGGGAATCTTTCGCACCACATTCCGGGAGCCGGCGAGCATTGAACGCGGCGGCTTTCGACCCATTGTACCCGCCCATGTGGGCGGCTTTATGCCCGTGCATGATCCGCAACAGCGACGTGGTCTCATCGAACCGGTGAATGTGACCAGCAAGCCGCACATGGAGCGACACTTTGTGCCTATTGCTGCACGTCCAGAGCAGTTGCCTGCGCGTCCCAAGCCGACGGCAAGCGCCGAGAGCAGCGAGACAGCCACGTATTATGTGACCGAAACGACGCCAGATGTGACCACACAGATGCCTGTGATGCAGAGCACTCGACCGCTGACCACGCCGCGCAGCACAACCACAACCACAAGGCGAACGACTACAACTACAACCACCACAACGGCACCCCCAAGCAGCTCTAGCGCCATTTCTAGCGAACAGCTAACAGAGGATTCGCAATACGATGATGAAGATCTGGAGGCGCAGTCAGTCACATTGCTGAGACCGCCACCACAACTGGTGCAAACAACCACAGCCGAGACTATACTCTTGATACCCCCAGCTGAGGAACACGAAGCGCAGATCAAAAGCCATTCATGGGTGACGACACCGTCGACTACCGACGCCAGCGATGACTACCAAGCGACACCTAATGGTGCAAGAACTACAACATCTCCAAGAGGTGCTGCTATACGTCCTCCAGGTGGTCGTTCGACCATCACCAAGGTGTATACGCCACATCAGCAGCAACAGCAGTTATCGCAGCCCACGGCGGAGGAGTATCAACGCACCACGCCCAGCGCATCGGACAATGAGAGCTTTGCCAGTGAACAGCAGTTGACTTCGAGGCAGGCACAGAAACGCACTGATACGTTACCCGAGTTGACGCCCTTGGAGGAGCGAGGAGGTGAGCGCAAGGATGGCATGGACTGGTACTACGAGAGCTTCAAGAAGAAACGAGAGTTCACTGACCGAGGAGGCGGCGGTAGCTCAATCAGATCTTCGACGGGCAACAACAAGGAGTTGGCTTATGGCAATGTGCTGCACGAATTCAATGCCAGCCACAGTTGGCGGCATTCTGCTCAAGGAGGATTCATTTGCTTGCTCCCGTTGCTGTTGTGGATTTGTTAAGATAGAACCTGTGTTGTTGCGAGTGTTAAACATCTGTTGTAAGTTGTTCATAAGTTTATTTTAGTTATAAAATATGTATTTTATTACTGTATGTACTATTCGTCACATCCATGTAAGCGCCTGAAAGATAAATAAAAACAAATTAGTTTAATGCTCTTTTTTTGAATTTACAACTAGAAGTTTGTTAAAGAGTCAGATGGTGATGCATGTTAAATAGATTTCAACATAATTGCTCTGAATTGGGTATGAGTTTATCATCAGGAAACAATGGAAATATAAATTTAATAGTAGAATAAATAACTTACTTCTTTATGAACTGCATATAATTCCAAATCCATTTATAGTAGACGCAAATAAGTAAAACCTAAAATAGAAATTTTAAAAATTAGTATAAATTAAACAAAACAATTGCAATTTTATTCTTCTTTATAGAATCAGATGGTGATGCATGTTAACTAGATTTCAACATAATTGCTCTGAATTGGGTATGAGTTTATCATCAGAAGAAAGATAGTTATTATCTGCTTAATGAATGAATAACTTACTTTTCTAGCAAGTGTAACTCCAGTTTTCTGTTGACAAATGGTTCCATCACAAATTTCTGCAATATAAATATTAAAAATTAGAAAACTGCACTATGAATAAATTCAAATAGTAGTTTCTTAATAAGGTCAGATGGTGATGCATGTTAAATAGATTTCAACATAATTTATCTGAGTTAGGTATGAGTTTATCATCAGAAAAAGTAATTTTATTAACTTACTTAAAGTGTAGTAGACTTACATTTTAAGAATCCAAATTCTTTTTTTTTTTAAGATGAGCCAAAACATATCTGAAAGGGAAATAATCGAAATTAGTATTCTACTTTTCAAAAAAATATAAATTTTAGTTTGGTTGTAAAATCAGATGGTGATGCATGTTAAATAGATTTCAACATCATTTGTCTGCGTTGGGTATGAGTTTATCATCAGGAGATAGATATTTGTTTGAGTCCTTATGGTACTGTAATGGACTTACTATTGAGCACACCAAATATCAACGTTCGCTTTTGAGAGATTCTCGCAAATGAAATATCTGAAACGAATATATTTGAAATTAGTATAATACATTTCAAACAAAACAAATGTTATAGTATCTTTAAAAATCAGATGGTGATGCATGTTAAATAGATTTCAACATGATTTCTCTGAATTGGGTATGAGATTATCATCATTAAATACGAATACCGAAATATAGTATCAACTTATTTCAAACTAACCTTTCTATAGATGATGTATGTATAATTCCAATTCCTGTGTTTTAAAGTCACCATGAAACACTGCAAAATAGAGATACAATTAACAAACGATTTTATTTAAATTCAAGTATTAAATATTATATTATAAAGCAACTCGTTTTCAGATGATGGGGCAAATTAAGATATCAACATAATTGTTTCGCTTTGACCTATCATCACCCGTTTTAATAATAAAATACTTACATCATGTAGCGAACATTTATTGCAATTTTTTAATACATTTTTTCTGCATTTCAAATGTGCAATTTCAACCACGTGGTTCAAGTGCTTCAGATTTCAGTCGAAGCCGAAGCCACAAATGCCATCCTGTGTGCTGATCAGCGCTGTTTCTCTCCATATTGACATTGAATGATGTAAATTTTTAAGCTATTATATTTAAGCAATCTTTCTGATTTAATTAAATAATTAATAAAGTCGCTCAGGATGTGTTCTGTTTAAAAGCGGCTAAATAAAAGACCGATTCATAGCGTGACCGCATTTTCAAAGAAAAAATGCACTATTTAATGTTTAAACTGGCCTAAACATACCATTTTGTTTGTTTATTTAATCAGTTTGATTTTTTCGTAGCGCATATTCTTAAAGATAAAAATTATAGTTTTCAATTAAATTAAGTAATTACTTCGTCACAAACAAGTTAAGGATTGACGAGCATTTTTTTTGTAATACCACAAATAAATGGCTACACCGCTGATATTGCCAGACAGTTTGGAACATGTGTTGGCGGCGTGGGCTTGCCGGATAGATGCGCAGACAATATTGGACGGCGGCAACCCTACAGGTATTTGGTAGCCCTGTCTCTGCTTGCCATATGAATTGGCGCAATTTTGGCAAACAAAACTAAACAAAATAGAAATAGTCTAGCAACGGGCAAGGTAATCGGTTGAGTCAAGTACAAATTGCAACAAATACAGCCAGCGACCTTCAAACAACAAACGGTGTGCATTGAACGCAGGGCGTAGCCTGCGTATTTTGCGTTTGTTTTAGCAGCAATCACAACAGCAACCTCAACTCAGGCAGGCAACAAACCAAACAACAATGACGACAACGACGCCTACACTGCAGACTCGCATGGCACTGGCCGAAATACCGGATCGCCTGGAGGCGCTGCGTGTGGCGAATACACCCACCAACGCCAATCGACGGACACCCGATGAACCGACGCCCGCAGCCACAGTCAATACACCAAATAACGGCGGCGGCGGCCTGGGACTTCGAGTAGACAACATGAATGTGGGACAGGAGCAGGACTTAATTTTTGCGCCGTTGCCCTCGCCTGATGAGCTAATCATACGGCAGCGCGGACGTCGCCGCCTCACAACGACGTTCTCACCGGACAAGCTCAATGGCGTCGGCATTGGCATCGGTGGCAGCAGCAGCGGCAGCTCAATACGCAGTCCCTTTCAGCGAACACCAACGAAAAATCTGCAATTAACCAGTGGCATGATACTGCGCAGCTCACCGCGTAAACGCCTAACCATGGGCAGCACACCACCGGAACCGACACCCATCGAAACGTATTCACCCATCAAACTAACCAGCACAAAGCAACAACTGTGGCCAGGCACACCGATTGTGAAGAAGCTGAAAATGGATGATCGCCCTGTGGCGCAGACAAACAGCGATGTGCCGCTGCCAGAGCTGCTGCAGGGTCTGTCCCAACAGCAACTCATCGACTTGATCATGTGCAATATCAAACAGGAAACGCCAACAGCCACACAGAGTGCCGAGGAGCAGATACGCGCAGAATTGCCCACGCCAGACATCAGGTGAGTCATGCAACTTTTTTAACTCAATTTGCCATAACATCTAGCGCATTTGTCTTTTGCAGTTTGCTGGAGCAGGAGCTGCATTATGCTAAGCGGCTGATATTCAAGTCGCTGCCCACATCGCGACTGTGCAAGAAAACCGATGCCGCTGCCTACTCCAAGGCTGCCATACACCTAAACGAGTTTAAGCGCGTACTGCAAACGCAAGCGAAGCGTCTGCACGATTCAACGCATTGGGATGCCCTGGTCGACTATGTGAGCATGGCCTGGCAGTGTGTGGCCAGCACGCCGAACTGGGAAAGCAATTCACACAATGCTGTGCGAAGGCAATGCTTTAAGCTGTTGGCCTGCTCCTGTTATGCGGCCATCAAGCATGGAGGCATGCGGCTGGGACAGACGCGACTGGAAACACTCGAGCGCAACTTACGTGAATGGTCGAAGGACTATGAGGATGTGCTTTCGTGTGTGAATGCCTTACAGCGTACGCTGAATAGCCGAACCAGCTTATAGAACCAATCAGCCAACGGAGAGGTGGGAGACTACATATAGACTTAAGGCCGACTTGCTGAACTCGAGGTTTAGTGGACCGTGTTTAGACGTTTAAGCAAGCAACAAACTATACATATATATTTATCTAGGAGTCAAGCAACGATATTTGCCATTTTCGTATAGGCATTACATATTTTAATTTGTTCATGTTTTGTTTATTATTGTTTGTATTATGTGCATGCCACATCTGATTATGATAGCTGCCGATTCAGCCGCAATTAGTTAAGCGAATTATATATATATAAATACTATACCACAAATGAATAAAATAAAGCATGTAAACTACCAATTGTACAACCAATATGCATAGATTAGAGAGATGCATTCATCTCACTTAAAAAAGCATTAAATCCCATTTAAGTTATATAAAAATTTATATTATATTTATTAACTCTTAAATACATACATTTCTTAAATCTCTTATGAATAGTTTGATTTTCGACTTCTTATAATGCGTCGTTCATGACTATGTTTCACTAGATTGTAAGTTTATTTATAAAACCCCCAAAGCCCGCCCCTAAGTTGTAAGCTTTAACAAACGCTTCGTCTTCTGCAGCGCCAATTTAACAATGCGAGTGCAGCTAACAAAGAAGTTAGCACGATCTTTGGTGTAGCCGACAAAGCGCCGGAAATGTGTCGCCCTGCAAGAGACAAAAATAGATGAATTAGAAATGTGGTTATTTTTTTTAAATTAATTCTAATTTGGCATTCATTTATAGTCTGACGCATTCATGCGCTATTGTAATTATGTAATTTAAAACAAAATCAAATTCTAAAATTCAATTTTAAACAAATAACCAAATAGTTTTTAAATTTTCCACACTTTAATCAACGCCTTCAATTCGTGCTAATATTTCGTTTGATAGCTGACACCGTTGCCAATTTAATGAGCAACTGTAAAAACTTAGCATGTGCCTCCAAATAGTTCAATTATTTAGCAACTTTACTCATATTTATTTACGACTGGACCAAAGTGTTATGTTTATTGACCTGACCGAGAGAGAAGCTGTTTGTTCAAATGAATTTCGAGAAAGAATAATATACACGCTATTAATTATGCTTTAAATTTATGATTTAAGGCAACACGTATAGGAATTTGATGGTGGTCTGAATACCAAAAACGTTGTGAGTAATTCCAATTAGCGTTATAAACTAAATCTAATTATCATGATTTGATTTTTTGTTGGGCTGCTGCTGCTGCGTGTGTTGATATGATGAACTTGCAGCCTTGAGTGCGAGAGTATATAAGAATTTGTTTACATTATAAAATTAGCAACGCATTGTTAATCTGGGCAAGAGTGTTCGGGTGTGTGTGTCGAGTGGATTCATTATTTAACATTGATTACTGATAAATATATACCAAGCAGACTTACATTCTTTGACCAAGACGGGAGCACAGCAGCATTCCTTGATCTCTTGAAACGTAAAACAGGAACCCAGCGATGGTGCATAGACCTTTTCTCCCACATAGCAGACATGTGGCACATAGGGTACACCCTCTGCAAAGACAAGATGATATAGTACACATGAGTAAATGATGTTTGCAAATTTATAAAACCACATGGCTATCTATAAATCGATTAACAAAACATACGCATTCGGATTCGTTTGCAGTCAGCTGCAGTTATTGAACTGCGAGAATTCCTTATATAGTATGTTAATTAAGTACTCGCTTAGTCAAGATTTGTATAAGAAAAATGTAATAACAATAAATAAATTTAGCTTTTGTTCACATATTTACAAATGATTCAGATATATGTTTCGAAATGTATCTACGTGCATAGAGCTAAGATACTTTCTTTGCATAAATGCTGACAACATTAGCTTCATAATATTTAGTTTATGGGGTCGCTATTCCAAAAAATGGAATAATATTGCACCACGTACGAATCTATAAGCTTTAGTCTTTAAAGTTGGCTAGCATCTAGGGATTCCATACTGGCAAATTGGAAATAAACATGATTCTATATAATCAGCTGTCGCTGTCAATCATAAAAGATTCGTTGAAAACTGCAAACGCCAAACTTGGAATTTATTTTCCGCCCTTGACATCATGCTTTTTATATTCTACAAATAAAACATGAGCGTTGAGCACTTAAATTTGAGCATTATTATAGTTTCAGTTCAAATAAGTTTAAGTAGAAACGGAAATCAATAAAATAGAATATGTTTATTGAGAGCATAGCCAAAATCAACAAATAATTTAAGCAAACCATAGAAAAATGAGACTAAATATTGTTGTCGAACTTGGGAGAAAATTGTTTACACATTTGTTTATAAAAACGTTGGATGCCCGTTTCATTTTAATAAATTAACATTTCCCCAAAATGAACGAGAGATTTCATTGTTCTGCTGCTGAGGCTGCTGGTGAAGCTGCGTGTCACAAAAATATTTAGCCAATTATGTAATTATTTTAAATTTAATGCCAATCGACATGAGTCGCGCTATATTTAATAATGTTAGATCAATTTGCTGTTCGCAATTGTGTTATTAATCTTTACAGACAGCTGACACAAAGCGAGACGAGGACGTGATAACAAAACACAATATATTCATGCAAATCGACAGATCACAATAGAAGTTTATAAAAATAAATATAAATTTCAATCGTTAAGTGAAAATGATTGATTGCGTCATTGGCAACAGATATAATGATAATTTGTATGTTGCATTTATAGAAACATATTTTATAAATAAAGTTTCTTAAGTGGCTCAGCAAAAGATTAAAACAAAATGCAACACATTAAAACTATTTGCAATTATTTTTAACTTTTTCTGATTAAAGAAATCATTTGAGAATTGTAGAAACACAATACTTTTCGAATCTTTGCTTCCTCGATTTAATTGCATTGTGTTGTGATTCATCAAATGTCGGCACACACACACAACACACAAAGCAAACGCTTTGACGTTAATCATATTAGAAATATCAAAAATAATATGTATGCAAATTATCGGCAATTTTAATTGGCAAAAAACTATAATCAAATGGCGTTACAACCATGGCAAAATAAAAAGACGTTACAACAACATTTGGCCATAAGACCATAACCACCCGCAATGTGGCCAGAAAGCAAGACATTTTTTCATTCATAGAACAGGTTGCAACAACGCATCGTAGCAGGTGTTGGGGGCATTGTTATTAGAGGCACGTAACATGAATAAAAATTGTTGTTATTGTCATCGCTCGAGGCGTTGCATATTAAATAAAATCAAAAGCCAGTAGCGAAAATATGTCTACAATCGATCCTAAATATTTATTTATATACTCGAATTACACATCATGTTATAAAGAAGACAGTCGATCGTTTTGTTAGACGCGAATACAAGCTAGATTTATTGATAAGAGCGCGCGAAATGTTTTCGATGCCTGATAAGGCGACATTTGGAGAACAACATGGGGTTATAGTTCAGTAAAATATAGAGCAAAAGTGAAAATACCCTGTAAAACTTGAAATTGATTCTAGAAGGTATTAAAATATTAGTCATAAATAAAATTAAAACTATTTTTGTAATCAATAATATTATTAACTTTATCCGACTTTGTTTGAAAAGATTTCAAGACATTCAAAATTATCGAAGTAGTTTTATGGGTCATAATATCCAATCATTATTATAACAGTATTAACACAAATAAAGCTGTTACAATTACGTTTCAAATTATTATTGTTCGAGAAGATTTCGAAATATGAATAACCCCTTTGAAATTTCCCTTACTTTTAAAATATCTGTGTCATCTATCTAATCTTTTGAATAACACACCTCAATATTAACATAAAAAGCTGTTACAATTACAGTTAAAAATATTATTGTTCTTACTGTTCGAGAAGATTTCGAAATATTGATAACCCTTGGAAATTTCTCTACTTTTCGAAATAATTTTATACTATCATATACCTAATCTTTCTAATAACACCCTTCAGTATGAACACAGATATGATAGTAAATAATAGTTAATCACCATTACAGTGTAAATTATTGTCCTTACAATTCGAGAATACTTCGAACTATTGACAACACTTTAGAATTTCCCTCACTTTTGCAATAGTTTTATAATATTTCTTTCTGTCATTCTATCTTATCATAACAATAAGATAACTCGCTATTACATGATGGCGTCACAATCAGGTAACAGAAAGGAAGTAAGGTCTTAAATTCCTATCTAGATTCAACAAATACGATTACATGTAGGGCTCTTCCTTCCAAGTATTCAATCAAAATAATGTCAAGAGTTATTAACTTGTTGAGTGCAATATATAATTGAGGGCTTTGTTGAGGATAACCACCGCTGTAGACAACCTCTGGTAAGTGGCCATAAACACCAGTCGCCACAAATGAGTCTATAAAACTGCAGAAAATTAAATTTAATGCGCGCATTTAGTTGAACTCGGAGAACAATTTGTATTTCGAGTGCATTTGGAAAATGCGAAACGGAAAATTGTGCACGCCTTGAAGAAAATCATTCAAGTGTAGAAAATGCTACCAAGTGCCGAACCCAGCAACACACAACAGAGACGCCAGCCAATGCAACAACAATTTGAACAGAAAAACAAAAAAAGATAATAAAATGCAAAGAGAACAAAACAAATCAAGGAGAATTATAAACTGACGCTTGGACACTTGGAATGTGAGTTTAATAACAGTGAGGCCACGCTATGAAAACTAAGCAAGCTGGCGAATAGAAACTGTGATTGCAGAAGGTCTAATATTCGCGTTGCCTTCGAAATTGAATGCAAATGTGAAAATTTGTTTCAGTTTTTGGTTCTATTGAAAAAATAATAAATTATTAAAGCTTAGTTTATATTTTCCTAAACGATCGATCAACCTAAATTTGTTATATTATATAAATAACATCGATTTTGGATGAGTTTTCGAAGTACTTTCTAAGTACATAATAATTTTAATCAAAAAATTCAAATTAAAATCGTTATTTAACGAACGTTTTATCAATTTTTTAGGAGCAAAATAAAGATTTTAAATACTGCAAATAAAATTTGACGCCTTAACTATTGAGTATATGAAATAAGAATGCTTTTCAATTTAAGTTGAATTGCATTTGATAATTTACAGTAAACTTGAATTGGAAATGATTGTGATTAGAATGCAGTCATTAAATCGTGTGACAACTGTAGCTGTATGCAAATCAATGCAATGGAGCGTAGCTGCGGTTTATTCATGTGGACCACAACATTTAACCACTTCCGTAATGGCCACGTGCTAATGAAGCGACAGACAGAGAGACGAAGACGAAGAGAGAGGGAGAAAAAAAAGGGGAGAGATAGGGAGATGGGCAGATGCCCAATTATGGAACAGTTTAGCGGTGTGCTTGGCTTGCATCATCTTGAAATTGTTCAAGTTGCGTGCCTGCTACTCATTAGCCCATCAATATGGTTGGCTGTAATGGGTTAATGAAGCTTTACTTGGGCTTGGCTCGTCTGTCGACTGCAAGCTGCAAGTTGCAAGCAACTGGGTTAGTGGCACTCGCCAACGTTTTTATTTTCATTTTCATTTGTCCAACTAATTTCCACAATTTTCCACTTGTTTGTTTACCTGTGAGAAACGAGCGTTTTTTGTTTGTTATTGTTAAGCGCCATGTGTGTCTGATGCTGATGGCTGCTGCTGTGGTTATGACTTTGGCTGCTGCTTGGACTCATAAATATCATAAGTTCTCACTCACCTTCTGAATGCTGCATCTCGCACCAGCAATGATCGTTGAGGAACTGCGGACTCAAGCAATATCTCACGACTTGCGCCGTGCACATTTTCGTGTTGCAAGAGTTCTGTGTTTCATGAGCTGTCGAAAGTGAGAGCATCACATTTAGTTAGCTAAGAGTGAGAGTGGGAGGGAGGGAGAGAGTGAGAGACTTACTTTCATTGTATGCGCGCAACGCTTGAATCGCATCCTGACGCTTCACCTGATGATCGAAAGTGAACTCTTCGTAGCTGGCGCTGATCGTTGGCTCCCTTGGCTGCAGATCTTCCTTGTTGCACATTATGCAGGAGGTTTGTGGCGCCGCTAAAGTTGAACTTACGCTAAGCAACAGCAGCAACAAGAGTTGCGGGAATGTGAAACTTATAGCAAAGTTATTACTTCGTTTATTGCGCGCACTTTGTAATCTTTGGCAGAAACTACAGTCAGCATTCGTCATGTTGCACTCGATGCGATTTTCTCTCGTGTTACTCATATTTTTCATTTATAAATTCTTTGTGGCTTTCAATTCTAATAATTAGTTTATTTGTTTTCCATTTTCCAATGACTGCTTCAAGTGGTAATTTAATACGTTCCGTGAGTCGAGCTAAGTGTTAGACGAGAGATGTCGCATTAATAAGTATGTTGGAAATATTTCGAGTACTTAGACTCTTAAGTACTATATGCTAAGTATATAAAGTTCTCTGTGGATTGTCGTTTTACAGCTGATTGGTTTCTTGTTATTTATGGATCGAGTTAGAAAATTACTTTGACAGTTTCATAGATTGTATTTCGTGTTTTTTTTATTTTTTAGATATGGAAGCGTGTTGAGTTTCTTATATTCACGACTAGTTGAACACTTGAAATGTTTATTTATTATTATTTTAATTAAAATAGTTTGTTATTTTATGCAAGCCATTTAAGAACCAGTCACTTTAAGTTGATTTCACTGTATTTTAAATAAAGTTCAAGATCGTTAAAACTTTGTATTCATTTTTTTACTTTGGCTTCCTTCCATATGCAATATATTTTAATAACCCAATTTATTTATTATTTTAATTTCTCATCTTTTGAAATTTTAATAAACAACTTTTCTTTGAACATTCAATTCCAGCAAACTATTTAACATTTTAAAAACTTTTTTCAACCATTTTGTACCAAATTTTTGTTGGCATTTATCAGTTTTCAATACTTTACTCAAGTTGAATCATTCACTACACTTTGTCGTCATTTATTTGCAGCTGTAATTTCAACATTTCAATGTCCATCTTTCATCCACTTAGTTTCTGATAAATTATTTGGTATTTCCATTTGAAATAGAAATATTTTCGGTATTTGACGCATAATTTATGATGCAGCAATTCGGCAACTCACTCAGCGCGTTCTCCATTCATAAATTTAAGTTACACAAAAAACGAAAATCATTTCGACTAAGAAAATCATTTTTCTAAAATGATCACGACTAGAAGGAGAGATGAAATAGAATGCGTCGCCGCGTCGTTTATTCGCAGAAAGAAAATAATAACAACTCAACGAGACGATGAGTCGACTTCGACGCGCGTCGGCTTCGACGTCCGTTACGCTGGCTATGCAAATTCACTCTGAGCGATGCAAAGCAAACAAACGAATCGATCCGAGTCGAGTTGCTTCGTATCCAATCGTGTTACTTCGTGTCTACGCAGCTGGCGTTGACTTTGTGGGGTTGCCCCTAAGCAGCGAATTATTCTCACACAAGTGAACGTCAACGTAGCCGCTGTGGCTACCTTTAAAGGGTTTCATTGCATTGCCCAAAAAAGCTGCGCCATACAAAGTAAATAAACTCGGCTTATCAAAGTTTGCAATTGAAGAAGATCACGACTAGCAGTCACTCTGTAAACTACTTAAAATCCAAAGAACTCTGTCAGCTGTTTAAACTTATGTAAGCTTATAAAACAAAAAAGATAATTAACAACAAATATTTTATAATACAATGAAAGCTACACTAATAGTCAACAGTTGAAAAAAGATTAGGTGGGGATGGGATGATACTCATTGCTAACCTATTTAAAAAACAAACTTATATTTTGCTAGAAGCGATTGTTCTAAAGTTTACCAAGTTTTTAGTTTACACATATGATACATAAAATAAAAAAAGTTTATGTCCACATATAAATGTATATGTCGTTCATACAACCCAATTCTCAAATTATAACCTGGGTCACACCGGACATTTGTACTTAAGATACGAAAGTAAATAAAGTAGAACTTGTAAAAGGTGCATCCAATGATAAAGAATGTAATTGTATGATCCAATTTGTTGATATAACAAAAGATATTCGCAGAAATGAGAAATCACTATTTACTTTCCCCAAAGTGTTAAGAATTTGAGTGCAATATATACAAAATTGTATTACATCTATCATTTATCCCCATTAATAAATATGTTACTCGCACATTAAAACTTTGTTCCGTTTGATGGTCGAGCAATCTACCGATTAGGGGAACCTATCAACAGTCGTTTAATTAGTGCAACCAACGAAATTGAGTAGAAAAACCATCGGATGGTCCATTAATAAGATGACACTTAATAAGCTCTGGTAATTTGTTGAAAACCATGCAGAACACGCAGTACAACATTCCTGGGCTGCCTGGGCATGCAATATCTGACACACATTGAAATATTTTTATAATTTATGCTCACCTAACACCCAGAGGCCCAGCAGAGGCGCGTCGCATCCCTATCTGGGGGTACACAAGTAGTTCTATATTCATCTCATATTTGTGTGTTTTTAAAAATAACATAAAATTCACATCAACAATGTGCGATGCTGAAGTTCTTCTTCATCTGAAGTCTGGTGAGGACTTAGGAAGGGGGTTCCCCATGCTGGCGGCATTATTTGTTTATTGTTGTGATGCGTCGCCGCTGCTGCAACCTGTTATGACGCCCCTCGTTCCCTCACTCTAGGCCACATCGTAAATCTTTATGTGCCTCTGCAGTGCTTTTATACCCTTTACTCGAAATCAAAAGAGAACTGCATAAAAAGTGGACTTTTAGATACCTCGCAGAAACTGTCTTTAACATTTCTTGAAGATCATAAAAGAAATGTAAAAATTAAGAAAACAATTATAACTTTATAGAGAAGGAAAAGTGCTTTCTACATCTAAATAGAATTATTCTAGATTATTGTAATACAAAATTTAATTTAAATTTAAAGAAATTATTGAGGTAAAAGCTGACTACAGGGTAACTTTTAGTCATCGCTCGTTGGCGATCTTTTCTTATTTGAAAAGCGAATTTTATGAGCTCTACTATCTAGTATTACACAAAGTCTATTAAATGTTTTGGCCTACAAATTGTGGGCGGTTATTGTTTTCTTTTGTGATTCCAGCAAGCGCCTATATTAAATATATAAATCTCAAGGAATATGACGACATCGAAAGTGTTATATTTATAAATGGAAATGCAAATGACAAGGTAGCTCAATAAAAAGGATATTGTGACCAGATATTTATGTCAAGGTCAAAAGGGAGCGTCATCACATCTCTGGGGCATAACTCAACTGACATCAAGCTGATTGAAATGGGGTGGCACTTGCTAAGGGGGGAGGCAATATCCTGTCGAAAGGCCTTGAATTGGCTTGCGACACGCGAACTTCAATTAGATTTGCTAAATTTGCATGAAACATGTTTATTTTGTGATTCAACCTGAGCACGAAATAATGGAAAACGCGAGCGACTTTTTTAAATGGCAGCTAAGGTGAAAGGTAATTTTAAAATGTGCACAATTTCATAATAGTCAAATAACTTTGCTTAAAAATTTAATAAATTATATGTAATATATTAAATACAAAATTTATACAATTTAAAAAACCGCAGCTAGTCTTTCTCCCTTCATAACCAAAAACGCACACAAAACGCGCGCGACTTTTACACAGCTGCTACAATCGCTAACAGTTTTACAAGCACTGCCGCTGCAGCTACAGCAGCTGTCGCAGTTAATTCGCTGTCTTATCAAAACGCGAGCGAGTTGACCAGCACTGTGAACAGTTTGACAAGCACTGGTGCAGCACCCAAAGCAGCTGGCGCTATGCATTTTAAATTTACAACCAGCGTCATGGCAACTTTAAAAACTAGATATACACACACACACACACACACAAACACGAAGAAAAGAGTGCGTAAAATTTATGAACATTTTCACACTGAACTATCTCAATCAGCAAGCAAATCGGCCAAGTTATAAAACATTATAACATTGTTATGTTAAATGAAACTATTTTTAAATGCGCTCCAAAAAACCTCGCAACTAGACGGACTACATTGAAATGCTCTTTAGACTGTGCATAGTTTGAATATTTACATTGTTGTGCTGATGCTGCTGGCCGAGAGGGGGGCACATAGAGATTTTAATCGTGGCTGCGCGTTCACAAATTTGTCAATATTCAAAACAAGACAACAAAAAATTGCTAAATAGATGGCGACAAATGATTTTTAGACATTATTTTAATGCCTATTGTTGTTGTTAGTACGAAATCAGCGACAGTTCAAGTTCGTTTGGCTTTTAGAATAGTGTTTTGTTGTTGTTGTAGTTACCACGCTTTTTAAATTAAATAAACAATTTCAGTTTCATTTTTAGTTTTAGTTTCTTTTCTCCACCGTTCGTTTTTCTATTTGCTGTTAGGTTTTTTTAGAAGCGTAATAATCGAGACTCAAACGGCGACTGAAAGCGTAACGCAAATGTCGACAAGGCGGCGCCGACAGCTTGCGGCTAGAACAACAAAACCAACAACAACAACTACAGCGACAACAGTAGCTAACATCCTTTGTCCTGTGGCATATTCCCTGCACCCTCCAAGTTGAAAGCAAAGCAAAGCAACCCCCAAAGCAACTTCACAAGCTGCTGGCAATGCCCTCAACCAGACAGAGTGAGAGTCCACTGCCAAAAGTAGGCAGCCAGAAAGAGAGCAATATAGTAGCAGAGTTAGAGAGCGTGCGTAAGAGAAAGGCAGAGCGTGCTAACGGTTAAGCGTAATTTAATATCTTCATTAGGAGCAACAGGCTACCCACATCAAACCCAAATAAACCTGCGCAGCACAGTTAGCAAATATCCTTCGACAAGGACAACAGAGTCTGTGTTAGAGAGATGGAGTTGAGGACCCAAATCGGAATTCATGTCGCATATGTCTGGGTATCACGCGAATTGGTTTGCTTAGGCTAATGGACAAAATGTTAAGGGTATGTTACGAGTGCAGTTTCTGGGAGCTCGGTTTGGGGAATTGCGAAAATATTTGATTAAAGTCAACTTGTGACAGGTGCGCAGACTGGGGAATTCCGAAAATAAATATCAAGAACAGCTAACTAAGGCAGTTTAAAAAGTTTTAAAAGTTGGAGATTCATAATTCTATGAATTTATTAAATATTATGAAATAATGTATCTGATTTATAAATATGTATTATAAAGAAACTAATATCAACATATTGAAAGTCCATCTAGAAATATTTAATGAGATTGGTAAACTTTAGAGCAATCTGACTTGCCGAGGAGATATGCATAAATTAAAGGAATTCAAATAAAGCTATAAACAGGCTTTTTCAGCGATGCCATCATAAGTCAAACTTGGGATAGGGCAGTTTCTCTGCCAGGCACTTGACAAATGGGACATTCACATGATGCCAGGTGTTTGGCAATCTTTTGGAGGCATCTGCTTCACAATCATAAATTAGTTGATCGTCTTGAATCGATTTATGTGTGTGGCTATAGCGTTGCTAAAAATACTAGACAGAAAAGCGAAAAAATTACCAAAACGCAAACGCGGCGTATGCGCGACGCGACGCATGAACTGAAGCGGTTAAGTATTAATGATTAGCCCCCAGACAATGTCTCCAACCCAGCACAGCACAGCAGCAGCAGCAGCAGCTGGCAAACGAACTAATGATGAACACTCGACGGAGAGAAGGAGAACTGGGCACACACAAGTGGCCATTGGCAAGAAGCCAATTCAATGCTTGACATTTATTATGATTGGCTTATTAGGGCACAAGAGGGCCAAAAGGGAGCGACGGTTGCGGGCCGGGAGCAAAGCTATGAGGATGAGGCAGCCATTGTCGCATTGATGGCACATGCCAAAAGTGCCATTAACAATCTGCTCGACAATAAAAAATGGAAATGGAATGGATACTGCAGAAACTACTTTAAAATGTGTACTTAAGCAATCTTTTGCAGAAAAACAAGTGTGTGCGAATGGCAAACTGATTGACGTAGAGATACGCTGTAGCTTGCAGATTACCTCAGTTGTTGTAGCAAAAAAAAAACTACTATTGGAAATGCCTTTTCAAAAAAATTAAACACAATAAAGTCATCTTCAGAAAATCCATAAAGCGGATTTATTGTGTTATTTGTTTACATGTAAATCAGATAAACACTCATAACATTCCATACAAATTACTCCAGGGAGAAATATTTCTAAGAATTTGCTAATCTAAAATATTGCTTATATTTATTAAATGAATATGTATCTAAATATTTGTTCTAAAAAGAATACAAATTGTAATGAAAATAAACGAAAAAAAACATAAAAGAAATTTTGTTTCGGACTTGAGCGTTTTTATATTACCGATTATTATTCAGTTAATAGATAAATATATTTTCATCATGAAAATGGCCTTTCATTATAAATTTTTCTATCGTATGCCGTTGCACAATTATAGGAAAAAGAGTAAACACAACTACCGCGATTGCTTAATAACAATTTGTTGCTACATTATTACGCAGTCGATTAGTCTTGTGAATAATTTATTAAGTAAAGCGTAAAAGTTACAATAAGCGCTAAGAAGAATCTATTATATCGCTGTGTTTTATCAAATATGCACTTGTGTTTAATCTATAAATAGTAAACTCCGTTATAATAAACTTCTATTTTAGACTACGTATATGAAAATGTTGCAAGTTGAACCTGTCAATCTACTTAGCTCAACAAATTTGCTAATATTCAACAACTAAAAATTCAATTCAAATTTTTTTAAATAAAATAGGATTATAGCAGCATGTTGACAACAGCATAATGTGCATTAAATCCAACGTATTTCTCACGTAATATAATAGACAATAACAAATACAATTATCAATTGTTAATACCAGTTTAACTCTATAAAAAGTAAATATTGCTTTTAGAATGGCTTCAATCCGATTTTAATGTATTTGAAATCAACAAAAGTTTTGGGGGCTCGCAACACAATCCAGTTATATTCAAGTCTCAAGACGAGCGCGTGGCACCCAAAAACATTTGGAATTCATGAATATTTAAGTCGCTAACCGGCAAAATGTTATAAAAATAACAAAGTAACAATTCCATATCGTATGAATTTCAATGAACAGCATAATGTACTGGAAATAAACTTAATAGAGCAAAAATATCTTTACAGATATGATATGTCTAGTTGCCAAGTTAAAAGAATGAAAACAATTAAAGTTTACAAACAAACGAACAAACTGCATAAATTAAATGGACACAGCAACGCCACCTGTTCTAGTAAACAAATTATTGCAAATTTCTATTTAAGTATGCGAATATCTAAACCGATAACAACAACAAATAAACCCGCTCTTGAAAACCAAGTAAACAAAATACTAGTTTGACATATATTTAAATGAGTTATCAGATGGGTACAGGATTTCCATCTGATCTGGAACTGATCTGGGGAGTATATAAGGCGTGATTTCAGCATGGCCAAGCCATAGTCAACTCGTGAAGATCGCCTGAAGATCAACGGAATACTAATAAAAATCGCGTGTGAGGAAGAGTTCAGAAAAAATTGAGTCTGAGTGATAATGGTAATAAAAAAAAGAAAGTTTTACAAAACTACAATATTTAAAAATATAAAAAAATGTGGATAGTTGTAATTGTGGAAACCCGAAGATTAAATCACGTTCGTGATTCTTTAAATTCGTTAATGTTATTTCAATTTGTGAGGTTATCTTACTATAATAAAATTGTGATTACTGTTGTATTTTGTGAGGTTATAATTCTTATTGCCAGACTATACGATTCACAAGTTGTATTTCTAACGTATGCACTTCATAGAATTATAAATTTTACAATAATTAACATCAGAAGTTTACTTAATGACGTTTAATGTTTGAGGTTATGTGCGAGTTTGAATGATGTAATATGGAAAACTGCTGATTTTGTAAGATTATGTTGCCCTTGGGAGCTTCGAAATGAGAAAATTAAAATAAGCTTAAATAAATGTTGTATTGCTTTAGAAGTATTTCGTATTGACAGTTGGCATGTGGTAATCCCAAGCTTGTAAGGTTCTATTTGAAAGATTCAACTGAGGAAAGATACTTTAAAAATCCTAAATACTTAACACCAAACTTTCTTTTCTCTTGCATAAATTTACAGACAAGCTATACTGACAAAGGAACCAAAGTAAGTCTCCAAACGTTTATAAAAGTCAAGCCCAACATTAATATGATTCTTTCTTTAAAAACAGCCAGAAGCCGGCACATTCTTAAGCTTTGATCATCTAACGTTTTACGTTGGTAACGCCAAGCAGGCGGCCAGTTATTATACCACCCGTTTGGGCTTTGAACCACTTGGCTACCAGGGATTGGAGACCGGAGAGCGACGCCATGCAAAGCATGCGGTGCGACAGAATAAGATTGTCTTTGTGTTCGTCTCGGCGTACACGACCGATGACAAGGACCATGGCTTGCACTTGATGCAGCACGGGGATGGTGTCAAGGATGTGGCCTTCGAAGTGGAGGACTTGAATGCAATCTTTAATTTGGCAGTATCGCGTGGAGCTGAAGTCGTGCGCAACATCTGGGAGGAAAAGGATGAGCATGGCGTTGTGAGATTCGCCACCATTAAGACGGTAAATCAACTACAACTCTTTCACTCCAATTAAAGTAATAATAATTTCCCTATTTTAGTACGGTGATACAACGCACACTTTTGTGGAGCGTAATGGTTACAAGGGTGATTTCTTACCTGGTTATCAGCAAAGTGCCCAGGATGTGCTTTTGAAGAGTTTGCCACCAGCTAAGCTGAACTTCATTGATCATGTGGTGGGCAATCAACCCGATTTGGAAATGGAGAGCGTTGCCGCTTGGTACGAACGCATTTTGCAATTCCATCGCTTCTGGTCTGTGGATGATTCGCAGATCCATACGGAGTACTCGGCGCTGCGCTCCATTGTGATGGCCAACTACGAGGAGACAGTGAAGATGCCCATCAATGAGCCGGCCAATGGCAAGAAGAAATCGCAGATCCAAGAGTATGTCGACTATTATGGCGGTGCTGGTGTTCAGCATATTGCTTTGAACACTGACGATATTATTGGGAGCTGTTACCAACTTGAGAGCTCGTGGCACTGAGTTCTTGACAATTCCACCATCGTACTACGATATTCTGCAGGAACAGTTGTCGCACAGTCGTACTAATATCAAGGAAGACATGGAGATATTAAAGAAACTTAACATTCTGGTTGATTTCGATGAGAATGGTTACCTGTTGCAGATCTTCACTAAGAACACGCAGGACAGGCCAACACTCTTCCTGGAGGTTATTCAGCGTTTCAATCATAATGTAAGTGATATGGTTGTCTTAACATAAGGTTCTTAAATTAAAGTTGTATTTCATTTACAGGGTTTTGGCGCTGGCAACTTCAAGTCTTTGTTCACAGCCATCGAGATCGAGCAGGAAAAACGCGGCAATTTGTAAATAACATAATTTCATGTACAAATTATGCGAGCTTTTTTGCAATAAAATATCTATGCAGTTTAAGTCTTTTGTCTGTTATTTCTTTGCTTGATTCACAAAGCGTCGATCAACGTACACCTTGTTACGAGGATCATCTTCGGCAAACGATACCATATGTGGATTCCAAAAGCCATCGGGCGTATTGTGATCTAATTCGCGGTGATCGAAGTGCCGGCAATTGCACAGATATTCACGTATCTGAAGGTCAGTCATATTGGCTCCCATGAAATTTATGAACTAGAAAGAAAACCTTAATGTAAAAATATGAATTTGCTGAAGTATCCAAAGAAATGCTTGCCTTTTCACACTGATCGCAATCGATGTTGTATCTTTCCTTCAAGCTCTCCTCTTTTTCCTCCTTAACTACAATGGGACGTGGAAATATTTCTTCCTCCTCTTCTTCCTCATCATCCTCAATATCAAAATCTTCTGGCAGCTTGGTGGATTCATTGCCCATTCCGCTTGGTTGTTCTGTAAATTGCTCTAGCTTGACATTCACTGGCACTTTTGCATTTAATTTATTGTCTGCTAATTGTGGATCCCTGTTGCCACTTGTACTAGTCGCAGCCTTTTTTTGATCGCCTGCTTTTAGGCTAGTCGACGCTTTTTGATGCTCAATCTTTTTTATGGTGGTCGCTGCTTTCTGTTGTTCTACCATTTTGAAGGTGGTTGCTGCTTTTTGTTGATCCCGTATAAGTTTAGCTTCAAACTCTTGTAACTTGGTCATCGAAGCTTTATCGTCTGCTTTAAGCACCTCCGCCATAAAATCCATGGTGTTTAAAGGCGGATTAGCTTCATCAATGCTGTCGTCAATGAACACAATCTCCTGTGTGGGCGGTGGCAGCATTACAACGCTGGATGAATCTGAAACGCCGCTTAAGGGAGGCAAGGCATCAACAGACTTAGGCACTGATGGATCTGGACATTGATCAAAGAACGAATCATCGTCGTCCATATCGAAAACAGGCTTATTCTCGCTCTTCGTCGATGTGCTTGCGATGGCGCTGGTGTCGAAGGCGTTGCTGGTGTCGGCTCTGCAAACTTGTCATAGGTTATTAAACATTATTTTACAGCCTTATATTTAACTAGTTACTTTCTTTACCTCTGCAAGAGCGAACGCGATTGCTTGGCATGTCGAAGTGTAGAATACAAATTGGGACTGGACTCGATAACATCTTTATCTATGGTAGCATTTCTTGTTGAGTTGTTGGCGTCAAACTGCAAACGCGTTTGCTTTAATTTGGGGGAATCGCTGCGCAGTGTTAATGACATTTTTGTCTTGGGTGCCGGCAATTTGTCCTTTGGTAATTTAGTCAACCACTCATTCTTATTGTCTATGATCTTTGTAGTCCCAACCGGTTGTTCATTCTCACAGTTTGTCTTGTTTAGCTTACGTCGTGTTGCCCATGGCTTGTAAGGACTGATGGCTGGCTCCGTTTCCGTAATGGTTTCCTCCTCCTCGTCATCCGGCTGCAGAGCTATGTTCATGTTCAAGGAACTCTGACTTTCAGGCATTTTTGGTGATTCAGTCTGTGGCATTTTTTCCAGGCGTGGCTTTTTGGGTGATGGCCTCCGACGCTTGGGGCTGCACTTGATGCTGCGTTCCTTTTGTTGCTGCAACAATTCAATGGCATTGTGCAGTTTCTCATTTCGCTGTTTTAATAGTGTAATCGTATTTGCATTGTCCTCGCAAAAGCCTTGTAGCACTAAAACAAAAGAGATAATTCCAATACGAATTGCAACTACAGAAGTTAGACTTACTTTGAAAGTGCACTTTCAAACTCTCCAATGCATTCAAAACACATTTAGCTGATTGCACGGACTTGCCTTCACACTTAGCACAAATCATTTTTCACTAAATAATTTAATACACAATAAATTCCTTTGCACTAGTAACTTTTAACTTCTTATTAATTAAAATGAGCGCGACCGCAATTGTACTATGAATTCAATCAGTGATCACACTTTCCTCGATAAGTTAATATTAGCGGAACTATTGCTTGAAAATATCGATATCGTTCTGTTTTGAAAAAGTCGGTACGATATTAAAAACACAGCACTTGTGACTAGTGTTGACAAACGGTTGGACAAAAGTATATTGTTTCTCGTGTAAAATTATTATTTTATATTAATTGCTATTTAATCAATAAAACTACAGATGGCACATTTGCGTGAGAGCTCAGACAAGGCCTTGAAGCTACTGCGCACCTTGCCGCGAGTACAAATTGGCAATCTGCGTCCCAATCCCAATTCTAAACAGAACGTATGTTTCTCCCCCATCAATAGCCGGTTGAATAACATGCTGTGGGTTGTGTATTAAAATTTCAATTTAATTTTTAGGACAAACGCGGACGTGCGCAACACGGAGGCGATAAACATGGTGCGGGCAATAAGGGCTCCGGGCAACGACAGAATTTCATGCGTCTGGGTTACGAAACGGGCAATCAGGCTTTCTACATGCGCTTCCCCTACGAACCCTACTACAAGGGACACCATATGAAGCGGGAGTATCCTCCGATCTCGCTGCTGCAACTGCAGGTGCTCATCGACACCAATCGCATTGATGTCAGTCAGCCGGTTGACATCGCCACGCTGTGCAACTCGGGTCTGTTGTCACTGAAGCCAGCTGAGCTGCAGTATGGCTTCCAGCTGACGGATGAGGGACTGGACAATTTCAAGGCTAAGATTAACATTGAAGTGCAGCATGCAAGCGAGGCAGTTATTGCAGCTGTAGAGCGCAATGGTGGAGTCATTCGCACTGCTTACTACGATCCACGCAGCCTGCAGATTTTGGCCAATCCCAAGAAATGGTTCGAGAAGGGAGTGCCAATTCCCCAGCGCATGCTGCCGCCACAGGATGCCGTGGAGTACTATACGGATGCCAAGAACCGCGGCTATCTGGCCAATCCCGAGGAGATTAGCAAGGAGCGTTTGGTGTTGGCACAAAAATACGGTTACGAATTGCCGCGCATTGAGGACGATGCCGACTACGAGATGCTCACGGCTGCCAAGGATGCGAGACAATTGTTCTTAGGCTTAGAGCCCGGCTGGCTTGTTAACTTGGTGGACAAGACAATAGTTAAGCTAAAGAAAACATAAACAAATGCCTTTTCTGTTTGTTATTACGCTTTGTTAAATAAAGAAATGTATTGTAAAAGGATTTGTTTTTTTTTTGTTTTAGACTATGATTACACAGAATACTAGGACACGGATTAGTGTGTGTTAAATTCCACCGTCATTATTATATAAACACCTGTTTGGCAGACAGTTTCTCCATAAATGGTTTCACCACAGCGCTGGTGGCAAAACAGAATATCAGGCCAAAGGTAATTGAGATTGGCAGAGCGGGCAAAGCCTTGCGCCAAATGGCCAAGAGCAGCAGCGTCAGGCAAAGGCCAATAAGGATGGCCACAAAGCAGGCAATTGTTGTCGTCCAGTCGCCATAGCTGGAGGCCTTCCCCACAAGTACAGAATAGAAAATAAAATCGCCCAGTCCCAGCTTAATGCCACCTGCAACAAATGTTAAAGGAGTCAAATATTGTATGGTAATTTCTGTTGCAGTCACTTACGTTCTTCCTGCGCCTCCATCTGCGGCTGATTAGGCGCTGTGACCGTGCGATACTCATTCGCGTGACGTCCATTGCTGCTCTGTGTAGTCTGCACCTCGATTTGACGACGTGCAACACGATCACTGAGATTTGCCGACCATTCCTGTGTGAAGCCAGCCGCCTCAGCTACAATCAAATTTAAAAAAGAAAATTAAACTTTTGTACACTTTGGATTGTCTTTGGAATAGATTCTAGCAGCGTCTCACACCTTAAAAACAGCAGTCACAACAATAACAATAAAAATATAATACACTCAAATACAATAGGCTCAAAAAAGAAGCGGTTACAAAGTGAAGGAACAGATTAAATCATAAAGGTAAATTAAATGCATATGTACCGTTTCCGTGCAAATTGTTTTTAAAGCTCACAAGTGGCATACCTTCAGCTGCCGCCTGATTATTCTCCTGCTGTCGCTGGCCGTGCCGCGAATTACCTGAACGTGAGCTGCTGCTTGCACCTGCTCCTGGATCCGGAGAGGCAAGCGAGTTTTGTGTGGCGCGCGTTGTTGTCGTTGAGTTGCTAGAGGATGGCGAAGATGTCGTTGTTGGCAGTGGCTGCTCTGGCGTATAATGTGTGCCCATGTAGGTGTAAAGAACCGTGGCTGCAACAAACGAAGCTTAAACAAGGTTTCTCTTAGACATAAAAACTCCACTTACACGAATAAATCAAAGCGGGAAAGATTTGCTCATTACGCTCCTGGGCGGTTTCCACCAAAATACGCAGCGGACCACGCGGCGACAGCACAGCAATAAGATCTGTTTTGAAAAATTATTAATTACAAATAGTACCGATGCCCGTAAGTTAATATCATACCCCAAATTGAGATGGCTGCTAACACAGCCCAAGCCGTCCATTCCGGCAGATACTTGATGAACACCAAGGCCATCAGGGCGGCTACAAAAATCAGATAGCCTTGCTGCAAACGCAGCGGTGCTTGCCAGTGAATGGCCATCATGCCGGCGACACCAAAGTTCCACATGATCAGCACTGCCGTGGGATAGTCCATTGGAATGTTATAGGCACGCAGCAGCTCCTCCAGATATAAGTACGTAAAGATGAACAATAACATAAAGGACGAGAGTATAAGCCAGCCATGGATGACACGATAGCAGCGTTTCTTGTACAGTACAATAAGCAGTATGGTCATCAGCACAACGACGCTCATGAGGATCAATGAGTTGGCCAACGCATTCCATAACTTAACGCTCGGCTCCGGCGACAGCTCATGGAAAGGCGTATAGAGGCTGGGCGGAATAGAAGAATTAATTAGTTAAGCTAATAGCTATATATGAATGTTAAACGATGCAGAGTGCTGGTGTTTAGTTAGTTGTGCACTCACAGATAGACATCCGTGCTGTTGTAGAAGCTTATTGAGTTAATGGTAGCCACAACGACCAGCATGCAAAGCGAAACGGGCACAAATAATTTAATAACGTGTTGGGCACCATATTTCAAGCCCTGCTCCTCTTCAATTTCCTGTTGTGATGGCCCAGGTGCTCCATCTCCACCACCACCAACTCCTCCCCCAGACAGTCTTGAAGGTCGTGCGGTTGAGTCACGTATGACGACGCTTGGCACTGTAAGAACAGCCTGAGAAGCATGCACAAATTAGTTAATTGCAAGTTTAGACAATCAAAAGTGATTTAAGTACTTACGCCATCTGGTGAATCTGCATTGGAGCCATAGTTATTCCGTTGTTGCTTCTGCCGCCTTGGAGGACGTTCCAAACGCTCGGCCTCGCCGCTCAGGTTCTCATCTTCGCCTGCTACTGCCACCGTCGCCGGTGACGATGTCGAGGCACTGACGTGGGCGTCCATGAGCGGTGTGCGTTCGTTAGCCGCCGCCTCCTCAGCGTTTGATGATGACCACTTCGATGCCGTAGTTGTTGTTGATGAAGTAACTTTAAAAGTTCGCAATATGTAGACCGTGAGTATAGATATTGTTGATGATGATGTAGCAATTGAATGATGAGAAATGCATTTAACTTGCACTACGTACAATTGTCGAAGAAAAATAAATAAATTTATATTCGCGTTCCAGCCCAAAAAATTGCTAACTTTCTTTTGTTGCGGTACACGAACGACTCATAGTCAGTTAGAGATGGGCTGACTGCACATTGCAACAGATAAACAGCTATCGATAGGCCTGCAGTTGACTATCTCGATAGAAACGCGCGCTGCTTAAAGCAATCGATAAATATGTAAAGTAGTTCTTGTTGCGCAGCTGTTGTACAAAGTCGTGTAGTGATGATATAAATTATAATGCGTTTGTTAATTCTTATTGCACAAACGACGCGTGTTAAATGTTCAATGCTGTGAAATAATTTACGTATTTGCTGAAAAAAAAACACTCAAACAGTGTGTGTTGCACAATAAGATGATAATAATATAGGAAACTAAGCACTGCATTTTTTACCCGGTCTTTTGTCTATACTTTTGTTGCACTCAAAAAATCTACAACTTAAACTGTAAAGAATTGATATTAAATATACATATATTATTAAATTATATACACGTAACTATTTTGTGTTCAGTGCTGCAACGTTTAAATGTTCACTGTGGCAATAAAATGAAATGCGATTTCTTGTTGCTGTTTTTGTGGCTCTCGTTGGCGGCAGCCGGCGACGACAACAACAACAACAACGTTGACTCCACTGTTGCCAAATTTGCCAACGTTCGCATACGTCGCGCCTCCATTGACGTGGACAGCAAAACGGGCAACGATGCAGCTGCCCAGCATAGCATCATTGATCTGCCCGACTGCGCCGACTTGCGCAAGTTTTGCACGCATCAAGCGTCCAGCGATAATCTGTCCATGTTGGAGTGTGCCTTAAGCTTCAGCTCGAGTCAACTGGAAGCACTGCCTGATGCCTGCCAGCATGCTTTGTGGCTGCAGCAACGTCAGCTGCAACTGCCCAATTGGGTGGAGCACACGCTGTTGCCCAACTATTGCAACGCCGAGCAGAACAAACTGCAGAGTTGCCTCAACTCGGTGGATCTGTGGGGCTGCCTGGAGGATCAGCGTCAACAGCTGCCGCAGAGCAACACCTGCCAGCAGCAACTGCGACGTGCGCACGCTTCGCTGGGCAGCGATTACGCCAACATTGGGGAGTTCTACACCGCTTGTGGTGCCTTGGTGGAGCAACAAAAATGCGGACGCATGAATGTGGAACACTTGCCGGCACTTCTCTCCCAACTGGGCACCGTCCAGTGCCTAATGGCCCAAGCGCAGCCCATTGAGGCCAACTGCAAGGTTGCCATCAATGCCATCGAGCTGCAACGTGGCATGTTGGAGCTGTTTCGTGTGTGCGCCGATGACTTAAGCGCGCTCTGTCCGCAGGTAATTAACGATAAAATAGTGGCATAATCTTATCAGCAGTGTTATCCAATTTGGTTTTGTAGGAACGCGCTGGCACACCGGGCGGCTACAAGTGTCTTGTGCGGCACAAGAACGATCCATCACTGCGCACACAATGCGCCACACAGATAACGCTGCGCGATCAGCAAATGGGACGCGATTATCGTGTGTCCCATGGGCTGGCCAAGGCGTGCAAGGACGACATCAAGCAGCATCACTGTCGTCGCGGTGTCTCCGAGGACAAACAAGTGCGTCTCGCCCAGATATTGCTGTGCCTGGAAACGGTTTCGAAGAACGGCACCAAGCTGGCCCCCGAATGCCTTGTGGAGCTGAGCGATCATCGTCGCATGCTCATGACCGACTATCAGCTATCACCGGAACTGCTTAACGATTGTGCTGACGACATACCCAAGTTCTGTGCCGAGCAGCACAAGGCGCAGCTCGTAAACGGTTTCACGGGCACCGGCGGTGAGATCATCCACTGTCTGATGGAGCATGTGCGTGCCCGGCGTGCACAGCATCGAGTGACATCGCAGTGTCAACGCGGCTTGGAAACGCTCATCAAGGTAAGCGATGCTGGCGAGGATTGGCGTGTGGATCCGGTACTGAGACGTGCTTGCAAACCTGTGGTCGATGTGGCCTGCAAGGATGTGGAGGGAGGTGAAGCTCGTGTCATGAGCTGCCTCATGGAACGCATTGGCACGCCGGTGATGCGACCAGAATGCGAACAGGCCTTGCTCATCATCGAGTACTTTGTGGCACGCGATTTCAAGCTGGATCCGCAGCTCTACAAACACTGTCGCGACGATGCCATCAAGTATTGTCGCGCCAAGCGGCAATGGGATGATGTACAGGATGTGCAAATGGATCCCGAACGTGGTCCCTTAATATTGCCCTGTTTGCATCGCATGGCGTACAGCGAGGACAAGAATCAGAAGCTGCACAACGAGTGCTTCCGCGAGGTGAAGCGTGTGATGCGTCAGCGCGCCATTTCCGTGGATCTGATACCCGAGGTGGAGGATTATTGCTTATCCGATTTGTCGCTGTATTGTGGTGAGAACACCAAGAAGGGATCCGAAATGGAATGTCTGCAGAATAGACTGGAGAAACTGCAACCGGAATGCAAAGAAGTTGTGACCAAATACACCGAGGAGGAGGCAGCTAACGTGGAGCTCAATCCGGTCATTATGGCTGTGTGCTCGGAGCCTATGCATCAGCACTGTTCGGATGTGCTCAGTTCCGGCAACGATAATGGTTAGTTGTAGGGTTTTTGTAGCTCTTATTGGACAGAGTTAGTGAAAGCAGAGTGATTAGGGGCTACTATAGTAACTTATATTCATTTATTCTCTGTGCGTCTGTATAAAAACATACATCTTCTGTAAACATACAGTTTAGATTTGTTTTATAAATTGTTCTACAAATCATATTGATAACATCATTTTGATATGTTGGGAATACAAATTAGAAAGAAAATAGTTATCTAAATTGTATTTTAATGCAGTCGATTTAAGAACTTTGAAATTTAATCAAGAAATAATATTATAGTTCTAAAATCTTGCTTTGTTACACACTTTTAGATACCTTGGAGCCAGACTAATCCCTTTAAATAATTCCTTAAAATATAATTTTTACAAACTGTGCTAACTCTTCTCTCTCCCCTTCAGGTAACATGATGGACTGTCTCATTGCGCACAAGAACGATCCCGATCTGCGCAAGAATCTCGGCTGTCGCGCTGCCATCGAGCACTTCCAAATCATCTCGTTGAAGAACTATCATTTCACCACCAAGTTTAAGGAGGCTTGTCGTCGCTATGTGACGCGTCATTGCACAGCAAGTGCCACCAAGAACGAGGTTGTCGCCTGCCTCAGCGAAGTAATGCGCAACGACACCATACGTGGTCAGCGTCATCAGATTCCGCGCGAGTGTCGGCAACAGGTGAAGGCGCAGCTCTATCAACAGCGTGAGAGCATCTCGCTGGATCCCAAGCTGGCAAATGCTTGTCAAAGTGAACTGCAGAAGTTTTGTGCCGACCAAACGGGTCCTGGTCAGGTGAATAAAAATGCAAGTCATCCAGCTCATTTGAATCCCCCAATTAACACGCTAAAAATCTCACAACAACTGACACTGCCCATTTAACCTGTGAACCATCGATTAATTGCGTTTATTTTGCAGGCTTTGGAGTGCCTCATACAGCAGACACCGCGATTGGGCAAGGCGTGTCATCATGTTGTCTTCATGATCAAGAAATCCGAGTTGGGCGACAGTGGCACCGATTATACGCTGCTCAGCACCTGCAAGGATATGGTCTACAAGTTCTGTCCTGATACGGAATCGGTCAAGATATTGGACTGCCTCAAGAAATACAAAGACGACAAGTCATTTGATCAACGCTGTCATCTGGTGGTTGTCAATCGCATGATCGAACAAAATACGGACTATCGTTTCAATCCCTCGCTGCAGAGTGCTTGTGGCAAGAACATTGATCGCTACTGCTCGAATATTGTGGCCTCCGCACAACCCAACGAGGAGCTCAACGGCAAGGTGAGTGCTTACTTTTCAATAATGTGATGACACTTTTCTGTTTAATTGAATCAGACATTCTAAAAATCAAAAAATGCACTCTTGAGTAAACACAAGCGTAAAAATATTAATGATATTAACATTGACATGAAATTTCCCTCAAATGTCATTAACAGTCCCAACTACTCAAAAAAAAGGAACTAGCCTGAAATATTAGGCCAGCGACGTTTAAATTTAACTTCAATCTTTTCTTTTTTCCAACGTAGTATATATTTAAGCTGCTGGAGTAGTGTAATATATTCTCGTTATTAACATCAGATTTCTTAGAAGGGGAATAATTATAGATCAAAATCTCTTTGCTAACAAGAGCTCTTAAAAGGTGACTCAGTTAGAAATATGTAGTTATCTATAAATCCAGTGAAACTTCTTACGAAATTTGCGACTAAATCTGGAAATTACTTCTTTCTGATTATCAAATAATTTATTATCTTTTTTTTTTTGTTTCTGAAGAGTTATAAATATTTATTGCAAATGTAATGCAATACTTAACTCTTGAAATATTATAATAGTATGAAATTTAAAGTCCCACCTGTTGCACATATTTATAAAGTATTGCAATAGATTTATCAACAAGAACCTTGACTGCATATGACTGCTTTACATTCCATTCGTTGATTTATTTTACTTGCATTAACATAATTAATGCACATTTCTTTATTATTACAAAAAAATATATATATACAATTATTTACAAAGATATAATAAGATATAGCATCTTAAAGAAAATCAATTGTCTTAAAGCTTACTTTTCGGCTGAAACGTTTGTTGTCCGGATCATCAATGGTGGTCGTGAGCGTCTCTAGCAGATCCTCAGCCACATTAACCTTCAATCCCAAGCGATTGTAGGGACCACTTGGTGTGGAAAGAGGAGCAAGGCCATTGGGCACGCCAGTGATGGCAAACGAGGTCCAAATGTCGACCATGCGCTGTGCCATCAACGTATCGTTGCCCTTCAGCGGATGCGTGGCGAATAAATAAAGATTATCATTGGAATGATGAACGCCACCGTTGAATGGATATTGTTCATTGCCAAATTCATAGCCAAAGCGAGTGTGTTCGCCTTCGTACTCAAAGCTATAGACATAGACGGGTGAAGAAGGTTGCTTGGTGAGCAGTTTGCTGGCCAAGTTGATGACGGGCGACTTCATATAAACCGTCGAAGTAAGCTAAGGAATAGGAAAATTATATTAAATTTAAATGTTAATCATTTAATATCCTTGGCTTACATCAAAGTAGGCAGGCAATGCTTCATTATGGTCATGACTGCTAAGCAGCTCTGGCGTGAAGAGCAGGCGATAGAGCAACTGATCCGCTAATCCAGTGGCATCTTTCGTTAGATCCATCAAAGCCTGGGTAAATTGCCGCACACTCAACGCGCTCACATTCGGCATTTTGCTGGCCACAATGTCATAGTAAGCTAGAGAAGGAAAAACTGAGGATTAGCTGCAGCTCTTAAGCATGTTTTAGCCTACTTACAAGCCAGCACAAAGGAGCCATCGTGTTGGGTGAAGCCCGTCATTAGAGGCACGCCCTTATAGTTGTCTAGCAGCTGCTGTGGTTGCTGTGGCAAAATGCCCTGCAAATCACCCACAACTGGGGAAAAGCTCTCCTCTTGCGTGGCCAGCAGAAGTTCCTTGACGGAGGCATTTTGGACACAGCTCAACAGTTTCTTGCGCTTGTCGCACTGCTCACAACCCAATTGCTCACAAATCCGACGAGCTTGCTCTGCTGGTTCTTTGGTAATCGCCCAAGAGGCGAAGATCGAACCCGACTGCACAATAGCACGTTGAAATTGCTGCTCACTGCTGCGTGGACTCAACAGCAGAGCGCTGGTCACTCCAGCTCCTGCACTCTGACCAAAGATTGTCACCTGGCTGGGATCGCCACCGAATTTCGATATGTGTTTCTGCACCCAATTCAAAGCGAGTAGAATATCACCAATTGGTGCATTTCCTGGCAAATCCTCGCTCAGTGTTGTCAGCCAGCCCAAGGCGCCAACGCGATAATGGGGCACAACGAGCACCACATCCTTCTCAAGCAGGTAGTTGGGTGGATGATCCTGCGAGGAACCGTTGTAGTAGCCTCCGCCATAGACATAGAACATAACAGGCTGACGAGCAGTCAACTAGAAATGAACGAAAAAAGAAAACAAGAAAGCTACAGATGAGTGTTATCGATTATGACTGAAAGCAAAACAGTGTGGTATTAATTTTAAAATATACCATATTATTAAAAATATAATAAATAAGTTTGGAGTGCGTGCAAACATAACAAGAGCTCTCGAAAATTATATCTATATCCATTATAGTCTTTAAGATCTAGTTGTTCATACAGATATCGTTTCGGCTATTGACGCTGATAAAGAATAAAGAAATAATAAATTTGTGGTGCAGTCTAGCATGCTTTATTTCACTACAATAAAGGGTATTTTCAAAAGGAAGCTCAATTAATCTTAACTGTTTGTACACAACATTAACGGCTACTACTTTGGAAGATCATAAATGAATCAGTTAAGCTGATAAACAACCGGTTTCAATACAAAATTGAGTGTGCTCGACAGTAGAATACCTTGTACTCAATTAAAATAATATTACATTAATAAATAAAGAAACTTGATTTCAGTAGAATGAAACGTTCAAGATAATCAGAAATATTGATAAGTTATCGATCAATTTAAATCAAGTCATCGTATTTATTATTCACCATCATTTAATTACTAAGCACTTATACTCTATCTGATTTGATAACTTAATCAGCATTAACTTTTTACACGTTGTTTTAATTTACATCTTCTGCAATGTCAATAACCCAGTAAGAGAGGTTTGTTCCTGTCTGAGTGAAATCTGACATAATAATACCCCCATCTTAATGGAAATTTTGCTGAATTTGCAAAAACATTAGCTGATCTGAAATGCTGATTAAGCAAGTAAGTAACGGGAGTAGACGACTGTGAAATACGCGGCACTAGAGTCAAGTCATAGATAATCATTAAATGTACTGAACAACGGATCTTGAATAACTTTTAGATTTTCATTTAAAAGTTTTTCTTTTGATTTACTAAATTGTCCGTTGCCACTCACATAGCATACCCTTCTAAGTTAATTGGTAATCGCCGATTATTATTCAATTAGATTTACACACAATAAGGCCTGATAGTGACTTATTAGGCGTCAAGTTCCCAAGTTTAAAATTTTAATTGCTGTGAATAATTAACTCACAAGTTAGGCTGTAACTGAGTCAAATCACAGCTGTAAAAGATTTGTGCCAAAACTCGTAAAGATAAAGTTAGATTGCAATTGAAAACTGATAGAAATACTCACATTCTTTGTGTAGACGCACAGGTTGAGACAATCCTCCAGTTGTTCATCCGATAGCTGCGCATCCAAATTGGTTATCACCGGACAACGCTGTCCAAAGTCCAAAGCGTCGTGTGTGCCCGTCCAGGGCAAACGCTCAACAGGTGCCTTTTATTTGGCGGGGTACAAAAGTCATTTTAATTGCGGCGTCATAAAGCGGATGGTTTATGAGAATGCGAATTCATTTCGAAATTGTACTCATCATGACAAGATTCAAACTCACTTTGAAACGCAGCGATTTAACTGGTGCCTCAGCATAGGGAATGCCTCTGAATTGTAGAATACTTTGATTAGTCCAAGCAGTTTTTCCATAATTTCCACGAACAGCGCCTTGTTTGTCAGCAAGTTCCACAGTTGCTGTCCTCTGGAATATGGGCACAGGTTCGTCCACAAAGGAGGCATCGGCATGGATGATCAGCCAGCCTGCTAGTAAAGCGCACAAAATGCCGCAAAACGTTAACATCACGTATACGACCCCACGACGCATTGAATGGAACTGGCGAGATCCGACAGAGCCCAGACAACCAGAACACAATCGTTAATTGTGATCGTTTACTACGGCTTTCTTATCGCTACGAACGCGTCTATGACGCGCTCTTGAGAGGCACGTCAATCGCATGGGAGAATGATGAAAATTAGAAAACTCCGTCAAGCATTTCACGTATTAATAATCTAATTCAATAATAGAATCTCCCATGCCAAAATAATCTCTTGATAGCAAATATGAATTATTACGAATGGAAATCGAACACGTAAAAAAAATGTTTAAACTAAATTTATAAAATTAAGGAGAGCATAATGTTCTCTTTAATTTATGAATGCATGCTAGAAAACTTTTTCGACGTATATCAAATACAATTTGATTTATTTAATTCTTTTTTTAAAATACAATTTTTTTTTTTTACTATTTTAGCGGTACATAAATTCGTTATATTTTAAAATTAATACCACATTGTTTTGTTTTTATTCAATATGGGTTGCGGCTATCTCACAGTCGAGCACACTCAACTGTAGTTTTCTTACTGGTTAGAGTTGAAATGGTTAACATTGAAAATCTGACCATTAATTTTTGTTCTTAATATTCCAAATTAAATTAATAGTAAATTATCAACTCACTCTTCGGCAATTTAGTTAATATGAGTCTATCGAATACACAACAAGTATGTTTTAATATACTATTAAAAAAAATCTAATTTGTTTAAAAGTAAATTTGTCTTTACTAAATCAATGTCAATTTGTATCTCAGGTCATCAAATGCCTTAAGGAAAAGTTCCGGCAATCGAAACTGGACGAGACCTGTTCGCAGGAAATGATCAAAATACTGCAGGAACAAGCCTTGAATTACAAACTGAACCCGGTGCTGCAGCATTTCTGCAAATCCGAAATTCAGCAGCTGTGCCAGGCGCCCTCGGAGGGTGACGAGCATGGCCAGGTGGAGGAATGCCTGAAGACAGCATTTCTCAAGAAGCAACTGATCAATCGCGAGTGCCAGCTTGAGGTGGCGACACTGATAGCCGAGGACAAAGCCGATATACAGGTTGATCCGATACTGGAATCGGCTTGCACTGTGGATTTATTGCGTTACTGTGCCAAGATCTCCAGCGGCAATGGCCGAAGTAAGTTGAATGGATTTAGGTGATTGCATGTTCTAATTGTCTTATTTAAATTCCATTTAGAATTAAACTGTCTGCGAACGCTGTTGCGTGAGACGCCGAACTCGCTGGAGTTGGATTGCCGCGAGAAGTTGAAGCGACGCATCGAAATGTTTCGCAATGCGGATGATGCGCTCGCCCAGCCGCCAGAGGATATGCAGCAGCTGGTGCAACAGGTGGTCACATCGCCGGCACGAAAGTTCTTCCTTGTGATATTAATGAGCGCCACGGGCTTGGTCTTTCTGACTGGCATCTTCCTTGGACGCGCCACCAAACGTGCAATGGGCTTAAAGAATAAATAAAAAAACGTAACACAGACTGTAGATGATATTAATGTAAAACAAATTAGCTGATCTGTAGTAGTTGAGACATACGTAGGTTGAATGTTTGCGCTTCCTCCCACTCTTCCCCCTACTTACATCTCCCGTTTTTCGTGCGCTTGATGTTTTCCATATTTTTGGATCCCATTTTTCACTGCAATCAGCAATTTTTAAAAGCAATTTGTGGCTTAATCGATTGTAAGACCAAAAAGCGAAAGTGTAATTAATTTCACAGAAAACACTTAAGTAACTAAGAAATTTGTATGATTTAATTGAATTGTGTATGTATTGATTTCTATTGTAAAATAAATTGTATTTTTATAACTGAAAAAATCATTTAAAATGAGCGCCCGGAAGCTATTGGGGAATATATTATCGATAAGAATTGACGCAGCGATAATAAATGTGCGCATCGCTATGCTATCGCGGCGATGCAATTCAGTGTGACCGTTAACGGTGTATTGACCTTTTGGCAATGTGACAAATATATTCCAATAGAATTCAATTAAGAAGAATATAAACGACCTTTATAGAAGTCAAATAAGACGGGCAGATTAATTTTTATTTGGAATCTCATATTAAAAAGACGTTGGAACAGTTTCGATTACTGGAAAATATTTAAAATCGAATCGCTTCCATCTCTAAGATTCATTCAGTTGCAGCGCATTTAACGAAAAAAAAAGGCTGAAACTTTTTGCTGCTGCTCAAAAAAAAGCTCATTTTAAATGGCTTTGTATATTTTAAAATAGACATAGTTAAAGGTGAAAGTGTTAAGTTAGCATAACTAGTGTTGTTATATGATGAAGAAAAGAATGTTTTTGAAACATTCATAAGGCGTTTTTAGCTCGAGCTTCTCATAAGAGCAGCACACGTACTCACACGCAACACACACGCACACATACAGAGAGCAGACACTCACACACACGCCGCGGTCAACGCAAAACAAGTTCTAATAAGAAAAGCAAAGCACACGACGACAACGGCGAACACAAAGCAAAGAGAAGCAACAGCTTGCTTTGGCGTGCAGTTTCCACTTGGACTTCATGATGGGCACCAGCAGCGGCATTAAAACCGAAGGTGAGGCACATTTTTTGTTTGAAAAACTTGTTGGGCCTAACACCAAATGTGGTTCGGTGGTTTAACTTCAATTTCTTTGTTCTTATTTGCTGTTGTAGAACCTCGAGCATTGGGCCTGAATCACTCAAGCGGCAGCAGTAGCAGCAATAACAACAGCACTGCAGCTGCTGTGGCGGCCGCAGTGGCAGCAGGAAATGCAGCAAGTTCAGCGGCCGCTGCCGCCTCCCTCTCGTCCGTAGAGTTGTGTCTAGTGTGCGGAGATCGGGCGTCGGGTCGCCACTATGGTGCCATTAGCTGTGAGGGCTGCAAGGGATTCTTCAAGCGCTCGATACGCAAGCAGCTGGGCTATCAATGTCGCGGGGCCATGAACTGTGAGGTGACCAAACACCATCGCAACAGGTGTCAATTCTGTCGGCTGCAAAAGTGTTTGGCCAGCGGCATGCGAAGTGATTGTAATTTTCGTTTAAGTCGTCGTCTCAAAAAACAACAACCAACAAAACTGCACGCATCCCACTCACACATACGCACACACATACATGCTAAAGTCACACTGGTTTGTGGTATAAGACACTTGTTAGTTGGAGCGAGACAAGTGCTAGTTGAGTGCTAAAATTGGCAGGCGTCTGCTTGTAATTGCTCTGATTAGATTACAAGTTGGGCCAAGGTTGCCACATTGCTGCAAACTATGCTGCAGCTAACAAGTGTCATTACCCGAATACTAATTCATGCATGTAGCGTGTTAACACGCACACGCACAAGTTCATGCAAACACAACTTTAGCCACTCTCATATATACTTATCAATCTGTTCCAATTGGATGCATGCCTGCAGTTGGGCTGCTTGGTTTGCAAATTGCGCCAAGGTTGCCACCCGATTGCAGTTATGTTCATCACCCCACTGACTACTAATTCATACATGCACCCACACGACCATAAGCGCTTACCTACACACATACACACACACACACACACACATTAATGCATCAATTACTTTGCTGAAGTTGCAACGCTTGCTAATTGCTTTCTCTATCCATTCCCAATCTGCAGCCGTGCAGCACGAACGAAAACCGATTGTGGATCGCAAAGACGGACTGGCTTCCAGCTCCAGCAGTGGTGGCATCTCTGCCTCTGGATCCACTGCAACAGGTGGCAGCTCTAGCGGTTCCGTGGCCAACAAATCCAGTTACCAACAAGTGCGAGTGAAGCAGCAACAACAGCAGCAACAACAACAACATGCATCATCTGTGGCAGCTGCGGCAGCGAGCGCTGCGCTGTTTCAGCATGCGGCCACGCCCCCCGTGTCAAGCACAGCCACCTCGACGCCCTTTGGCCTCAACGAGAATCTATTCCCCATGGGCCTGAACTTTGCCGAGCTCACACAGACGCTGAGTAAGTGCAGCCAACTGAATGAAGAAAAGTTCAACTTTCATAATCTGTTTTTTCAGTGCTCGCTTCACAACAACAGCAACAGCAGCAGCAACAAGCTGCCAGCAGCAATGCTCCCAGTCACTGCTATTCACCCGAGTTGGCCAAGCCGGAACTCGACGAGGATGACGATGATTCCATGGACAATAGCAGCACACTTTGCCTGCAACTGTTGGCCAACAGCGCCAGCAATAATAACTCACAGCACTTGAATTTCAATGCGGCTGCAGCCGCCGCAGCAGCAGCAAACGTTGATGCCACCAGCACATTACCCACACCAGCCACTGTGGGATTGATTCAGAGCACGCTGGATAAGCGGGCGATTGACAAGGCGCTGCAATTGTTGCAACCTATACAACAGCAGCTGGATCGCAGCCAGAGCAGTCAGAACACAGCAGCTGGACTCAGCATTAAACCCGAATGCGAATCGGATGCCGAGGACAGCGGCACAGAGGATGTGGATGCTGATCTGGTGGAGCACATGGATCTGGACTTTGACTATTGCAATCGTGGGGATTTTGTGGCCAACGAAGCCATCTTTGAGCAGGAACTGTTCCCATCGGAGGCACAATGCGCCTTCCATGTGCAACCACCTACTTTGGTGCACTCCTATCTGAATATGCACTATGTGTGCGAGACGGGAGCCAGGATCATCTTCTTGACTGTGCACACCTTGAGGAAAGTGCCCGCCTTTGAGCTGCTCGATGCTCACACACAGATGAAGCTGCTTCGCGGCTCTTGGCCAGCATTGCTGGCTGTGGCATTGGCTCAATGCCAACGCCAATTGGCTGTCTCGACCATCATTGGCCAGCTGGTGCATAGTGTGCGTCAGGTGGCGGATATCGATAAGATTGAACCACAAAAGATTGCGAAGCTGGCGCAGATTACGCGCACCATTCACGACTTTGTGCAGGAGTTACAGTCGCAGGACGTGACCGACTTGGAGTTTGGCCTTTTGCGTCTCGTGTTGCTCTTCAATCCGCTGCTGCTGCAGCCGAATCGTCGAGAGCGCTCACTGCGTGCCTATGTGAAGCGTGTGCAGCTTTATGCGTTGGCCACTTTGCGTCGCCAGAGTGGAGGAGAGGAGCGTGCAAATGGTTTGTTTGCTAGTCTGTTGCCGTTGAGCGGCTTGGAGTCGGAGCTAACCGAAGAGCTGTTCTTTGCCAATCTTGTGGGGCAAATGCAAATTGATTCTATGATTCCCTTCATTCTGATGATGTGCAACAGCAACGGGCTGTAAGGCGAAAGATGGCACTAAAAAAAAAGCAAGACTGATTGGGCAGCATTCTTACCGAAGGCGAAGGGCGGGGCCAAGCTGCGCATATTGCGGACAATACTTAGTAAATAGTTCATATAAAAACTATATATACATATTACATATTATACAAATTGCATTATGAATTTTAAAACATTTGAAATGTGTTTTCAATCAGTGTGGCAACGCCGTCAAGGTTTCGTCTATTTGCAATGAATGAAAGTTTCGTTAAGCTGAGTTTGGTGAGGGAAGCTACTTTTAAAATGAGCGGAGCTGCAAGTTTCAAATGAGCCCTAGATTTTGCATGTTTGTTAAACGCATATTGAAAACAATTCTTGATTATAGTTCCAAAGTCGTATTTTATACATTATTTTATTGCATTATGAAATTTCAAACATAATTCTTTCATTTTGTCACTCAATTTAAATGCTGTGAAGTTGACAACGCGGCTAAGGCTTATTCATTGTGAAGTTGGCAACGCCTAAAAGCTTCATTAAGTTGTGTTGGCTGCGCCAGCAGCTTTCGTTGCAATTTTACATATGAAGTGCAACAAGTGCATGTTGATAAACTAAACTAATATAATTACAAAATGCTGCTGCATCATTGCGCTGGTGCAGCTTCGCTCTGTGGCTGTTTTTTGACGGGTCTGTTCGCGTTGTGGATCTCATCGTTGGCGCCTTCGCGATTGCGCGCTATTTCAATGGCCAAAAATTGGACACGAAACACAAATATCGAGTTGTCAGGTGAGAATTCCTTGCTGGCATCCGCTCGCATTAATGTGCCGTATGAGTAGTCTTCCATCTTGTTAAATTTTTCAGCAAATTGACGCCATTTGAGCTTTTCGCTGGCGGATTTAAGCACATCATCGCTAAGCCGGCCAACTTGCAAATCAGGAAAATCTTGACGAAATGTGGCATAGATTTGATCATCGTAGGGCGTCAAACGCAGCTGCGAGGGATGCACACTGGTTAGCAACTAAAGGAAGATTAGGAAAATCTATTAATTTAAAGTGTTCTTAATGCATTTTAAATAATTTATTTTGCTTACATTGAAGTGCACCTCCGCATGTTCAAGCGCTTTTGCCGCCCACATTTCCTCGACCATGGAATCGTTGCCGAACTCATCCGCGGGCCGGGAGAGCATCGATGCGCCATGCTACAGATATTAAGTATTGTTTCTTTATTTGTTAACAAACTTTAAACGCAATAAAATACCATTAATTCCATCTTGAATGTGTGTTTATACAAACAGGTCCAGCACGTTTCTGTGATGCCATTCACAATAAACGGCGACAGGTGCTATCGATTGTTCATGTACCGACAAGTAGGCGAGCAATCGACAAGCGACTTATGTTGTTTTCTCGATAAGCACACAAATATCGTTATGGCTTTTTAAATTCAATACTGTCGTTTCGTTCCATTTCCATACAAAAAAAGAGATTTAATTTATTTAGTTATTTTTTCTTTTAAGTAATCGCACATGTGAAATATACTCCCAATAAATTTTATGCGAAAATAGAATGTTTCAAAACATAAGTTTTCCGTTTTTAAGCGCCTTAGCATTTATATCCTGGACGATTATGTGCTATTTGCACATCATTGAAGAACAGGTGAAATCTGATGATTATAATGTCGAAATCTATACAGGTAATTGTCTAAAAGATTTCTTTTGAAAATGGATACTAATTATGTTTTCAGAGCGTTCACGTTTTGCCGATAGACCGCAATATTGTCCAATAAATTCAAAACCGAGTATCATATCGCGAGCATGTGACTTGGTGGTGAGCTATGGATTAATCCTGGCAGCCACGGTTGCCTTCTCCAAGCTATTAAAGTATCTTGAGATGGACAGTACAAACTTCCTGGAGAAGGAGTCTGCAAATCTTTCAGTTGAGGAATCGTTTCCAAACATCGCAAAACAGATTAAGACAGAGGCTGAGAAGAATGAGAAGTTGTCCTCTGAATATATGCAGCATAATTTGGAGTTAAGAGAACAATTGGATGATTTGCAGGCGCGATGTCAGGAGCTGCTTCAGGAACTTCGTATTGGCAAAAGTAACGGTCATAACAATGACGACGCTCTAGATGATTCCAATCCTTCCACCACCAGTTTGAAGGATTCCGATGAGTCTTTCATGTCCACCGATAGTAGTATCCACAATTGTGATGATAATTCCGGTGTGATAATGTGGAAACAACCTGCCGAATTCAAATCTAGTCGAATTTCTGTGTTGCATTCTGACTCTGATGTCTCCGCGCCAATGTCGCAAAATGTCTATGTTACGCACAGTCATATTCACATTAACTTTAATGGACCGGTGCGCTTATCACAGCAGAATCTGAATATTAATAGATTCCGCCTCAAGGAACTGCCCAGAAATAGCGAGTTTCGGCAAGTGTGGGGTAACTACTTAAAAGGACCTAATGAGATACCTATGCTAACAAGCGTTCATAATATTATAATGTAAAATCACAAATAAAAAACTAATATACATTAAAAAGATAAAGACAATATTGTTGAAGAAAACTTAAATTCAAGCATTTGCGCCTTCCAATAATTGTTATGCGCAGTGTCCCACCACTATTAAAGTGTAACCAAGTTTAAAATTACGAATCTGGTATATTTCTTGCTAGAACTCGTATATTTTGAAATTCAGCTTGTGGTCACGTTTAATATAACCGCCAGTTTAGTTTACTTCTTCTTTCTGTCGTCGTCGCGTGTGCTTCGTGCGCCGGGATTATCGCTTTAGTTTGCTTAACAAAATTTCAAATGCACAATAGAAATAAAAAACTTAATAAATTGCGTTTAGCAAATTAAAAACAAAAATTCCCATCGATGCTATCGTTAGCTATTGTTTAATTTAACTAAATGCGCAGCCATCGGCGAAATCTAACTAATGTGCATATGTATTAGTGTGCGATCGCGAATGCAAAGAAAATGCAATATATGTACGTTTGTGTTAATAAATAGAAACATATCGGAAGCAAGTGGTTCGTTCTAAGAAATACGTATGTAGTTTTGCATTTACAGTTTTTGTGTTTGGCCTGCTGTTTCTGTTTCCCATTGTGCCTTTTGCGTTTTTTCATTTGCATTCCGTCATGGCCATCGCGTTTGATAACTAAATGTGATTTGTGTGCATCTTCTTATTGTTATGAATGTACCTGTGTGTGTGTGTATGGACTCAGCAGCTTAGCTCAGTTTTATCTCGTCGACTGCGGCCAGTTGCATTGTTAGCTTTGTATTTGTGCATTATCACTCCCACACAGACGCACTCATGGACACACTCCCATGCACTCACACACACACATGCCTGCATATGCAAGAAACCTGCGGCATAATCACTCAGAACACCAGCAATAACAACAGTTGTGCATCTTTCTCTCCCGCTCTTCTTCTATGTCAGCGCGACAGAGCGTTGCCATACCGCAAACTGTTGCATTCGATTGCATTTTCAAGTAAATGCTGTTTGTTAATTGTTTGGCAAAGGAAATGGGGAAAAGGCGCAAGTTTATGATATATTTTGGCACATTTAAAATTGTACTTGATATTTTTGGGTTTCTTGGCTGGCATTCGGGCTTGCGCTTGTCTAAAAATAGCCGACCACCGCTGATAAAGCAGCAACAGATCACTCTCACTATCGGTGAGAGAGAGAGAGAGAGAACAAGAGCATAAAATCAGTGAGAGCTTATGCTACTCTCCCACTTTGGCTTTGCTCTCTCACTTTATCTTTAATGTGTGTGAGTAATTCTTGCGGCATTTCGTTGTTCGTGTTAGTGCCTATGTTTGTGTGTTGGCAGACAAATCAGCTGTGGCCGTCCTCTGCCCAGGAATTTGCTGGCGCTGCAGTTCCCCATTTCTATATGCTATTGTAAGTGTGTGCGTGTCTGTGTGTTATGCTGCCTGACACTTTTTGTGTTTTTCTTGTTGTTGTCACCGAGTGTGTGCAGTTGAATCATCAACAAGTTGTTGTTGCTGCTGCTTCAATTGCTGCTTCTTGCTATTGTTGTTTATGTTTTGTTTTATGCGCATAAATCACATTTGCTTTGCATTTCTTTCTTCGCTTCACCTATTGCAAATTCTTGACGGAAATTGAAAAGCCTTTTGCGTCTTCAAATAAAGCTTTATTTTATAGTTGCTAAGAAGAAATGTAAATGTACGGTTTTTGAATATTAGTGAGTGTTTAAAATCTGTGCAGGAAGTAACCATATCTATATATAGTATTATATATAATATTTATACACATACGAGGCCATGCATGTGTGTGCGTATGCAGCTTAACTGCGCTGCTTACGTCGCGCATAATAAAGATTAACGCATTTCTTATCAAGCGTTGATAGCACAGCGCAGACGACATACAACGCCAGTAACAACAACAACAGCAAACTCAGCGAAAGAGCAGAGCGATCATTTGAGCTTCGCTTTTCGCTTGTTTCGCCCAAAGACACGCATACACGCTCATTTACACATACTCACACATGCATACAATCACTTAGTAGGCACTGATATCTCACGCGTTGTCGTTGACTTCGCTGATTAGCATTAACTAAGCCACACCAACAACAACAACAGTAGCAGCAGCAGCAGTAACCGCGTCTAGTTTCGTTGTACTATTTATTTGTTTTCTGGTTTTTCTGCTACACACCCACACTCACACGCAGGCATTAGTAAATTGAGAGAGCGAGAGAGATAGGTAAAGAGTGAGAGCGGTAGATAGAGAGGCTGTCGCAGCAGCCGCCGTCGGCGCTTTATTTTCGCGCTGCTGCTGATAAAATAAAGAACAATATTAATTTAAGTTTAAAAATAGAATTCTGCAGCAGATGCCTGTTGTCTGCATGTACTCGCACACACACACATGCATACATATCGTTTGTAAGTGCATGTATTTGTATCAGTGAGCAGAAAAGCAAAAACTTGCTCACGCATACAATAACAACAACTTTGCTTGATCTGCCTGCCTGTCTGTGATTGCGCGCTCACTCTCTGCGAGAGAACGAGAGAGGGAGTTCGGCCGTGGGAGAGTGCAAGTGTGATTGAGCGCGCGAGAGAGTCGAGATGTTGTTGGGGCCAACTCAGCGTACGTTTTGCTCCACGCTTTTCAGTATTATTCTATTCGCCTGCGTTTCAAGTTGATTTTCACGGACTGCAGCCTACGACGTGCACGCATACAAATACAAAACAAGCTATACATACATATACATATAGACGTATGCATATGTACGCATGTATGTATGTGTTTATTATATATGTTATGTTTTTGTTGTTGATTGGATTGGGGCATAATAAGAGTGCGCCATCGTTCGGTGTGTTTCTTGTGGCTGAAACAACATTGAAAAACGAAAAACTAAACACACACTTTCCATACATTTTCTGCAAATAATTTTCTAATGTTCGGTGACCGCTTGTGTGGTGTGTGTGTGTGAGTGTGTGTGTACATGTATTGGTGTGTGAAATACTAATAATTGTAAAAAACGGAAACAACAACAACAACAAAACATCAGCGAGAGAGCAGCAACAAAATGTGTTAACAAGAATATTTGCAAATCCACAAATTTGTGTTAATTATTATTATTCAGTCTGTGTTTTTTTCATACGTTCCGCACGCTCTTTCTCTCGTTACGATCTTTGCATTTTTGCTAGTGTGTGTGGATGTATTTTACATGTGTATGTGTGTAATCACAAAGCATGCGGAAAAACGTTTGGGAAAAAATGAAATATCAAAATGCATAGCGCGAATGGGAGAGAGAGAGAGATATAAAGAGAGTCGAAGAGGCAGAGAGAGTAAGAGAGAGCGAGAGGAGAAACCCTCGAGACGAAAATGCAAAGATAACAGAACGGTATGATAAGCAAAGTTCCCCTCTCCCTCTCCCTTTCGCCCCTCAACCCCTCAATCACGACATCCCGATGGCGTGGCGAAGTCAACTGAACTGAACTGAACCAACGCGCATCTTTATCTGGGCCATAAAAATGTTGTTATTGCAATAAACAGGCGCAAATAAAATCTACTTATAGTCCACATATAGAAACACAATAGTGTATATGTGTGTGTGTATATGATTGCAGTGCATATCCGCCGTTACTTTGCCAAGGTCTCCCAAGGGACAGATTTCAAATAAAGATCAATATGGGGGTAGTTGCACACGTTTCTTAGCAGGTTCCAACCCTTTCCAAAAGCATTTTAAGAAGCTGAAACCAGGAATTTATCGTCGAAGAAAATTCTCTTTATATCTCAACAATTCATTCGAAATAATAATATTATATTATGGGAGAAATATCTCTGGAAACTTTCCTTGCACATTGTTCAAATGATCCCATAATATGATTCTTATCTTCAGCTAGCTATTTTTGCCTTTTTGCAATATCGTTTGATCTACGTCGACGCTTATCTTAACGGGTGGAAATTTATTTTTAGGTATGGAAAAGCCACACACAATTTTTTCCTTTTTTTTTTGCTGCGTTCTTTGAACAGTCTGCTAGATTAGCTTCTCATTCGCTGTGAGCACTATTTCCCTTAGACAGTTGGACTTTTGCTACCTTTGCTGCAATTTACCGCTAAATGCATCATTAGCGCTGTCCCGCTCTGACTCAGTGTTTAATGTAATAATGTACATACGTGTATCATTAACCATAATGATTTTCATTCAAAAGCAAATATAAAAAAACCCAATCAAAAATGTATGGCGACAACAACAACAACAACAAAAATAACAACTGCGGCGCGATAATAATAAAAAACACAATAACGGTAACGGCAACAAAAGTGAACAAGTGTTAAACAATCAAAAGGCAAACAAATTAAAAGAATGTACAACAAATACATAGTGCGAAAAATACGAATGTAAATCACGTTAAGAAAAAATAATATCTACAAAAAGAGCGAGAGAGAGAGAGAAAGATATAGAATAAAAAAACATAAAGTTTATCTAACTGTAAAAACAGCAACGTGGGAGGCGTCTCAACGACCGAGCAAACAAACGAGCCAATACAGAGAGAGAAAGAGAGAGCAAGAGAGTGGAGAGAGAAAGAGAGAGAGATCGAGATCGTGGCGAGCAAGAGACAAGGCCATCCATTAATGTGAGTAACCCATCCGCCTTTGTTTTTCTACATATAATAATCGTTTGTCTTTGTTTATTTTTATTTCGAAATTTGTAAATTTAAGATGCGCGATAAGAATTGCAAAAAAACAGCATATCATAGAATTTCATAGAAAAATACTAAGATAGGGATTTTCTAGTAAAATCTTTGCAAGTTGTTATCACTGCAATTGCAAATAATTCTATTTTAAGTGTGACCGTTTATAGTTTAGTGAAATGGAATACATGTAAGGGAAGTTAACGACATGTGAGAACGCTAGAACTAAACTTTAATAGCGAAATTCTTCAACTAGAAACAGAAGTTTAAAATGCAATAAAACTTTTGGATGCCGGCGCAAAAGCGAGAACCGCAAAACCAGCTTGGGAATCCCCCAAGCCAAAGCCAAAGCCAAGCAGAGGTGCACAGCATCAGTGAGGGACGGAAGTGGGAGTTGTTAGGCTGGGAGGCATTGCATTTCTTGCATAGAAACCCTGATAATGCTGTGTTTTGTGTTGTGTCTGGATTCGCTCTAATTGCTGCAATACACCTCCAGCGAACATATTGCGATTTCTCAGACTTCTTTAACTTTGATTTTCACTTCATTGGATATTTGCATGTGTGAGAAATTTGTTTACAATTTGAATGTAAATTTAAAGAAAAAACGCTCTCTTCCCCATTTCCTATATACACTATATACATTTTTGTATACGTTCAGATCTATGTATACTAATAGGTTTGCGGATTTGAGATAAACCGTAGCGTCAAAAATCTGCAGATGTTATTTTTAGGCAACAGTCGCGCGTATTGACTGCGAGAGTCAGTGGAAATTTTTGTTCATAAACGCCTCGTATTTGGAATCGAATTTGCAACCAATAAAACAACATGCTGTGGCTCCCGTATTTATTTTAAACGTTTTATTTGCCCAGCAAATATTAAGTAATAAATGTGCTTAAAGTCCACATCACAGTACAAAGTTCGTTATAGCTTTAGTGAAATTCTGAACCAAGTTGAACAGGTGTTTTGTTTTTTTTTATTTTTTTTTTGTGGGGAGTCGGAATGAATTACTTCATAAGTAAATACACGAAGAACATCGACCTCGAAATTGAAATTCATGTCGCAATTTTCGAGCATTTCCTCTTATCAGTAACTAACTAACCCAATAATAAACAGATGTTTTAATTTAAAGCAATTAAAATGCAAATAATTTGATGACTTTGCGTTGTTGTAGCTTAAATAGTAATCCACATTTTGATACTAGTTTAACGTAATGCAAAAGCGAAATATCTTGAATAATTAAACAACAAACCGCAAATTCAATTCTATTTCACAGTGTTCTAAAATTAGCGAAAATCGGAAAAAACGAAAAAGTTTGCAATTAGTTTTCATTAAAAAAAAAAGGGAAACTCAAACAATAACAAAAACCGCACGTTTGCTACTAATTAAATATAAGTTATAATCAAAGCTATTTTTATAAAATGAAAAAAAAAAGAAAATCCAGCAGCAAAAACTGGCAAAAACAAGTTGACAACTTTTGTGCACCGATGCTGTAAATCAAAACGCGTTTCAGCTGCTGCGGAGGAAGAGGAGAAGATGGGAGGGGGGAATAGGTGGAGCTGAAGCTGAAGAAGAGCAACAGATACAAATTGGTGTGATTTTGAAACAGTTTTTTTTTTTTGGTTGCTGTTTTTGTTGTTGCTTTGTTTTCTGGGTGTAAACTCTATATATTGCTAAAATAAACTTGTTTTGTGGCTCGTGCACAAACATTCAAGTATATTCCACATATGTGTATACATACATATAAATAAATAAATATATGTATATATAATTTTTAGTGTCTTTTTTTTTTGCGCTGAAACCGCAAATTCTGCGCGTTCGCCACGACAATCTTATCATCTAATATGCTAAAAATAACTTTGCCCGCCCCTGAGTGGTTCCATATGTGTGTGTGTGTGTGCGTGTGTGTGTGTGTTTGTATCTCTCCGGCCTTCCGTCCGGTCGTCTATTCGTCCGATTTCTGTCTGTCTCTCTGTCTGTCTCTCTGTCTGTCGATCCATGTGTCTCTAAAAAACTTCGCGCCCAACCTTTTTTGCGCTTCGTTGTCTATATATCTATATCTCCATCTCGGTATCTGTATCTGTTGTATAGCTCTAACTGTATCTGTATCTGTATCTCTACATTCTCGACCACCAAAACGTACTTGCGTATATCTTTTTTTTTCCATTTTTTTTATTCGCCCCAAAATTTTCGCTAACCAAATTTTGTTTTAGTTTTTTTTTCTCTTCATATATTTTCTCGCTGTTGTTGTTGTTGTTATTGTTGTTGTTGTTAGAGGGGCCGTGTGATCATTTAGCACTGTGCTAATTTAATTTGTCTGCGTGTTGTGTATGACTTTTGTTTGGCAGCATATGTATGTGTATGTGTGTGTGTGTGTATAAAGAAGCGTTGCAGTATTGGTATTGACAGTATTGCAAAATACTAAAATATGATATGGCTAGTATATACATATATGCGATATATTGGCTAATGTATTTAGAGAAAGAGAAAATTCGTTTTAAGTCTTCAAGTTGTTTTGACAAAATCTTTATATTTTCAAATAGAAATAATTCATGAATATCACTTATTCTTCATACTAAATTTTCATGTTTGTATTTAGTATTTTTGTCCAATTTCTTTTTCTGCACTTAAAAAGCATTCTAAAATCATTTCTATTTTCGGTTGTTAAAAATAAAGTCAATTCCAAAAACTGTGAGTTGACAGTTTTGTTTTTCTTTTTCATCGTTGTACAACAAACTTCACGCCTATAATAATTAAATTAGAAACTTGGTACTAAATGAAACTAATAAAAAATTGCCATCTTTTGCGGCGACAATCTTTCAAGACAGGGGGGAATTACAATGCTGTGTGAAATGCTGGAAATTTCAATTTATTTAAAATGTTAATTTTCAAATGTCAACTGCAATTATTCGCAGATCGCTTTAAGATTAACGACGGTGCAGAAATTAGAATAAATTTTGCTTAGCATGAACACAAGCACACGAATTGCCAAAAAAATAATCTATTCAATATATGTATGTATGAATATGTTTTTTTTAATTATTTTGAAATTTGTTTGCTACACACGCTTTAATCTTTTGCGTAGCTAACAACAAATATAAATCAAATATTTAAGCTGTTGTCTTAACTCAATTTTATTGTTATCAAAAATTTCCAATCATTTGTTGTTTTGATTTCAACTGTTGATTTTATTTGGAGTGCAAAAGCTAAAACAAAACAACAAAATAAAAAGATCAATCAAATAAAATGCAATAACAGAGAAGGCTGGGAGAAATTGAGAGATAGAGATAGAGGGGAGGGAAAGAGACAGATGCAGAGTCTGAGGGTGCAGCAAGATGCGAAATCAAGAAAAATTGTGTAAAAATTTCCACTGCCCGTTGATATTTGCTTTTCTGCTGTTGTTGTTCGGCCTTTTAATGTGCATGTGTCTTGTGCACACAATAAATAATAATAATAATATTAATAAATAAAAGCAGCACAAGAATACAGCAAGAAAAGCACAACTCAAATACAAAGTATTATTTTTTTTTGCATTGATGATTTGCCTCTTTTTTTCCGTTTGTCCAAGCAGTTAACATCAAACTGTGGATTTTTAATAACCCAGTCGATGTCTTCTGGGTCGCATTGATTGTTTGCTTATTAAAAACTGTTGTTGCTGGGGAGCAGTGCACAAGCTGCTGAAATACCCTGTAAAGTACACCTAGAGAGATGACCTTCATATACAGCTGTGAACTTTGAAATAGCAGTGTTGGCGACCTATGAAAAATACTGTTTTAAACACACTCATATTTCAAAGTTCACAGCTGTAGCTATAAGGTTCATACGATAGCTTCTAGTTGATCAGAAATAAATTCGAATGTGTAGCAAAAATTCCATTATAAATAATTTCACACATGGAGGAGGAGGTCTTTGCTATTGCATAAATTAGACAGAACATGATAGACAGATGACTTGGCTTAAATTCACCATTGACTGTAAATTTATGCATTGTCATTAGGCTAACCATACACCTCTTTTCTCCCCCCCCCCTCCCCCCCTCTCCTCTACTCGTACATAAATGGGCAAATTGGAAAATTGAGTTCTCATTTTACAATTTCATTGAACATTAAATTTGACTGCAGAATTTCAATAGGATGACCTTTTCATTGCATTAAAACATGCATATTCATTTTGCATTTTCGATTCACTAATCAAAGGCAATTAAAGTGGAGAAAGAGTTTTTTTTTGTATCTGCAACTCTTTAATTAAAGTCATGGCTTTCTATCACCATAAATAATATGGCTGAATGAATATTCAAATTTGATAAAATCTTTTTGAACTGATTGCGCTAAAAATCTTAAGAATTTATCAATACCCAAGAAACCAGTTTAACACGCGTTTTATTCATTCAAAACTTTTTCATTACCAAACATTTTTTTATAATTTTAAACTGGTCTTAAATAAAAATATTCTCCATATTTGATTCATTTTTGGTCGACTCTGTTGGGTTCTTCATTAAATGTCAACAGCACACACAAAGAGAGAGATAATTCTGCATGCTTTAATAGCCTCTGGCCGTAAAATGCGAACTAATTTTAATTTAAGCTAAAATATGACTGAAATTCAGTTAATAATGCTAAGCGCTTGCTCATAAACATTGCGACACGCCCCAAACACACACACACAGTAAATTTTCTAATTCCTGCATCGTATTATTATCAACATAACTACTTTTAATCCAACTATCCAGCTGAGTACACGTTGTTATCCTTGTTCGCGCATTATAAATGTTCAAAAGCAGTCGTTGCTCTCGTTTTGTGGTCGTTATATTCACCACCAGTTGTTGTTACCAGTTGTTGTTGTTGTTGCTGTTGTGCGAAGGCATTGTTTAATGCATCGCATTAAATGAACAGGGTAAAAATAGTAAATCAAGTGTGGCTTATTATGCTTGTCCTCTGATTTTGTGGTTAAACCAATTGCACATTTAATTTAATTCCCCGACAAAATGTGAACTGGAATTCGTATGGAAATTTGACTGGCCACAAACAAATATTAAACGGAGTTATTTGCCGTAGTTCATTATATAATATGTTCTATTTAATTGACTGGTTAGCTACTTGCAAAGAGAAAGAAATTCAAAAATTAATACAAATATGCATTAAGTTGTTGCACAGAGTTTGCCTGAAATTTCTTTAATTAGTAAAGTTATAATATGTTTAATGACGAATATATGAAAACTATATGGTAAATACCAATGCTTGAAATAAAGCTAAGATAGACTTAAAGAAAATATTAAAGTGAAGTTTCTGTAGGGATAAAAGTAAAAATATTTATTTGTATTTACCTATTCCAAAAGTTTAAAGAGGTAGTAGAATAAAAATACTAAATATAGATATTTAAAAACAAATAATTTCTTTAATTAGTAAAGTAAATCTTTGTTTAGTGAAAATATTACAAATATGTTTATTTATAGTAGTAGTAAAAAGTATAAAAATATTTCATAAAAATATTAAAATTCATTTGCTTATTCCTGAAATTTCTCTCAGTTGTAAACTAGAAACACTCTTTACGAAAATACTAAAAGCATACACTATATATGGTATATACTATATATATTATATGTATACTATATTTTAAATGTTCATACAGATTATTACTTCACATCACTTTCCTAAGAGTTTCAGCTAAGATTAAAATATAGTAAACTATATTCAAATGAGTGTCTTCAAGTGCTTTACAGGGTATCTAGTTGTGTAGTTAGAACTGTTGCTAAGTGTAATCATCAGCTGACTTGACGCTTTGTTTTCTACCGGTGCCAATTAGCAGCCTTGCACGATGCGTTCGCAAACTGTTTGGAAAATTTGATTTGATGTGGAAATTACATACTATATATGCATGTTTGTATGTGTGTATTCATTCAGTGGCAGCATTTGAAAATGTGCAAAGCAAACCAAGTGAAATGATGTGTGTGGGCGGCATCTGGCGTTGGGAGGAGGAAGAAACACAGACAAATGTGCTCTACTCTCGCTATCAATGGCAATGCCAAGGCGTACACACGCCCACTCACACACACCCGCCCACTCTCGCCTTCTCCTCGCATACACTTTCACATACAGACAAAGAATTTTCACGCACGCTGCGGGGCAAGCGATTTCACATGCGAAAACTTTTTTTGGCAGAATGTTGCATTCCCCAATGCCATTTGTCAGTGTATAGTTAGGAGCTCTCCTCTCCTCTCTCGTCTCGTATATAGTCTTATGCATTTCCCGCCATTAATTTCCATTTGCTATGCAGCAACTTTTGAAGCATTTTCCCTTAACGCGTCGTCGTTGCCGTCGCGTTGTCTATGAACTTCACTTCAATTGAGAGCGATGAGTTGATGATGATGCAGCATCAGCAGCAACCGAAGCATCAGCGTTGTGGCGACATTTTCCATATTCAATTAACTTGTTGAGAAAATTAAATTGTGGCCAGTTCAAGAATTGAACGAGGGTTAAATAAAGCAAATCGTTTAATTGTTTAATTTAATTGCAAAATGTGATTGCCCCGAGTCTTTTCCACTGTTTGTGGCAGCTATAAATTCGCTGCTCGAAAATGTGTTGTAAGAGGCCAAAACAGAATTAGCTAAAGCGAGTTTTCAATTGCCGGTTAACGGAGCGTATAATGCGACTCTTTACACAAATTATCTCACAAATGAATCTCTGGCCAGGATGTCTTCAACAGGACGAGCAGCAGGACGAGCTGTTAAAGGCACAACTTCCCTGTTCCGTATTAACTTTTTGCAAGTGGATTTTCATTCAGCTTTCCCTTTTTTTTTAGTAGCTTAACTTATCTGCAAAGTTTGCAACTTTAATTTCCTTTATTGTTTTCTTGGAAATCTAGGAACTTGCTTTTATATTCTTTAAGCCATAATAAGTATTATTAAGTGCATTTAATACTATAAAAAGCAAAAGTATTTTATTCTGCAAGTCTTGTGAAAGTATTATGTTTTTGCTATAAATAATATGGGCTTAAAATTAATTTTAACTTATGAATTGTATCTATTTAAATTCGTTAGTTTTAAAGATGTATCATATTTTTATACCCGCTGTGGATTGGGTAGATGAGTATCATATTATATCTTCGTGCCTGTAGGAAATGTATGTTACAGGTAATAAATGGGATAACAAATATAGCTTTCGGTATATTGTAGCATTTTTTGGTATATGAATTCGGTATATTGTAATATACTGCATGTTTTTTGAGTTCTTCACATTATTTTACATTATTACTCTAAAAATACCTTGTTAATTTTACAATACATTCTATTAACATTATCAAAGTCATGATTAAGTCTTTTAAATACTGCACTTCAGTATTATATTGTATAAACTGTTAAAATGAATAAAAATAAGATAGAGATTTACTTAATTCGATTAAATACTTTAGTATTTCTGTCTTAATAAATAAATTTATAGTGTTCTGTCGATGCTTCTATCATTGATAGCCAATACATATTGTAAATTCGTTGACCTGTTTACTTTTGGAATAATGCACATTCTGTTGTCTTGCTCTGAAAGTCATTTACTGTATATTTTGTTACACATTTTATTCACATTATCAACATCGTTTGTAAACTGAAAACGCGAGTTGAGCTTTTGTTTCAGCCGCTGGCCGTTGATTGCATTTAAAGTTTTTAATTTCATTGGGCCAGCAGCAGTTTTGTCCTCTTCCTTCCTTCCTTCCTCTTCCCCCCCCTCTGGCTCGGCATAAATATTAGTTGGCGCCTCTTCCTCTTTAGCTGTCGAAAACAAACAAAGGCCATTTGCTTTTGGCAGTGTAGAATGAAGGATGTTCGTGCAACTCGAATCCCCCTCTGGCTTCGCTGACAAAAGCCACAAACAAAGGTCACACACACACACACAAAATGCTCACATTCCGACAGGACACATATCAGTCTAGGTCGGAGTCCTTCCTTCCAGTTCTTGAATTATGTATAATTGTGGTTGTTGTGACGGTTTTTGAGTGTGTTCCAAATAAAGCCTCAGACTTTTGGCTAATACTATGAAGCTGCATTGAGATGCAATCAAGCACAAGGAATTTTGTGGCTGAAGCATTCACCAACAGCTGTCATGAAGCATAGAACAATTAGCTTTTGATCTCACTCTCTTTTTTTCATAGAATTTTTCTCTTTGATTGCTTGTGAATGGCAGGAGTATTAGAGATAAATATGTTTATTGTGAATCATGTGGGTGAACTTAATTTAAGTGAGTCTATTATTTGAATTTAGTGAAGAGTTCCCTTAAATAATTCATTTTTTCAAAGTATATTTTCTACTCTTTAATAAGCGATTTTTTTATAGGTTTTCTACTGTTTAATAAGCCTTATTTTAAAACTCTTTAAAGGCATTTTTTAATGTAACATGTTTTTGTTTGTCTTGGAAAATGTATTTAATAAGCTAGACAACTTTTTCGTGTACGCTGAAAACTTTTTATGTAGCGAATTTTGTTTTGTGCTCGTCATCTGCTTATCTCATTCTCTTTCTCATTTTTCCACTGTCTCCTTGTGCTTATCAGAAAAATTATGCCATCGTGTGCAGAGGCAACGATAAGATCAGAAATGAAATCGCAACAAGATTCTTCAGCGGCGTTTGCAGTGTTGAAAAAAGCTTTTCTGCGAATATTTTTAGCTCTCCACTTTGACCCCGAAAATAAAAACATAAACAGCCAGAGTTTGTCTATGGGGTTAGCACTTGGGAAAGGTCTCTTATCTCCATGCGGAGCTCTGCAGCTAAAAGAATTTTAATAGCCATGAGCACGGAGCAGACTGCTGATAAGACTCTGAAATGTATTTTTAGTTTTCAGCCTCCAAAATGAAAAGCAAAAAATATGTATAAATAATTATGTTACAATTTTCGCGTTGCTGTTTTTTAGGCCTGCGAAAAACCTTCGAGTTTATTCAACTTTTGTCCCAAGTGCAGTCACAACAATGTCGTCAACAAGTTGCAGCAGCACCCGAAAGCGAACTGCAAGTGCAGCAGATGAAGAACAACAATAACAATGACAAAAACAAAAACAAGAAAAATAAAACAACAATAATATCAAGGTCATTACAGTTCATTACTCATGTAACAAGTTGCTTTTCTTCGCCCTCTCTTTCTCTCTGCTTGTTTCTGTTTTTGTTGCTTGCTTTTTTTTTGCTGACTTGAAATTGAATTTATCTTTTTGCGCTGATTATGTAAGGCAATACATTTCTTTGACATTTTGCACATTTTTATAAAGCCAGCATTATTTTGCATTTCTCTTTTAAAGTGCATAATTTAAAATGCAGTTTTTATATAGGAAAACATGTTAATTGCATAATTAATATTTAATGAAGAGTTTAAAATTCCATAATGATAGCTATACATTGCAAGCTTATGATTAAAACATTAATAATGATAGCTTTTTGTTATCGCTTATTTGCACTTCATTTGAGTAATTTGTTTTTTGAATAATACAAAAATATAAAATGCCTAATCCTTTTTGTGTTTTTTCTCCCAAAAGCTAAAAATGTAGATTGTAGATGACATGGAATTATAATTGCATTATTAATAACGACAAATACTCTTTTAAAAATAAATATTCATTTGAGAATTTATTGTTCTCTTAGCTCGAAGATTCTCTAAAGTTATTTTTAATTTTAAACATTATTCTTCCTATGTCGATAGATCAAACTCAATTACAAAAATACCATGAAGAATAAAATATACCACATTGTTAATATTTAATGAAATGATAACAATTGTATAACAATTTCACTTTTAGAGTTGTCCGCTAATTAAACTGATAATTAAGGTATTACAAATTATCACTATTTATATAAGGCTTATTATTACTACAATATTTTTGTGGGTTCTATTTAAGTAATTTGCAACTTGTCTAATGCGTTTTGTACTTTTTGTGGAAAATTCCCCACTTAGTGCTATTTTTAAACTGCTTAAATATAGAAAACTGTTTATGGTGCGTTTCCAATTGCATTTTTCTACACGTGAAGCGTTGCTAACAAGCTTAGTTCATTCACGCTATTACCCGATATTTATTTTGTTCTGGATTATTTATTATAAGCTGCGTATTACGACATATCTGAGTTGTGGCATAGTTTTTCTTACGAAACTTTAAATAACAACAATGTAGATAAATCTCAAAATCTTTTTATTTATTTGTATTTATTTCGGTTGAAGCAACAAAGTTGCCCAAAAGTAGTTCCCCGTCGGCCCATTCAGATGATACGAAATCCCCTTTTAAAGAGCTTTCAACGCTTTATCGTTGTCTTAACTGAAGTTGCTGTTGCCGCTGTTGCTATCATGGGCATTGTTTATGTTTAGGCCACGGGCCCGCCACTAAATTATGTTGTTTTAGCTTGGCATTAATGACTCTTTCCGACTCACTCTCGACACTCGACGACGGTGTCTCTGTCGATATGACCGGAAGCGCTATTTCATCGCCCATTCTCATGTCCCATGCTAGGCGGCACTCCTTCTGCTTTGCAATCTGCCACAGAGCTGTGGCAACTTGGCATTGCTGCCACTGTCAACACCAAACAAGCGAGGTGAGTGTTGCATACGCATAAATTAAGCCTCAATGTTTCAACACCCACGCAATGCCATGTCCAATAAAACTTTGCCTAAATATTATCACGGCGAGCAGTTCACAAAGTTGCCTGAAATACGCTAAGACAAATCTGTGTAGAGGATAGAGCAGGTGTGTTCAAGTTCATGAGTTTGGGCAGTTTAATATTAATAAATAATTCTAAATACTGTCTTTAATTTAAAATTTTTAGTTTCAAGATTTTCTAAATTTATTATTATTATGTTGTTTTTCCTTATAAAAATAATTCCTATGTGGAATTTAAATAATTAAGCTCGACTTTGAGATTCCCGCTACCCATAATAATACCAAATCAATATACCAAGAGATACACAAATATACCGAATACTATATTATATAGTAGAACATTCAAAAAATACCATACAGTATACCAAATACTATGTGCGGTATTATTTTTATTATATACCAAATCAATATACCGAAATACAATAATATACCGAAGTCTATGGTATATAATACAAGTTTCGAAATATACCATAGAGTATAAAATATATCATATTGTCAATCGAAGCAAAAATATATTGTTAATTTTAATTTATTCTTAATGGACCGAATAGATTATAATTACTAACATATTTCATTATTATCAACTGAATTGTTACTAATTATTAATTGTTTTTCATCATAATGTGTATGTTGTTAACATTTTATTCACCTTTATTTTCTTATAATTCAATAGCTTCTTGAACTCTCCTTTCTATTCGGTAGTTTAAATTTTTTCTGGTAATGCACACAGTTGTGTTCTGTGAATCTCGCCTTTTGCCGTTGGCATCGCTGGCAAAAATTTTCCATGCGAAAAATTAGAAAAGAAATACGAAAATACGAACGAAATTGTTGCGAAGGTGAATCGCAGCTATCATCATTATCATTGTCATCGGCAGCGGCATTATCATTATTATAGACCATCTACCTGAAGGCATCTTCTTCTTTGCTGCTGCTAAGCTGCTTCTGCTGTTGCTGTTGCTGCTAGGAGGCGTGGACGTGTTGCTAACAATTTTAGTGTTTTTGTTTAATAAACAAACAAAGTCAATTGGCCCAACGACGCCAGAAAGTCGCAAGAGTCCAAAAAGGGTTTCCAGCCCCGTCATCTTTGGGCGGGTCCTATTAGCATTAATCGTTCCCTCTCTTTCACTTTTAGAGAGAGTGTGTAAGTAAGTGTGTGTGTGTGTGGGAGTGTGTCTATTTTGTCCAACACAACCAGCACACACAATAAATTTACGACTTTGGATCGGTTTTAACAACTGTTTGTTTTGCAATTTTGTGAAGGCAAAATTTATGAAACGCTTCTTTTATGGCCAGTTTGTTTAGCATTTAAGTGGGCGTGGTGCATTCTATATATGCGTTTAACGCAAAAGCGCTGCAAAAGCGAAAGTTTCGCGCATAAAGAAGCGAAAGAAGAACTCGAAAAAGCTGCTTCACAATCGAGTTATCGAGTGTTGAATACTCTGTCGTTAAAGCAATTTAATGCTTTCGATAGCAGGTGTTGAAGTGAGTTTAAAGAGAACTTTGCCAATCCATTAAGCATAATCGGATATGAGAAAGTATTTTCCATACAAAAGAAATACTTAAATTGAATGCTGAATTTAATAATAAATAAATTTAATAGAAATACCAAATGCTGAAAATAGAAATAGTATAAATAAAATTATTCATTTGTTCAGAATCTTCGATTGTAAACGTTTGATTTAAATTACTAGATAATTACTAATATATGTCGAAAATTTTTCGTTTTTTTTTAAGTTTCTTCAGTTATGATACTTTCTATAATATTTATCAAAGCTTCCCTCCAATAGAATTTAGAAATCATATACAAGGAAATAATAAGAATAATAGTTTATCTATATTATATAATATATAGATTTAAAAGTATTTTTTGTAAGCTTCCAGAAGCTGTATATAAAGATTGATTTTAAAAACTAATTTAGTATTGCAAATTCTCATAATAAACTCTCTTTCATATCATATAAAGTATTTATATTTAATCGCAGTGAAGTTTCCCTGCAATGCGTTCTAAGTTTTTGCTATTTTAGTAATTTTGTAATATCCACAAAACATGACACAAACAATTACCATAAAACAATACAGAAAACTTGCAGCGCTCTTAACTTTTTTAATAACTCTCGCTTCACTTCGCTGTGTCTATGCAATAAGGCAAGTCACTTTTTCATAGCATACTTTTCCGGGTGCACAACTATGATGATGGGCCAATTAACTTGATGTCGCTCATTCGGTCGCCATGTAACTCTGCCTCTTTATCTCTCTCTCTCTCTCTAACTATCTGCCTCTGTCGCTTGAAACTCGAAACGGCAGCTGTCGCTGCATCCTTTGAGAGTGCGACAAATTAGAAATGTGTACATCCGTTGGATGCCACAGTCTGCCCCTCAGTCCCATACTTTTGGCTGGCGCTTACAAATGGACATGTCGTCGAAATCCTAGATAAGTGCAACTCACTTGGTTTGTCATCATTCAGCGCTGCGAAGCACTTGCAATCTTGTGTGACAGTTGCAACAAGTGCAGTTGCATTTTCTAACGGCACTTGCTACATAATTGATTATTATTCGCTTCTAGAAATATTTGTTTTAATTAAAAAAACACAGAATAGTGGGTTATGGAAATATTCATTTTGTTGGAGTATCAAATTGCTGCGCGTAGTTTGCGTTTGCGTTTGCTTTGCTCAACCTCATTGATTTAATGCCGAGGTTTCTCCCACGTGCTCTGCTGTTCAAGGACACGCTTTGATTTAGTGTTATTGACAAGCATGTGGACAGCTTTTCACCTCGAAGCTACCAACTGCTAGCTACCTGTGGCATCTGATGGCATAATCCAGCCAGCTGTCAGCCATAGGAGGTAACTAGACTAGACCAAGTTATTAAGTGCAGTTCAATAAAATCGAGAGTGCTTTAAAGATTTATGAAGGCTTCTTCTCTCTTTCTCTACTCTTACAGTATTTTTAACTTTGTAACTTGCCAGATTTCTTCTTGAGGAGCCAATTAACGAGAAGGTTGCAGGCTTCGTAGTGCTGAGCTCAGCTTCTTTGCCTAATGAGGGATTTTTCATAAACGGATTTCTTAATTAGCTCATTCAAAAGAGACTGCTTTATGCATACTATACTATTTATATATCTGGAGGAGCAACTACTAAACATAATTATATCTGCATCTGCAATCCTTTTGAGCTATAAATATTCTTACCTTTTTCTTGTTGACTTTTGTACTTATGATAAGGCGAAGAAGTGCATATTAGATACGATAAATTGAAGAAGTAAAATTGAAATTGTAAAGTGAATTTCATGCTCCAACGCAAATAAAAATTTCTTGGTTCAGTAAAGAAGTTCTTTTTAGAACAATTATTAAATAAGTAAAGTATAGTTTGAAATATATTTTCTACTAATTAGTTAAAGTATCTCGCAGAAGGAGAAATTTATGGAATGCGCAAGAAACCGGATGTTGGAGTGATGAATATTTGCACTTTTAAACGATTTAAAAAAAAAATTTATAAGGAATTGCATTTCAAAGTGAGCCTATGAAAGTGCTCGAGGCTTTGCCCAAAGGCACAGCTACTTAAAAAAAGAAGACTGTGTGAAATAATTTGTCATCACTTTATGACTTTTTGATTTAATTTTTTACAGCAATTTAATTATGAATGCTTCAATTGATGACACAATATTTCAGTTGCGAATATGTATTTACTTAACTGTTTTTTTCTCTTTGCTGGACTGACATAAAAACATGGAATTGCGTTTGTTTATGTTTCTCGTATGCATTAATTAAACGTCGCATAATATTTGAATAGTACTTCGCAGAATAGTCATATTTTGGGTATACTAGAAGGGGAATGCAAATAGTGATTTAATTTATTCCGTGGTTCTAGATTGTAGAAATATATGAATTGATTTAAATATGTTATTTCTTATGATTTTATAATCTGAAGTTCCATATTTTATTCTGTTTATGTAGGGTATTTCTCTCTCGATCGATTTGACTTCAACGAGATTTTTAAGCTGCTTTCAGCAAACATTTTTTTTAAATATATTTGGAAATATATTTCGTTGCGTATACGCAATATCTATATGTTGCAAAATGAATTATTTTTATTTCCCATTGATTTCACATACAATTTTAATTGGTATTCGCTTTTGCAGATATGGATAAAAGTAAACAAGTGTGCGAAACATACCAAATAACAACAACAACAACAACAACAACATCGTCGCCTATTATACAAGTTCAAAGTTAAAAAGCAGCTGCAATAACGACATCAATAATTACAACAACCAGGAAAGCGCCAATTGCAGGAATTTCGTGCAGCGACTGCAGAAGTTGTCGCTGTTGTTATCATAGCAGCAACAACAACAACACTTTCAACACAAACAACAACAACAAGAACACGGCAATAATAACAACAAAATACGAAAAACAATCGCGTAAGTATGCAAGCATTTTTGCAACTACTTTACTTAATTCAGTTTGTTTTATTTTATCAAATTTAATAACACTTATTGCAACGCATTAATTGACTGGATGAACATTGAACTCTGTAATTATTATTATTAATTGGCAAGATTCTTTCCGATTGAAGCCGGAAAACGGATGTGCATTAAATGTCTGTTAAATCACAGGAAAAGCTGTTAATGCTGTTTAATTTTAAAATGCGGCACTTTAAGGTAGACTTATCTCAAAACGAATAAGTGGAAATAATTCATATATGCCATACATGCTTTCATCTTGCTGATTTCTTCTGATGTATTGTATCGAAAATTTTACATTTCTCTATAATACCTGAAAATTTAGTTATGATCTGATACAAATTTATAGAAATTAAAAAACTTTAACGGCTGCTGCAATCGGGTCTGAGTTGCCTTGGTTGGTAATCTGGTATTTTTGTACAGTCTGGTATAATTTGAATGTGGTATACTTTTGTACATTTTTGGAATATTAATTTGGTAAAATGTATACCGCGCTGTATATTTTAAATGTTGTAGTATTTATATTAACATACCAAATATAGCCTTTGGTATACTTTTGTGAATTTTCGGTATATTATGTTTGTATATTTAAAAATGTATACCGCACTGTTTTGCTTTTATTAAAAATGTGTAGCGGGTATTTAAAAGCGGAGCTTCCATAATTGTTTTAAAATCAGTTGCTCTAAAGTGAACTTAAGTCACAACAGTTAACTGAAAAGATTTCGGCTGAATAATGTTTTAGTCTTGCCAATTATGGTATCTTTTGATATATGTTATTATGGGTATCGATTGTTTTTTTCGATATCTTGGATCATATAACTTATCTTAAAATCTATTTACGCTTTTTATCAAAAGTGCTACAAATGATGCGTAATTTCCCAAAGCCTTATAAATACCTCAAATATGATATGCGTCACGTTTTAATAGTCATACTATTTTGAGTTTTAATGAGCAGAAGAATAAACAATTTAAACTATTTAGTACTTATTTCTATTTAATTTTTAAATAACGAAAGAATAAACACTTTAAATTGAATTGCATTGGATTCTAATTCTCTTTAATTTCAATTTGTATGAAGTTGTCATTTATTGCTGTGCAAGCAGAGCTGCTTTCGTGTTTCACTTCTCTGATTTTGCTAATTGTTTAAACACTTAATCGCCATATAATAAACGACACGTGCAAAATGCGCAACGTACTTGCCACAATAAGCACAGTTGTAATTGCATGGCATATGAATGCGAATGCTTGTATGAGTGGGTTTTTGTGGTATGTTTGTACTCGAATCATGCGCTTATTCAACGCTCTCTCAACGCTCAACGTTTAAACGCTGATTCAGCGGGTTTTTGTTGCTTGTTGCTGGCTGCTGGCTGCTTTCATGCCGCAGGCATTTTGCCAAAGCCGCATGGAAAACCTTTTGGGAAAAATGCCAAGAAGCCGCATGCCAAACAGAGCCCATGCAAAAACTTGTTGCTAACAGACAGATATCAAGTATACGCAACGTTGATAGTCAGTTAATGCATCATATGTAAAGGTGAAGCGCATTCATCATAATCAGACTTCTGACGTTTTGGATAAACGATTCGAATTAAAAATTGTGATGCCGGAAGCAGATAATACGACTCACATGGCATTATCTTAAGCTCTCGCTTGATCTTGGTGTTAATGAAAGATCATGATCAAAGCTGCACACAGACCAGAGAGGAAGGAAGAGGATGGAAGAGTGTTACAATTACACTGAGAACGGAGACTCGACTAATTCACACATTCATTTCAACCTCGCGCAATGTGCCATAATATATATATATATCGCTATATATATTATATACTATTTATAAAGCCGCGACATATAGACAACCGCAGTGACCGCAAACATTTTTTTCTATTATTTGCTTTTCTTCTAATATTCATTATTATTATGCATGTTAAATTAATGATAATTTATTGATAACATTGTAGAAAACAATAAATTTTGTGGTATAGTTGTTAATTCCATTTGTCGTAGTTTTAAAAATAAACTTAAAAATGTTACAACGATTTAAATCAGCTCCAAGGCTAAATGAATCGAAGAAGAAAAAGAAAATGTCATTTCATATAAATAGAAAGTGCTTAACCTATGATTAATTGGATACATCATTTTTATTGAATTGACATATTGAACATAATAATGTGAAATTTGGTTGAAAATGTGGTATATTTTGTAGTTTATGGTATATTTTGCACGCAATAGTATGTTGGTATATCAAATTTAGTCTTTGGTATATTTTAGTATACTTTCGAATTCTTTTTGAATTATTTTATGAATAATTCCGCAATGTTTTGATTTTATTGAAAACAAGGAGCTGTTATTTTTTTTGGTGTAGATTTTTCACTTGTGTCAGTTCAATATATTCAACAAATAAATTTAGAGTAATTAAAGATACAACTCCAAAATATAGATTCACTTTTAATTATGATATGTTATGATCAACTATGAAAAGTCTTCTTATCGCTAAATTACAAATAAATTATTAAATTCTCTCTTAAATTCTTTGAAATCTCTAAAAATGCATTTAAAATAGTTTGTTCAAACTTATTTTGCTTATGTTCATTAAATGCCTAATCAATTTAAACGACGAGTCTGGGTTCAAGTCTGGCAATAAAAGCGAAAGTAATCAGCTTTCGATTCACTAAAAGCTCTTTTATAGCAAGCTTAGGCTGTCTGTGAAAACTTTCATTGACTGATTAATGACCACTAAGCGCATTAATAGAAATGGGAATTCTAAGTTTTATTTAATTTTTTTCCCATTTGCCAGCCGGACTGTCGCCTGTATTGTGGTGATTGATGAGCTGGCGCCAAGTTGTTCATCATATTCGTGCCAGTTTTAAGCTAATTAAGCGTCAGGCCGAGGCACAAACAGAAACTGACTGCTAACAATTGAAATGCTATCAATATCAAATGGCAGCAGCAGCAACAACAACAACTCCAACAAGAACAATCATAATAAACACATGTGAAACACTTGATAACTCGACTCAAGATAACCAAATCGATTCATGTCGACAACACAACAACTTCAAACAGCTGTGTGTGTGCAAGTGTGTGTTGTATGTGTGTGTGTGTGTGAGTGTGTGTGCTTGTATAACATTTAACAATATAATCACTTGAAAATGCCAGTTATAAGAACTGGTAACGTTCTTAAAGCTTCTCAAGTGCTTGCCTTTTGACGTTTAATTGCTGTTTAACAAATTTTATTTTGACTCTACATTGACTTTTTTCTCGTATGCTCTGCTTTAGAGTATTTAAGATATCTCGAATTTCGGTTCAGACAATTATAACTGTAATTTTTATGATTCCTGAAAATTTGGTTGCCATGGGATAAAAATTGTAGAAGTTACTACGGGGTTTCGTTGCTTTGATTGAAAATCTAGTATATTTTGCACTTTATGGTATATTTTGAGTGTAGTACTATAAAAATATACACCACTCAGCTTTTGATTTTTGATTTTATTTTAAAATTAATACTACACTCTTTAGCTTTCATTATCTTTTTGTGTAAATAAATTTCGGATAAAATGTGTTTATCAATAAAAAAAAGAGTTTGAAGCTTAACAGAAATTATAATAATACGTTTTTGTTGTAGAGTATTTACTATTCGCCTAGTTTTAAATGCGTCTCATTCTCGCTTTTGGTTTCTGTTTCTTCTTTGTCTTCTTTTTGTTATTGTTGTTGTTGTTGTCTTTGTGATCGTCATTGTATAATGACTGAGCGTCAAAATAACAATTAGATTGGCTAATAAGCGAGAGTGGCAGACAATGCCAATGTTGCTTTCGATTCGATTCGATTCATTCAATCTCTGTGAATGGCTCTTGATATAAGTCTATGAGTGGATTTTTAACCGCCGCCGGGAATCTGAAGCCGGCTTCCGCATGACTTTACAAGTCTGGACTTTAGACAAAGCCGCCTCTATTTTGGCTTTGACTCAGACTCGATTTGATTCTTTCATTCAGTTTCGGTTTCATGCATTGTTTTCTAAACTGTTGTGACTGGAATTTATTTGAAAGTGAATTTGTGAACAGCATAAAAAAGAAAAGCATTTCTTTGTCGTAGATTAAAGAATTCTGTGAAGTAAACCAAAGTTAATCAAAACTAGAAATTAAGTCTTAGTGGCACAAGAAAATAAACTTCAAAGCACAAGAAAAACGGAAGCTTGGAAAAACAAACAAATAAATAGTTTCTTGATTTGAAACGTACCCAAGTTGACAGCATAATTATAAGTTTCAATTCACAAGAACTTCATTAAAACTGTGGGCAAAACAATTTATTGCTTTAAGATCAGTTCACAAATAGTTGAAATACTCCAAAAAGAGCAATCTCGATTCTTTAAGCTGAGTCAATTAATCATTCATCAAATTGTTGCCTATCGATAACAAAGCGCGCTTGAGATTCAAGTGATAATTGTCTGCAAATTATATGGAAATAAATCCAATTAAAAACGATTTTATTTATTTCACGCCGTACCACTCGGCTCTTGGCTACGCGTAGTTTCCAATTAGTTGATGATAACCCCGTGCCCCTCTATCTATCTCTCTGTGTTTGGCAGGTGCCTGGAGGCTATCAATAAAAACTAACAACAACAACAACAAAATCAAACAATTTATCATACAATGTCAGCGTTTTTTTCTTCCTCTCTCTCTATCTATCTCTTTTTGTGGTTTTGTGTGTGGTTTTGTTTTTTAAGCTAACTTTTAGGATTGTTATTTGAATTTGTTTTGCGGCTTGTGAATGTCGCCTCAGTGGCTGAGCACGTTTAGAGCTCATCTCTTTAGTTTTCTTCTTCTGTTGCTTTTGTTGTCTATTTCTCTGTTTCTTCTTCGCTTTTTTTATGGGCGAAGCCGGTAAGTGCTTATGGTAATCGTTGCGGCCTTTTAATTAATGCCTTTTAGCTTTCCCAAAAATGAAGAAAGACAGCAAAAAAAAAATGAAGTGAATTCTCTTCTCGCTGCTTTTGTCGCGTGGCCAGACAATGACTAATACTTTGTTGCTGTTGTAGTCGTTGTTGTTATTGTTGCCAGTGTTATTTGTTGCTATTTGTCTCACTTTTTTTTTGTTTCTCTACGCTATCTACGTGGGGGGTTAATTAACTTTGTGCGTAAAGAATGAGTGTGGCGACCCCTTCTGAGTTGAGTAAACAAATTGCACTAATTTGTGTCTTATTATTTAATAACAAAATAAATAGACTAAAGCCGACAACTAAGTGTGTTGGTTGGTGTGTTTGTATGTAGACCAATTAACCCGTTTCATGCCGCACTTGTCAACGGCGCTTTCTGCGCAATTATTTTATGACTATGCTGCTTCTTAGATCCTTCAGTCCTTCAGTCCTACTACCATATTTCCAATTAGGAACAATCATTGTCGCCGCAAGACGACGACGACGACAACGACAACAAAAGGGCGCGACCAGGCAACAACTGAGAGAAGGGCGTGGGACACACCTTGACCTTAAACCCAGTCAACATAGTTCATCATCCATTGCTATCGACTTCAACTTCATTTTATAGATTCGATTGCATTGCAAGGCAAGAACAAATTAAAGAGAAAAATGCATGTCAAATCAAGGCGAAGAAATGCACTTAAATGTCAATTGCAGATTTCGTAAACTACATCACAACTGAATCCTAAAGTTAATAAATAAATTTTAGCTAAACAAAAACGGAAGTTTGCTTTTAGAATTTTCTGAATTGTTGGCAAAAAAATTCTCCACTCAATTGTTTAATGAACTGTGTGTATGTTGTGCGCCTGCAAAGAGTTCGATAAGTTTCGTCAACAGCAGCTCTTATGGAAAAGTGAAAGGAAACGAAGGCAATTAATATCCAAATATAAATCAAACAAGGAAAGATTAATTACAGCTACCCCAGTATTAGAAATACAAAATTTAATTGATTTCTTGAGAATAAAACGACGGCTAGCGAAAAATTCTTGGCAAAAGTGAAAGCCGAAAACAGGTCTTTAAAGATTTATTGCCATACCCATCAGGCTTGTCTCTTTTCGACTACGTGACTATGGAAATTGGCTGAGTGCAGAGCTAATCGATAAGCTCGATGGGAAATATGAGAAGAATATTGAATTGTTATTCTCAATACCCGCTGGATAGAAGGGTATTATAATTTTGGGCCTGCAGAAAATGTCTGTTGATCAGTGTCAACAGTCTGTCTTACTGTATGAACACCAAGATCTCAGAGACTATAAGAGATAGAGATATAATATAATAGAGATTAGATATAGTATAATCATTAATACTAATTCTTGAGATTGGAAAGCTGTTGAAAGCTTTTTATGAAATTCTAGTATATCTTGCACTTTACGGTATATTTTGAACGTAGTATTACACTAATATACCAAATATTATATTTTGTATATTTATAATATTTTTGGTGTATTTTAAAATTATACCCTACTTTTTCAATATATGTAGCGAGTATCTCACGGTCAAGCATACTCGACTGTAGCTTTCTTGCAGAGCAGTGAAATATAAATAGATCAAACACAATGTTATTGATAGTAATTAGATTATTTTCTCTACATTTTTATTGTTCTTTTATGTCTTAAATATGGAAAACGAGCCACATTTAAAATCGTCACGATGACTCTGACTTTTAGTCAAGTTTTAGGCGCCATCATTCTGACGTAGACCTCGATCCTCTCGCTCTTTCTATTGCGTCTCCATCTCCGTCTCTCTCTTTCTCTAGTGCCCGACCCTAGCTGACGTGTCTTTTATCAGAGATTGTTTATATAGTACCTCGCACATTCATTGCACCCTTTTTTTCTGTGTATTATCGTAGTTGCTGTTGTCGTTGCTCGAATTGGCATTGTTTAAGGCCAAGTGTTGCTGCCATTAAACCATAAATTTTTATTTATTATGCCCGAAATTTTGTGCTGTTCATAACAGGCAGAGAACTGGATCGATTTGTTGGCCCGCTGACTGCATTACGATTACGTTTATTGGTCGAAATTGCAATCGGACGCAAGTTTTTATCGCCGCTCTGTGCTATTAATATGTACAACAATATATAACAAAAGTCACCAGAGGAGTGTACTCGACTGTGACATATCTTTAAACTATTTTTAGAGCATTTAAATTAGCTCCAAGAAGCATAAATCGTAATCGCATAGAGTTTTTCATGTGATTAAATGCTTCAAGTGTGTCCATTAAATCATTATACCCGCTTTTTGAGTGTAATAAGGTGGCGTTATTGATAATGAAATTTCTATTTATAAACTTAAAGAGTTGTGTGCAATTGTTTTTGTGTGTATTCAAATAACAAATTGAAATCGAATCACAAATTTGAAACCAAAACCGAATATTGAACTTAAAACCGGGCGATCGAGAACAAGTTGTTGTTGCCTTTTTTGCATATTGCTTCAACTTAATCGCTTCGCCCGTTCGTTCATGTATTATACTTATTTTATTTTATTCAACCAGAAGTTATTTTTAGCTGTAAGCGTATGTATTTTTAAATGGCCTTGGACCACTGTGACGCCTGTTTTCGTTGGTGCTGGAGAAGAAGATCTCCGATCTTGGGGCCAGGCCAAAAAGTCAACGTGACGTGTTTAATAAGTCGATCATCTTAACTTGTTTTCGATTGTTGTTTAACAACAGATCTTAACTGCAATTGCATTACACTTTGATAGTCTACCTTTGGGCGCTCAAGAAGATGATTGCGTTTCGCGTTTCTTATTTCATTTAAGCTAAAACTTATTGCAAAGCCAACTTGAGCTTCTATTAAGGTGTATTATTCGTTTGCTTTATTAGGTTCCATTGTTTTCTTAAAGTACTTTTAGTTGGCAACGAGCTTGTTCGAATTGTACTCAGCTTAGACTTCATCAATAATGATAACTTAATTTATTATTTATTTGAATTAAATATGTCCAGAATATTAAAAAGAAATGAAATGTATGATAAGTTCTTATAATGTGGAATTATACTCCAAAAACCTTCAGCTTTATAGGAATATTAGTTGAATAAATAAAATAAATTATATGATATTAATTTGTCTTTATACTATTTTAATAGTAGACCAGTGTTCATTAAAATATCAGAAGCATAACTATATAAAGGTTTTTATTGCATATTCCATTTTGTTAGTTGATCGTTTGCAGATTAACTTGTAAAATGGAACATGGAGTTAAGAAATAAGAAAAAAACCCTTTAGATGTGGTTTGTTTTTCTATTGTTTTCATACAACGTTTGGTTCTTCACAGGAATAACAGTTTTTGAATTTCTTCTTCAAAAGTACCGAACACAATTGTAATTTTGTGCTGCTACACTTCCATCTATACTATGTACTTTAATAGTGGACACACGAATATTTATTGACAAATCTAAAAACAAAATAAATAAACTGAATAGACTGATAGAATAAATAAATTTAATGTAATTTATGATGTACTGCTGTAAAGGGCAGCAGCATTTAGTAGAAAAAATGACTAATACTTGAGAAATCCGAAAAGAAAATAGAAATGCAATGAAATATAATTTATTATAATTTGCTATTCTACAGTAATAGCCAGCTGCTTGCAGGGCATAATGATAGTGACAACTAAAGCTCAAATATCAACAGCTGCATTCGCTGAGAATGCAGGCATTAGAAATGTTTTCTCTTTCATTCATGCTGCTAACAGTCAACGGACAGACAGACAGACAGAGAGATGGAGAGACGGTCAGACAGACTGTCGGGGCCAAGTAGCCAGGCAGCCAAAGTGTCGGGGCGGAGTCTGGACTGCAGTCTATTTAATGCAAGTGGCCGTTGGCTGCTAGCTGATGATGTTGGCTGGTGGCAGTCTTTGCCACTCTTGGGTGAGACTGGGTGGCTGGTGGCTGGTGGCTGGATGGGTTTAACTAGTTCCCAGGCAGGTTGCAGGTTGCAGGCAACTTGGCAGCCTCGCAGCCTGGTTGCCAAGCTGCATTGGTTGCACTGGCTGCCTCGTTGTCTGCCACTGCACGCAAAGTGGTTTAACTGGTATTATTATTAATATTAGTAATGCCAACTAGAGTGTCTAGCTCTATCTGTACAAGCTATATTCACACTAATACATACATATGTACGTGTATATATTTTACACGCATACGATATATATATAGTTGTTTGGTTTAAGTCAAGTTTATTCTGTGGCTGACCTGCCAACGGCATTCCAACCTAAAGCGAGCTAATTTCGAAAACTCGTGCAATGCGGCGTATACGTAATAAATATTAGTCTGTCTACCTGTGTTATTATTATTATCTACCTCCCTGTCCGACTGTGTCTCTGTGTGTTAAATGTCATTATTACTATGTTTACCGTTAAGTGATTATGTAAAGTGACAGTTCTTGCTGTTTACACGTGGCTACGCGAACAGCGAACAGCGAATATAACGAATAACAATCAACATCACCACCTTCTTAAAAGGGGTTCGAAATAAGAGGAATGAGCGAAACATGTAGCAAACGAGATAACTTTAAAGAAAACTTTTGTGCCAAGTTAGCAAAATAGCGAATCAGTTGAAAGTGCAGAGTAGCGAAAACGTTTTAATTCGATTCACTTTCGAGTATTTAGCTTAGAAATGTGCAGAACACAAATGTAGAGTACAACTCAATTAAATTTAAACGATGTGGAATCTAGAGTAGCTAAACTGATAATTAAAGAATAATATATAAAAGAATATAATGAGACAAATAATAATAATTTATTGTCCATTTCCATATTATCCGTTTCCAAGTAAAATACACAACATCGATTTAGCATTAAATTAATATATAATGAACTTATATTTTTGTTACGCACTGCTTATCTAACCCCACCGAATATACAGACAAAGAGACAGTTAAGATTAAGTGTGAGCATATAACAAAGTAAGGGATATTTAAATTTTATATACGGTCATCTTTTTTGTACTATTTCATAATATAATATGGGTACATTTAAAAAATGTATAATATTTTATTTATTTAAAGACATTTTTAAAAAGAAATCAAATTAATTTAAAAATAATTATTAATATACTTTTAAAAGTTTTGATTGAAAATAATTATTTTCTTTCTTTTTTCAACTACCCTATTAATATTGGAAAAGTATGTAACATATTTATTATTGAAATATTAAATTTGGAAATACTCGACATAGTTCTCCAACCTATTTAAAATTGTTTACTGTCTCTTGAACTTATTTCTACTAAACAAGATGTTGAAAATTCTTTAAATCTCTGTATTTACTAGTAAATCCCTCAGGTACAAAACTAATCGTTTTTGTAGCTTCTCTCTTACATTTTTATCGAATGCTTTGAATTACATATTTGCTCTGGCTTTTTATCTTTTTCTTTGAATTGGAAATTCCATGCACTATATCATTGCTGAATCAAGAATTTCTTGATGGAGCAATTTACGTGCTTTCTCTCGCACTCTCTCTTTCTTTCTCATTCTCGCTCTTGCCTCCTTTCTATTTGCGAATGGAATCTCTTGTGCATTTTTCTGATAGCCCGGCCAAAGGCGGAAATTGTATTTCCTGTTTGTTGTGCTGCTGCAAGCTGCGAGGCCCGCATCTCGAACCCTTTTTGTGGGTGCCTGGTAGCATCCTAACGAGACTGATGGCCACTCTCGCAAGGAGACGTCACACAAGAGGGGTGGAGGAGGGAAACAGAGGCAACTTGTCGCTGTGGCTGCTGCTGCTCTGGCTGCTGTTGCCTTTTGGCGGCCGTTGTGCTCTGTTCACATGTGGCGCGCATACAAGTATTTCCCCATCCAGATCTATTTTTAGAAAATCCAGTTTTTTGGCACCAGCAACAAAAACTACCAATCGCAAGTGTTTTGCATGCTTTTTAAATGGAGCGCAGTTCACTCCGAGTTGCAGAGTTTGCTGATACCCGGTAAACAAAGGATAAACGGGTATTATAAAGTTGAGGGAGACTAGGGCAATTTTATTAAAATTTTATAATAATGAGAACAAAATTTTGAAAAGAAAAAAAATGTTTAATGTTAATTTAATTCGATTGGAATTAAAACTAAAGGAATGATGAAAGCTCATTTCAATCTATTAAAAAAATACAAAATAATTTGTACAGAAACGAAAAAGAAAACTAAAGTGGAGTGTACTCGACTGTGAGATACCCGCTATCCATCTCCAATAAAACCGTATTCTAAGAAATGTACTTAAAATATACCGCAAAAATACAAAAATATACCAAAGTCTTTATTTGGTATTTTGATTTAGTACTTAATATACTATAGAAAACTTAATATTTCAGAGTGACAGCCAAAAAATCTAAAGCCCGTAAAAATATAGTGTAATAAATATTTAAAAAGAATTTTGTTAGCATAAATCAATTGCAGTTGCTTCAGTGTTGTTGTTTCTTCAGCGTCTAATTGCGTTGACTTTTTCGAGGTATTTCACTGTCGAGCTTACTTCTTGTTTTAATTGCGTGTTTCGTTGCCTTTTGATCGAATATGCAACAAATTTTGAGAGACGACCTCAAAGTGCTGGCGCCTGACATTCATTCAGTCATTCAGTCATTCATTGCATCAGTGAGTCAGTCAGTCAGTCACTCCATCAATCAGTTCGCTGAGCCCTTCACTTTCACGCTGGCCCAACAGGCTGCTGTTTGCCACCAGCTTGCCTGTTATGGCCAGGCTCAAAGACTCGTTGACTGAATGAACTGAATGACTTGCCGCTTCAGTCTCCATCGCTGTCGCTGTCGGCGTCTTCCTTCCTCTCTTTTCTCTGCTGCTGTTTGTTGAAATGCCAAAACGTTGCATCGTTGTCATGTGGCTCCTTTTACGGAGCAACACGCCGCGGCGCCAATCTCTGCCCCTGTTGCTGATGCTGATGCTGATGATGGCTGTAGCTGAAGTTGAAGTTGTAACAGTTGCCACTGCGGCATGCCACAACGGCGCCTTCTTCATTGTTGTCGTTGGTTTGAAAGTGAAATTTTGTTGCGTGCAACATATGTGTTGCCCCCTTCCCCTCCTCCTTCTGCAGCTGCCCCCACCCCAGCCACACAACAACAGCCTTGGCATTGTGCTGATATTGCTGAGATTGCTTGTTGTCGCCTCAACACAACATGCGGCAGAGACAAATAACTGCTGCAACTCCCCGGGGAGCCACAAAATGTTAAATCGCTGCATTTAAGTATTTCTTAATTTCACATTTTATTTAATTTGTATCGAAGTGACTTTAAATATAATCATTTAATAAATGAAGCATTTAAACATTTGTATAATAATATATATTAATAATGTATAATAATAATTATATTACAATATAATTTATGCTTTTTAACTTTTCTAAAATGTGGCAGAATATAGATTCTTTTTTCTTTTGCTCAAAAATTACGTTTCCAATTTGGAAAATCAAATGTTTACTAAGCAATTCATAAACAGCAAATTCGGCCACTTCCCACATGCTTTATAAATATTTACAATCAAAACAAAAATTTATAAATATTCTGCCAATTGTTTACAAAAGTCTAAAAATAATCTCCAAAACGCACTTGGAATAAACGAAAATATTTCGAATATGTTTTTCGCTATTTAAATTGTTGCTCATTAAGTTTTTCGCATCGCAACAAAGATACAAAAATGGAAAACCTGAAATTTGTGTTTTTAAACATTTCTACATTTCTGTTTATTATAATATAATTAACGCATATCGTATCAGGAATTGATTTTGGAAATTTCTTCTGTTAAAGCCTAAATCTAATTACACAATTTTGGGATACTCCTTGGCCATATATCAAGCTCTATTGAGAGTGCTGGCAAATCGATTCATATCAGCTGTTGTCCAACTCAATTCGGTTCTGCTTCATTTGTCGCTGTGAAGAAGCAAAAAATTGCCATTGAAGTGGGCACCTCACAACTCACAGCTTTTGTGGCGTCTCTTAACAATATTCTAATCAACAGATTGTGCAAATCGAGAACGGAGATTGGGCGCAAAAAAAAAAGAAAGAGAAAGGAGTACAGGGATTCGTTTAAGGATTGGGTAACACAGCAACAGGATTGCATCATGAGGGGGGTGGGAAGGGGAAGTATTGAGGAGGCAACGACACATTTGCAACAGTTGAACAGTTCGTTTGCCTTGTAATTTGATTTGAATGTTCTTGGGATGGGCGTTGAGGCATTATGCTAAATGTATTAAGGAGCAGCATTTTTTCCTTTCTCAATTTCATTTTGCTTCGCTCTGCTCTGTTGCCGTCTTCGTTTCGCTCTCTTTCTCTCTCTCTCTCTCTCTCTCTCTCTCTCTCTCTCTCTCGACCTGTGTCATTCACTATTGGGCAAGCAATCAAGTCGTGCCACATTCTTTTACTTCATTCATGTGCTATATAGAGTAAGGCGTTTCTCATTTGTCTCCAGCTATTTGAGACCATGTCCTTCAGGCAAATTTCGTAGCTGTTAATTATGATGAGAGTTTCAGCAAACTATGCTTTGGTTTCAATCAACAAATTGCCTGCAAATCGCACTCTCGGGTCCCATAATCCCCTCTCCGCCCCCTATCGAGTGGCGACGCATTTTCCACATTTTGCAACATTAACCAAATGGCCTATGAACCCTTTTTTCTCTGTGGTCGGAGAGGGAAGAATGGGGGAGGGTTATGTGAAGGCTTGTCAAATGTTGACAACACTTCATAGTTGGCTGGGTGGGCGTGACTGTTTGCTGATGGGCGTCTACTTGTTGATGATTGATGACATTCAATGAATGTCCTCGCAACTCGTTCACACATCCCAAAACCTCAGTTCCATGATACTCTGAAAATTTTCCAATCAACTAACATGTTGTGCGATGAACAAAACTGTTGTGGGGGAAGTTTGCTGAACTTTAACCTACATTTTGAAATGGTCTCGAGTATCTACAACCATTTATTTATTTATCCAGAGTAAATAATCCCCTAGCTTTGCATAGGATTCTTATTTTTGTAGTGAATTCAAATTTCACTTTTTATTTACAGTAAGCTCAACCTTTGATACTTATTTTGAAAATCTCAGAAATACATTGAAATGACAAGCATTTCATTGATATGCAGTTATTTATATTGCGTTGTTTTAATTAGAACTGAAATATATAAGTAACAGCTAAAAATAAATTGATCTTTAATAAATAGCACAAGTTGAAATAATATTCCTACGGTATGTATGCTAATAATATGCATACATTCAAGATCTGTCATATCGATGTCTATAAATAGTGTTGAATTATTGATAAGATGTTTGCTTAATTGTGCCAAGTTCAAATGCGGAAGTAATTTTTAGTTGTGTTAAACATTTAAACGTCGAGCTTTAGCTTTGGTAGGGCTTTCAAGCACGCACACACACAGACACTATTTAACATGTACAATGTGTGTGTGTGTGTATATGCATATCTGCATATTAATGGCAGATCAGACTGACAACCCGGCAGTCAACAGTTGAATTTGTCGCGTCGCCTCACGCAGCTTTTGTATTTGTATTTGTGTGTTTGTCCGCCCGAACACATGAATTGCTGCCGCCCACTCCCCGCTGTATTGCCAGTTTGTTCGTTTGAATATTTGTGTGTGTGTGTGTTTTATCATGTTTGTTTTGTAAAAATATGTAATGTCGTGTTAGTTTATCCAATGGCGTGCCGTCGCGTCTATTTTTAGTGCACAAGCTTTATTTTTAGACCTGGCAAGCAACAACAACTTCAACTTTAACTGCATAAAGTACAAGCAAAGCAAAGCAACGTACAGAAAAAAAAAAACAAAAGGCGAACGCCTCAATGCATTTGCAACTTGTTGCGCCCGTGCAAGAGCAGAGCAAGAGATAAAGAGAGCGTGTGCATGGGAATGATATGATGACTGGCGGGTGGGCTTTTGGGTGGCGGGTCGCGGGTCGCGGCGGTGCCAAGATATATAGAGAGAGAGAGAGAGAGTGGTCACTGCACGTTGTGGCTACGTGATGTTTTTGTTGGTTAAGTTACACAACTTCCAGTCTCCTGCTCTAGCACGCTGTGCTGGCTCTCGACTCGCTCTCTCGCACACGTTGATGTTTCGCTCTTAAAGTGCTCTCGACTCTCAGTATCTGGCAATGCTGCCGTTTGCGCTCTGTGTGCATTTGCATTTGTATTTGCATTTGTATTTGTATTTGATTTCGTTAAACGTTTTATCACGTCGTCGTTAACGTCGCCGTCGACGTTAGGTTTAAAGTTTACTTTGTAGTTGTTTTGGTGCTACTTCGTCGTAGTCGTCGTCGTCGTCGTCGTCGTCGTCGTCGTCGTCGTCGTCGTCGTCGTCGTCGTCGACGCTGTCGTCTTCCTCTTGCTTAGTCTTCGTCTGCCTGTTTCTTGTTTTGCTCGATTTGTTTTTCTCTCATATTTTCTTTGAATTGTGAATTCTATTTTTAGACACATTGGTCGCCGTTTGGCGCATATTCCGCTCTCTGTTTACATTAAAAATATTCAAATTGTTGTCACGTACCAAGTTCTTAATAGGTTACGTTATGTGTTTATTTAACTCATTTTGATTAGCTTTTGAGAAAAGCACAACAAAAGACACGCTTACGAGTTGTGGCTGCTCTGCCTGTGTCACTACTCTCCGCTCTGCTCTTGTCACTGTAGTTGTAGTTGTAGCACAAGCTCCGTTACAAAGTTCGCTACGGTCAAGAGTGAGATAGAGCTAGAATTCCCCTTAAAAGCAAAATGAAGTACAAGTGAAAGATAGGAGAAATGCAGCTGCTTTAAAATTGATCGATAAATGCTTTTGGGATCGATTAAGAAAATAACAAAACTACCTTTCTTTCGAATTGCAATATCTTCTACAAAACTCGATCTATTTCCATGCGAAATATTGTTAATAAAGTTGAATAATAAGAAATTAGCTTCGTTGAATTTCTGCCTAGTTTGCTATTTGTATTTTTTTTTTATTAATTTAGACTTGAAATTTGGTTGCTTGTTTGCTCTTCTTTTCTCAATTCTTAAACTTGCTTACCCAATACTAAAATTTGATAAAATACGAAACTCAGTCTGCTAGTGCTATGGGAATGAATAACGTATCATTGTTATTAACTACGAGTGCGTCTTCTGCGACTTTTTAACGTCGTTGGTAACCTTCTTGATGGCCGGAGGAATGCGCTTGGCCACGCCCGGCTGTGAGCTGAGGAACGAGATCTCAAAGAGGGCTGGCCGGCTGGAATAGACATTGTGAAGCATGCTGATAAACCAAAATAGCAAATCATCCATATTTTGTATGGTGCACTGGGCAAAAACAGCGCCAGCATCCCGGCCATGCTGATGGGAATCAAAGAGCGCCACAATCGAGGCACGAAAATCAAAGGTCATCATCACCGTGCGACTGTCGGCAATGATGGCGGCAAAGAGATGCGATGCCATATCGCGACCACTGTTGGTGCCCGCCTGCTGGAAGACCTGTAGCGTGATTTGAAAGATGCGCGACAATTGCATGGCCACACTGCGATTGTACATGGGATTGCTGGGATCGGCCTCCATGTGGGTGTAGAACCACTCCTCCAGTCGAAAGTTCATTTTATGCTGTGATCGTATCGCCGATATCGCGTCTGGTATATTCAAATTCAGATTTCTTGCCATCGGCGTGTGCGCAGTGATGACATTGTGATAGACACTGTTGCCATCGTTCATCGCATTGCCAAACAACTCCCATCCGCGGGGTGGCAACTCTGCCACACGGTGATAGAACCGCTCCGATTTGGCCACCTTGTCCGCGAGTATTAATGAGATGAGTGTGCATGAATTGGTGCCGCTCTGTTGATACTCCCCGAAACGTGACTGGCAAAAGTCGCGTGGAAACCACCAGATGTTCAGGTTATCGATCTGCTCATGAATGGCCATGGTTGAATGATTGGATCGGGGGTCAATGGCGTGAGGGGGGTTGGGGGAGGTTGAGTTTCGGGTACTGCGCTCGAAACGATTGCTAAAGTCTGCACATTGTTATCGCTGATTATCGATTACTATTTTTAGAGATGGGAGCATTTATTACCGTGCGCTGTCCCTTCCTGCTTTGCCGCTGCTGTAGTCACATAATTCACGCTCTCAAGATGCTCGAATCTTCCGTATACACTGCACTGCAAAGAGCGAGCTTCTTAGTTTCCCTTTCTTTCGCCTTAGTTAAACATTGAATTTCCTTGGATGTCTTTTTGCCGGAGGAGTGTCGAAAACAAAAAAAGGAATTTTGATAGGAAAACAACAAAATAAAAGCAGTGCTAACAAACAACAAACATCATGTGCGAGACTAGACAGAAAACTAAATGAAATAGTGTAACAACAAATTACCAGTATCTTAAATTTTTTTTTCCTTTCCAAATTTTGTTTTGAATTGCCAGAATTTGGGATTTAAAAATGTGGAAAATGATACGAAACTAGTCAAAGAGTTTACATTTTGCATTGCATTGAGTTATTCATGAACTTCATTTACTCATTCCTCATCATCATCATCATCACGATGCTCGCTCGTGGCACGCGGCGTATACGCAATTTGTGTTGTGTCTGCCTCTGTCGAAATGGCGTCGTTAAAGGCATTTTCGCATTTCGCCAAGTGTCAAATAGCAGCGCAAATATTTATTACAGATTGGCAAACGTAATGGCGCCCAAAAGCAGATCCCCGCCCCCTCTTCTCTTCCCTCTACCCCGTCTGCCTTTTAGCTTTGCTTCGCAGTCAATCCATTGTGGCTGGTTCTAATTTTAAATTGCAACATTGGCAAAACAAATAATAGAATAACAAACGATTGCGAAACGTGAAGTGTGTCGGAAATGCTAATTTGTTGCGCTGCTCTGGCATAGGTGATGAAAAAACAGAGCGAAAGGGGCACAGAGATAGAGAAGAAATAGAGGAAGAGTAAAGCACAAAATTTGAGAACTACATACGTCACAGCTAATGAAGATTGGACAACTGTCCATAGAAGTGTTTTCGCACAATCTCATTTCTATTAATACTTTTCAACAGAAAAAAACAATACAATTTTTCAATTATGCATTTAGATTGTATTCAATTTAAGCATAGAAAAATAAACTTCTCTTATTACTATTATAGAGAGTTTAAAATTAAGTGTTTAAATTTAATATCCATTTAGAATTTGTCTTATTATTTTTAAAGTGAAGAACTTTAGTTCTCATAATATATGTTTCTAGATGAAATTTTTACTAAATTGAGTTCTTATTTATCTAATGCAAATCTCTAAAATCTTTCATTAAGTTCAGACTTGTCTTATTACTTTCATAGCGAAATAGTTTGGTAAACTAAAGTATCAAATTAAATTGTTAAACAAGACTACAAAATAAAATTATTTCAAAGAGTTTTTCGGTTGAAAATTTAGTTGTTGTTTATCGTTAATTTATGATAAAGACAAAACTTGTGTAGAAAACTACTTAATGCTCATAAATATCAAATTAAATTGTTAAAAAATAAAATTCTTTGCGAGGAGTTTCCCCTTTTTAATAAATTAAACAACTTTTTACCTCATTTAAATCCCTAAACATTTTTATTAAGAGCATTGCTGTTGCTTCCATTAATTAATTCCCTAATGCAAAGCACAAACAGAATGCAATATTTCTATTTCCCTTGCAGCGCGCTTTGCAAATATTTAATGCTCATGTAAATTTTATTTACAATGTTCGTTTACCATTCTCGTTTTTTTTTCTGTCTTGCATTTTGCTCATTAATATGGGTGTTTATTTAACTAGTTAATTCATTAATTATGCCGCGATTCATGCATGTAAGCAAATATGCCAGCTAATTTCATAAGCATATTTAATGCGTTGCTTTGCAACTCCTGCATAACAAATCCTCTAGACCAAGGAGAGATAGAGAGAGAGAACGCTTTAAACTCGGACGTAAGCCAATTAACACAAGCCAAACATGTTTGCAATAACCATATAATACCAACAACGATATCAACAAGCAACTGTTGGCAAAAGGATAATGCCACAAACGAAATTATATAATGACAAAATGAACAGTAGCAGCAGCATGCATAATTAATACATCAAGCAACACAATGCATAAAGTGTGCATTGGCGTGTGAAAGTGGAGAAAGTGTGGGTGGTGATTATGGAAATACGCAAATGTGACTTAAGAGCTACGCAAGCCAATGCGGAATGTGACCGAAAGGATATATGCAGAGCAGCTATCAAGCTAAGCAAGCAATTTTGCTAGACAAGCAAAGAAAAGCGAGAAGAGAACAAGTAAGAAAGTCGAGTTGACTTAACTGTGAAATACTCGTTACTTATTTTGAATAAAAGCAAAACCTTACGGCAATTATTCTTAAAATATACCCAATTAATATACCAAAGACTATACTTGGTATATTGAGATAGTATTACACTCAAAATATACCATAGAGTACAAAATATACCAGATTGTCAGGCCGTAGTAAGTTACAATACCCTTTTACTCCATTGGAGCGGGTATAAAAAGAACTGAGTGAAAGGATACTAAAGGAATTTAAGTCCATTCGTGTATGTGTGTGTGTGTGCAACTTTTGACATTTGCTAGTCAACTAGCCGGACGGACAAGCAGGATATTGCAACAGATACCGAGATAGTATTTCATTTTTATTCTCTGTCTCTTCAAATGAATTTCAGCATCAGAAGCAACAGCAACAGCAAGTGTTTAACTTTGTCAAACATGCAATTTCCTTTTCCTGTTTCCTTTTTTTATGTTTTATACTAGTGTATATATTATACATTTGATTGTCACCTGACTGACAATTGTTACTCATATCCTTTATCCTTTATCTGTCTGCTTGCAGCGTGTAAATCCGTTAGCACCCATAGGCGTCGCGCTGAACGGCCCCGGCCTAAGGGGCCATGACGCGTTGGCCCTTTAACTTACTACTATTGCTCTCGGTGGCAGTACGCGACTGTAGCAATCATACCATCCTCACAGTCGGCTATCTGACGGCCCTCACTGGCGACCTCAAGGAGCGCCAGGGTCTGTCCATATCCGGTGCGCTGACAATGGCACTGAATGAGGTAATACACAGTTGTTGATTAAATGCAAAGTTCGTGAAATTAATTAAAAATTACATTTGATATTTACTCTCCACACAGATCAACACAGATCCCAATTTGCTGCCAAATGTAACGTTAGCGCTGCGCTGGAATGATACCAAGGGTGATACGGTGCTGGCCACCAAGGCCATCACCGAGATGATATGCGATGGCATTGCGACCATATTTGGCCCCGAAGGACCTTGCTATGTGGAAGCAATTGTCTCGCAGAGTCGCAACATTCCAATGATTTCCTATGTAAGTCGCATACTTCACATAACATATTTATCTACGTTTAACACTGACAACAACAATAACAACAACAATGTTTTTTCTTTCCTTTTCACATTCTGGCAAATAGAAATGCGCAGAGAATCGTGCATCCTCAATACCAACATTTGCACGCACCGAGCCGCCCGATAAGCAGGTGAGTGTGCAATGGCTCATAAATCATGTATATACATTTTGATACCCGGTAGCGAGAGTGTAGTAATGTCTTACAAGTTTGTGCTAAAGAGAAAGCTATCTCAAAGTAACAATAACAATACTTAAGTATCTTAAGTAAAATGTTTTTAATTTTTAAAACATCACAAACTAGTTTTTTTTATTAAAATTAGTTTTGAAGCTTAGGTGAGTTAATTTCAAAAGAAGCTATGTTTAGTATTAGGATAATACAAAGAATTAAGAGGTTTTGAAGATTAGTTATTAATTTATAGAGTTTACCGTCAGACGTGACTTGAAGTTTTTACATAAAGACACGTTGCTGGGGATTCATCATCTTAAGATTTTAAGAGCAGCATCTAGAATATAATTCTTCATCATTATTATTAAATTTTGAATATTTTGTGATAATTTTTTTTACAATTTGACTTTACATTTTGAAGAACATTTGATACTGCATAACATTTTAACATTCCAGACTTGTCTATGAACTTAAAATACATCTTAGAAGCATACATAAAAATATTATATAAAAAGTTAAATAAATAAAAATAAATGTATCTATAGTTAAAATATAATTGTTATTTATTTTAATAGTATTAGAATTCTAATTGGTAAAACGTTTCTTCGCTTTAATCGAAAAGTATTTATACTTGTAGAAAAAGGAAATTCCTTAAATAAATAAATGAAAATGTTCTAAGCAGGTATCTAATAGTCGAGTACACTCTTCCGCAGCTTTCTTACTTCATTTCGTTACATGTTATGTACATATATAGATTTGCACATTTTGAATGGCACTGAAGCATTCTGGCATTCTCATATTTGCAGGTTGTCAAGTCACTGATTGCATTGCTGCGATATTACGCATGGAATAAGTTCTCCATACTGTACGAGGAGGTGTGGGGCACGGTTGCCGATCTGCTCAAGGAGCAGGCAATTAAAAAGAATATGACCATCAATCATAAGCAATCGTTCATGGATGATTATGGCAAGTGCTGTGAAATGATGATGTCCTGCTGTCGCTCCGGCTATTGGTATCAGGTGAGTAGTCAGCGAATTAACTTACGAATATATGCGCATTCCTAACTAAATAGTTGGCAATCTCCCAAGGTGGTGCAAAACACAATGAATCGCACGCGTATCTATGTGTTCCTTGGCTCGTCGAATAGCTTAACGGACTTCATGAGCTCGATGGAGACGGCGGGTTTGTTTGCGCGTGGCGAGTACATGGTCATCTATGTGGACATGATGGTCTATTCCGAGCGGTAAATTAGCAAAGATGATTATCATTAAATACCCGCCGACTGACTTGCTATCTTTCCTTATCCTGTTTTTGCAGTGAGGCCTCCAAGTATTTGCGCAAAGTGGATCAAATCACGCGCATGAAGAACTGCAAGAGCACCGAGAACTTTAATCAATTGGCACGCAGTCTGCTCGTTGTGGCATCCACACCGCCCACCAAAGGATACGAGGCGTTTACGGCCCAAGTACGCAACTACAGCTCGATGCCGCCATTTAATTTCACCGTGCCCGAGCTCTTCTCACAGAGCAAGTTTAACAAGGTGAACCAACGGCTAATTTGATATTTATAAAGCGCACTTTATTAATGTACTTTAACACCTTGCAGTTTGTTTCGATATATGCCGCGTATTTGTATGATTCGGTCAAGCTCTATGCCTGGGCATTGGACAAAATGCTGCGCATGGAGGAGCGCGTTCTCACCGATGAAGTCATCTCCGATGTGGCCAGCAATGGCACGCGCGTTATCGACACCATCATCAAAAATCGTACTTATATGAGTGAGTATCTCTAGCAGTCTTATTTTACCTGTTACTCAGAGAGTAGAGAGGTAACTTTGTGCCAAAAGTCCTTAGGATTCATGAACAATTTCGCATACATATATGGTCATCTATGGTATATTATGCATTTAGTAGTATACTAATAAACAAAATATAGCCTGTATAAGAGATTATTTTTGGTCAGCATATTTTTTTTGTAAATTTTAGCATTTTTTTGATCATATATTGTATTATATGGTATATTTAACATGTATCAATATACCAAATATAGCCTATATAAGAGAGTGTTTTGTGAGTATATTAATATAGTAAATTTGAGTATATTTTCGATAGTATGTTTTGTACTCTATGGTATATTTTATATGTAGTGGTATACAAATATACCAAATATTGCCCCAGACTATTTTTTATCAGTATTATTATTATTATTAGGTGGCACTACAACCCATTTCGGGTTTTATATAATATAATATTATAATATAATATAATATTATATTATAATATAATATAATATTATATTATAATATAATATTATTATATTTCTTTATTGAAAATAAGTAGCTAATAGCTCTCTTATTTGTTAATCCACATCGAGTTAATCATATGCTTTCTAACCCAAAATAGGTGTCACCGGTTCCACAATCAAGATCGATCAGTATGGCGACTCAGAGGGCAATTTCTCGGTGCTGGCTTACAAGCCGTACAAATGGAACATCACCGAGAATATACGTTGCAATTATCATATGGTGCCCGTGGCATATTTCCATCAAGGCGAAGAACTTCCAGTGAGTGAGTCGTCTTTTCTTTTTTTTGTATTATTTAGTTTGCGCCATTTTATTTCATTTTCGAAAAAAAAATCGTAAAAATACTATACTACAAATTCACATTCACATTCAATTTGCATTGCAGGAGTATAAACTGATTAATGGTTCGATTGATTGGCCATCGGGTGGCGAGAAACCCACCGATGAACCCATGTGTGGATTTGCCAATGAGCTGTGCAAAAAAGACGATACACACTACACATCCACGGTGGCAGCCGTGGTGTTGGGTGTGCTGCTCTTCTGCTCCGGCGTAGTCACCATGTCCATCTATCGCAAGTGGAAGATTGAGCTGGAGATTGAGGGTCTGCTCTGGAAGATTGATATATGCGAAATCAAAGGCTATTCCGGCAACGAAATTGTTGCCTCGCCCAGCAAAGTGAGTTGCACTCTTGATACTCATTAATATTATGAACTAACAATGAAATTTGTATTTATCAGGTCAGTTTGATGAGCGCTCAGAGCTATGGCTCTCGGTGGTCGCATCAGTTTGTCACCTCGACGGCGCGTTTGCGCGGTGCCGTTGTGCGCATCAAGGAGTTGAAGTTTCCCCGCAAACGCGATATCTCGCGAGAGATCATGAAGGAGATGCGTTTGCTGCGTGAATTGCGTCATGATAATATCAACAGCTTCATTGGCGCCTGTGTGGAACCCACACGCATATTGCTAGTCACCGATTATTGCGCCAAAGGCAGTCTCTACGACATCATTGAGAACGAGGACATCAAGCTGGATGATTTGTTCATCGCCTCGCTCATCAATGACCTCATCAAGGTAGGAACTCAATTCAATCATTTATTGAATATGTAATTAATTGTGCATTTATTTGCAGGGCATGATGTACATACACAGTTCACAGCTAATCTATCATGGCAATCTCAAATCCTCGAATTGTGTGGTCACCTCCCGCTGGATGCTGCAGGTCACCGACTTTGGCCTACACGAGCTGCGCCAGTGCGCCGAAAGCGAGTCCATTGGCGAGCATCAACACTACAGAAGTAAGCGCCTAAAGTTTATCAATCAAATTTTATGTTAAATATCCTTTTCTCTTCTTTAATTCAGATCAACTTTGGCGCGCACCGGAACTGCTGCGCAATCATAATCTGCATGGCAGCCAGAAGGGCGACATTTATGCATTCGCCATCATCATGTACGAGATATTTAGTCGTAAGGGTCCGTTTGGACAAACCAACTTTGAACCAAAGCAAATCGTGGACTTAGTTAAGCAGCTGCCCATGAAGGGCGAGGAGCCATTTCGACCCGAGGTCGAGTCCATCATTGAGGCCGAATCCTGTCCAGACTATGTGCTTGCCTGCATCAAGGACTGCTGGGCCGAGAATCCCGAGGAGCGGCCCGAATTCGGTGCCATACGGTAAATACTATTCAACTCCATAGCAAAGACAATTGCTAATTTTCTTTACTCATTCGCTAGCAATCGCCTGAAGAAGATGCGCGGCGGCAAGACCAAAAACATCATGGATCAAATGATGGAAATGATGGAGAAGTATGCCAACAATTTAGAGGATATTGTCTCGGAGCGCACGCGTCTGCTGTGCGAGGAGAAAATGAAAACGGAGGATTTGCTGCATCGCATGCTGCCGCAATCCGTGGCCGAGAAACTGACCATGGGCCAGGGCGTTGAACCAGTCTCCTATGATCTGGTAAGGCAATAAATACTCACAGTTTTGTGAAGCAATAATTAACGTGTGATTCCTTTCCACAGGTGACGATCTACTTCAGCGATATTGTGGGTTTTACGGCCATGTCGGCGGAGAGCACACCGTTGCAGGTGGTTAACTTTTTGAATGATCTCTACACGGTGTTCGATCGCATCATACGCGGCTATGATGTGTACAAAGTGGAGACCATAGGCGATGCCTACATGGTGGTAAGTAAACCATAATTTAATTCACTTGGTCAATCAACTAATTTCTCTCTGTTCGTTGTCAGGTCTCTGGTTTGCCTATTAAGAACGGCGATTGCCATGCGGGCGAAATAGCTTCGATGGCTCTCGATCTGCTGCACGCAGTGAAACAGCATCGCATTGCCCATCGGCCCAACGAGACGCTAAAGCTGCGAATTGGTATGCACACCGGGCCTGTGGTTGCCGGCGTTGTGGGTCTCACGATGCCGCGATATTGTCTCTTTGGTGATACGGTCAACACGGCGTCGCGCATGGAGAGCAATGGCGAAGCGCTCAAGATACACATATCGAACAAGTGTAAGCTGGCGCTGGATAAACTCGGCGGCGGCTACATCACCGAGAAACGCGGCCTGGTCAGCATGAAGGGCAAGGGCGAGGTCGTCACATGGTGGCTGACGGGAGCCAATGAGAAGGCGATACAAAAGAAGCATGTGGATATGACGGATATGCCGCCGCCTTTGTTTAGTCGTCCACGCAAGAGTCCCAAACTCAATCCGGACTCGCGGCAACCCAGTTTGCTGGCCATGCACAATTGTGGCGCCGGTTCGCGGCGTCAGAGCAGCGTGCCACGGCCCACGGATGTGGAGTCCACGTATAGTTTGCAGGGCTCGGTCTATCAGGTGGCACGCGAGTCGCCGAGATTGCCAGCGAAGAGGGAAAGGGAGCGAGAACGAGATCGGGAACGAGAGCGACCCTCGCTCAATGGACTGGGCGGACATTTCGTAGGTGGTGCGCTGCTGGAGTCCGCCCAGGCCTCGCTCAGCACGCTGAATCATTCCGATACAAATGAAACGAACTGTGATACTAACGAAGCCGCCATTCTCGATGGCGAACTGGAGCTAAACGGCGGCATCGGTGGTGCATCCGCCGTCGCCGCCGCAGCCGCTGCTGCTAGCCTCATTCGACAGCCGAATGCGCTGCACAAACCGTTGGCCATGGTGCGACCGCATCGCATTATTAGCGCCGCGCAGCTGCCCCTCGATCAGGTCATGTCCAGCTCAGCGTCGTCGTCAGCCGCGCATCATGTGGCGGAGCTGCTGTTGCGTGAGTCACGCTCGCTGGATCCGATGCCGCAGCAGCAGCTGCGCAAGCGGCACGAGCGTGGCAAGTTGCCGCCATCGAAGCTGTCCAAGAATAACTCACGCTCCCTGGACACGGGCGTCTCGCTGATTAGCGGCAATCCCAATGGCGATGTGGCCGCCGAGGATGAAACGGACGAGCTGGGCGCCAATCCCGTCGATGGCAATGATGGCTACGACGATGAGATCGGTCTGCTGATGCGACACGACAACGGTCAGCTGCCGCCGCTGCGCTACTCGAACAGCTTTGCGAATGCCCATCCCACCATTGTGCCCACAGTGATGAGCAGCACAGGCGGCGGCAGCAGCAGCAGCAGCAGGCGACGCACCAGCAACGTGTCGACGAGCAGCTGTGCCAAGCATTTGAACAACAATTGCAACGGTGGCATGAGCATCGAGGAGGACATGCAATCGCCGCTGCTGCAGCGTCAAGCGTCGCTCACCACGCCGCCCGAGGAGTTGATGGCGCACTCCAAGCGCTGGCATTCACTCGAACACATGGAACCGGGCGTCACCGGACATGGCAACAGCGTCAGCTATGCCGCCGACATCGATGGCCGCCACGATGCGTCGGGCGACGGTGTTGGCGGTGGCTTGGATGGTCATGTTGGTCTCAATCAGCGGGGAGCGCGCAGCAGCAAACTTGGCAATTGGGTGGCCAATTTCTTCAAGGGCAACGGCATGCGCAACAGCAACAGCAGCACCAATGGCAACGGCAATGACTCGACGCTGCGACGAGCCGGCGCTGGATTCACCAATATGACGGCAGCTGCTGCTGCTCGGGATCGTGAGAGTATTGTGTAGTTTGGAGGAGCGGATAGAGATCGGAGAGAGGAGGAGAAACGGAGAGGAGATGGAGGAAAGTTACTCAGGAACAGTGCGAGCTGGTAAAAAAAAGGAACGTCGAAGGATTCAACAAAAACAAAATAGAAGAAAATCGCATACATAAATAGAATTTCTTTCGGCTTATTTCATTGTTGTATGTTCATTGTCGTTTTGTGTCGATTTGTTGTGTGTCTGTGCTTCAACTCTCTAAAAGCGATATATATCAACTAAATATATACATATATATTATATGATCATCTTAAACAATAACGAAATGCATATACATATTAGAGTAATTAAACGATTAACAACAATAACATCAACAACAACAACAACAAAAAGAGAAAACGAACCGTCTAGTCACAAGGTCTTCAGACTAGTTATTGTTTTATATAAACTACAAGTAAAATATATAATTAAATGGAATATATATATATATGCATAATACCACACACACACACACACACACTACACCACACACACACACTCACACATACATATATTTATATGCAGTATACTATACAAAAAAAAAAAAGAAAACTAAAGAAAAAGAAAATTTTGCTTTTCCACAAGGCGCAGCTAAAACGAAAATAACAAACATAATTTTTGCAAACAATTATTGAAAACAAAACTCTAGTTAAATTATATGCGCAAAATCATGAATAACAAATGGAAACAACCACCAGCGAAAATGCATTAAAAAGCTAAAGAATATAACAAAAGAAATATATATTTTCAAAAATGGAATCAAATGTGTTTTTGCTAGTATGTAAATTTTAAGTGCGTGTGATTGTACGTAATTCTTAAGCCTAAACTAAATACACATATACTACTACAACGACTATGTATGTACTATATAAATATCCACACATACATATATACATATATGTAAATTATATATCGATATCGATGCATGTATGTATGTGTATGTATGTATACTTTTATTAGCTATTTTAAATGAGAATAAAACAGAAAGATAGAAAGAAATCAAAAATGATGTGAGCTAAATTGCTTCGCACGTTGCAATTGAGCTGTTTTTTAGCTGTATCTATGTATGTATGTATATTTTTAAAACCATGAAATTTGTTAAATTTGCCATATATAAATACAAACCCAAAACCAATGCAACTATTTACTGCTCTACTCTCGACAAAACGCAACTTACGCATATCCATTTCACTCGTCAATTACTGGGTAGATAAAACATGTCTTTGAGTTTTAATTCAATGTGACAAATTCGTAATGTAATCCAAATTCTAAATTGCGTTCAAGTCATGCATTATACCGCAAGTAATTCGCCAATAAGATGTGACTTATCTTTAATTCGTAGAAACAGGAAGAAACGTGATAAGATTGTTGAAATTCCGCTATGCAATATATTTTCTTGCAAGTCAATGTTGTCGAGGATGTGGTTATCTAAAAAGAGAAATATTGGAAAGCATAGAGAGAAGCTCTCGCAAGGAAGAAATTATGAATTTGGCGATTGGAAGAAACTTAAAAATTATGCCAAGGAAAGGGAGAAACCAAACCGAGAAGCGAGGCAATCGGAAAGAAGAACGAGAGATGGCAGCAAACGGGAAACTAAAGAAAGCATTCGTATCTCGACTGGTGATGAATGGGGCAGGCGAAAGACGTATGGCAGTAGCAGCTATCGCAAAAGCAAAACCAACCATTTGAAAAGGATAAACAGCTATGCCATAGGTGGAATAGACTCAACTGCTAGCGTATGGTCAAGAAGAACAACCCATGGTAGCCAACATTCAACAAAGATCCCGAGGAATAGTGAATTGAAGAAAAAGCAAATGAGCATTGAAATCGATTCCGGATACTCGGATTCAAGAAGAAGCACTGAGAGCAGACAAAAGTCGAGCAGAAATTCAATTACCAGCCATGACTCAACGAGAAAGTCTTTACCTGAAAAATTGAAGCTGGAATCACGCAGAAACACTGAAAATAGGCAGTCAAAACACTTGAATACCAACAATAATTATAGCCAAAGATCGACGGCAAATACAGATTATATGCCTAGGAAACTCAGTGATTATAATAAGTCTGGTGAAAGATCAACGACAATAGACAGAAAGTCTTTAACTGAACAATCGAATCGGGAATCACGTAAAAACACTGAAAGTAGGCAGTCAAAACACTTGAATACCAACAATAATTATAGCCAAAGATCGACGGCAAATACAGATTATATGCCTAGGAAACTCAGTGATTATAATGAGTATAGTGAAAGACCAACGGCAATAGAAAATTTCGAACGACTAACAAAAGTTTCGCATAATATGCGTAAGTCAAGAGCAATTAATAGCCCCGACGAAAACGAAAGGGCAAGAATATTGCAATGGAGAAAGAGAAACAGTGAAGGCTTTCAATTGCAGAGACGTGGAAGTGCCGCTAGTGAATTGTCATCTGATAGCGAAGCCGAAAGAATTGCCGCCTCATTAAAAACAACATTTAGGATGCCCACAAAAGTTTACACTTACGAAAAGAAACCGAAAGCGAGCAAAGATGTTCAGAGTGCTGCAACTGAGCATCCTCGTATCTCTGAGGTCAGAGCTGCCATCTTCAAAATGCTAAAGTCTATAACATATCCACCGCAAAGTAATGACAGAACGATAACAGGTCATTACAAAGGGGTTCCAATGCCAACTCCAAAGCGAAAAAGTGTAAGTATCCATAAAAGACAAACTGTGACTTTGAATCGAGATGACAAAACAATGGAGGACACTACGATAAAAGCATCAACTAGGGAGTCCCAAAGAAATACCGATTCTAATATCAATGTTGTAAAAAAAAAAGAAAGTGCTGTGTTATTTGATCTATCGAAGAGTTTAAAGCAATTAGAGCAGCAGCAAATTAAGCAGAAAAGACTAACAGATTCAGAACTGGATAATCTAATCCTTAATACGAAAGAGAGTTCGAAAGGCACAATTTCTCCAAGGAAATCCATTAACAGAAGCACATCCAGAGGTAGAGCGCTTCTTAAAAAACTCGACGATCCTATTGCCAGAGCCGAATATTTGAAGAAATTGAAATTAATGGCAACAAAGCCTTTATTTGAAAGACGATTTTCCCATTATGGGAAAATGCCAAAAATAAAGAGCTTACAGAAAATTGTAGAAAAAAAACCATCGGAGGAAAGCACAACCAAGGGTTTAGTTAAATCAAAACATACTAGTAATATATCAATGGAATTAGAAAAGTTTAGAAAATCATTTCTACAACAACCTAAGGTAAAGAAGAATTCCGAAAAAAATGATACTAGGAGAGCACATTTTCCGATATTGAGGAACAGAATGTTGCGACCTTTGCGATCATACAACATGTTATCTCCTCGACATTCACAAGATGATCCAGATCCTAACTCAGCAGCAATAACGTCACCACTTGAAAATATAGATCTGGATGAATTAGAGGATCGCATGAATTTCGATAACTTTGGTCAACCATTAGCAGTACGTCGAACAATGCGCTCTGATGCTATGGCCATATTTGATAAGAACTTTCGGGAAAAGATGCCATATGTTCCACCAATTTCATATATGGAAATCTTAGAACTTTCCCCAGATGAATTTAATACGTTATTTAGAGGTTTAAAAAAGGAACTTAACGATCAAGATTTTCGACAAACATATGCGGCACTTAAAGCAAATTCCGCCTTGACTTTAAAATTCCGCCAAGAGCAATTGAGAAATTATTTTAATGATGAGGATGCAAAAATATCCGATATGGATGACATAAGTATTGATGATATAGATTTGTCTGCTTTTTTTGCATTTTCCATATCCCAAAAAGTATCATGATCCACAAAGAATTAAAGAAACTCCAAAACCCAAATCGAAATTATCAAAACCGAAAACTAAGAAACCTCCAAAGAAAGTCGATGAAAAGCAGCTAAAGAAAGAAGCATCTGATCAACCCAATTGTTGTATTTGCGACTTTATCAATGGCACAGAAAATATTAAGGATGAGCCGTTCATCATTAAGATGAAAGATCAAATCAAACGTGACGAACTGAAGGCATACCTAAGAAATAAACAAATCCTTCAAACCGGACCCGATAAAATTAACACCCACTTCACACCCGAAAAACCTAGTATTCTTGTTAAGTGTGCTGAAGGATCCACCAAGTATCAAAGTTCTCCCACACATGTGTTCTTTAGAAATTGAGTTTAGCTGCAGAGCTAAGATATATTTCTAAAGAATTTCGACATTTGTGGGAAAGTTTCGTCATTGATACAATTGTAATTGACACATGTTGATTACGAGTAAAATTCCATGAAATTTAAATTGTTTTCTTTAAATGTTTATAAACTAATAAAGAAGTTGTGAAGTTCAGAAAAAAAAACCTTAACACTCTTTTCAGATCTACTTTTAAAATCCACAAAACTGCAATGTTAAACAAAATTTTCAAAATAAGAATTTTGATTCACATGAAATTGTAATCAAAATACTATATGAAATTATAGATATACTTATAGCATTCGTATTGTTAGGACTCGAAATTCTAAATTACATTTGAAATATGATACAGTTTGTAAATAATGAAAGCTCACCTACTGCCAACGATGTTCATGGCCATGGTTCAGTTGCAAATCTATTAAACAGACTAGAGAAAGCCGAAAGTCAATCTCTTGGTTGGCCGACTACAAAAAGGAAAAGTAACCGGATTTTCAATCAACCAAATATCTTTTTAGAGGCGGCAAATCAAATGAATTCTGTTAAATCAGAATTTTTCAATTTACTCAAATTGAATGAGAAAAAACCAATTTTAACAAATGAAATAATAACCTCGCCACCACGACGTCTCAGTACATCTGTACAGACTAGACAACAAACCATCGAAAAGATGCCAAGTTCACCTAGTAGTAGTACTAGTACTTCTAGTCGGATCTACAAGGTTCCAAGCCCTCGAAGGCTAGATCAACGACCAGTCGGCAAGAGCACAAGAATCACAGATGCCATCTTAAGAATGCTGCAGGAAATATCATATCGCAAGGCACAGGAAGAAAAGCCCAAGATCCATCGTGATAGAACTGATTTAGAATTGGGCACGCCATATCTTGAAATTAATTTTCCGTTAAGAGGAAAATATAAAATGCCAGTTTATAAAGCGCCTCCGCTTTCGGAAAGGTCGAATTCGTTCATTCCCCAGTCAAAACCATTAAAAATAACTAAGAATAAAACACAAGGACGTGAAAGAAAAAAACGATCCGAACAAGATGTATTGAATATCAGTCAATCTTTAGTTACGAATGAAATGAAAGGATATCTCAAAGCTGTTACCGGACAACCTCAGTCAAAAACATTGAGTAAGAGAATTAAGAAAAGCCATAAAATACACAAAAAATCCGACGTTAAAAATATACATTTAACGGAGAGGACAAAAAAACCATCCGACGTTATAAATATACATTTAACGGAAAGAAAAAAGAAATTGGAAAAGGACCAAGTGAACACAATTAATAGAGTAGAACAAGATGAAATCAATATCAATCAAATTGCAGGTACCAATGATATGAAAACATATTTGAAAATTATTTCCAAAATATCACCAACGTCCGACACTTCAACGAGTATTTCATCCAAATATAGCTATCATAAAGCAGTAAAGCAAATAAGTAAAGCAGAACCAAAAGGAAAAAACGATCAAATCGAAGAAATCAAAAGTGTACGTTTAAGTGAAAATTATAATGAAGTCACAATAGCAGATTCTTTAGAAAATTCGAGGAGATCTTCATTAAAAGATATTGTGTTAAAAAGGGAGAGCGATGTAAGATCTGAGCGATCCTCAATAATTTTGAAAAGGGAGAGCGATGTAAGATCTGACCGATCCTCAACAATTTTGAAAAGTATCTCTCACGCTAAAAAGTTGAAATATAACAGAAAATCAAAAAAAAGCCTGGATGATATATCGCGAGACTTGGCAAATATCGAGAAAATGGTATCGAAAGGACATTCTATACCTCAAAGTCGTAAATTTCTAAGATCATTAGGAAAACGTAAAGTCATTCCGCTAAAACCACATCCTAAAATTCATGAGAATACGGTCAGTATGATTGCGACACCAACAAGTAACTTGTCGATCCCCCTGGACGAAGGTTTTAACTTGCATAAAAGCCAATCTCATATGCAATTGATTGACACAGAGCCAACCGATAAAAGCCAAACTCGTATACAATTGATTGACACAAAGCCAACCGAAAAAGACCAAAAAGATAATCAGAAATATGGTGATGCTTTAGTTGTTAGACGTACGATAAGTTCCGTTTTTCCACAAGCTTATCCAATTCGTAAATCACACGATTTGCCGGTTGTAAGATCAATTACCCCGTATGAATTCGCTAAACTGACACAGGAAGAACAACGTAGAATTTTTAATTATACGAAAGATGAGGAATCTGGAGATACATCTTCGAAGCGCAAATGGGGAAGCTTTATATCTTCCACAAGTACAAGTAGTTCCATTGGATCCGCTTATCACGCAGATAAAATCAGAAAATATTTCACCGAAGGCGATATGCGTATATCGGAGATGGAAGATATATCTGTTAGTGATATTGACATAAATCGCTATTTACATTATCCCTATGATGATAAATATTATCGCATCGATTCAACCAAAGCGTCGAAGGTAACTTCCGTGGTATCGAAACCAACCAAACAAGCGGAAACACTGAATTTTAAGCAAAAAGTGCAACGAGAGATTCGAAAAATAAGACAACTTGGCGAGTTAAAGAAAAATCAAGATAAGCTTGTAACTAAGGAACAAAGAGATATGGAACTAAAGAAAAGTGTTATGGAGCCATATAGAATTATTATTGGATACGATGAGCCAAAAAATGTTCCGAAGACACAAAACTGTTGTATTTGTACTTCGATGCATCCAAATCGGAGAGTTAAGGACGATCCATTAATTACGAAAATGAAACGCGAACTGAAACGTCATGAGCTGAGAGCGTATATCAAGGAAAAGCAAGTCTACACATCAGTTCTCGATGAGATTTGTCCTAACATCTCAGTAGACATTGATAAACCTAGATTTCTTCGTCCATGTCAAAAATCTGGTTCTAACAATATCGCAAAATTGCTCTACAGAGATATTTCTTAGCTGCAGAGCAAAGAAATATTTCTGTAGAAATTCGGTATTTGTTTGTTTTTCAATGTTAATGTATTTAATGACTTTATTTTTGGTGTCTTTTTGTGTATATGTATCGTATATATTAATATATGATGGCTAAGAGCTACAGTCAAATGGATTTAATATCAACTTGTATACATAGTGATCTAATAATACTCTTTTGACGGATCGCTTCAACTATCGAAGTTTTTATCAGCTGCTTCTTATTACGAGTATACCAATTTTGAAATCCAGAATTTAAATATTTTTACACGATAGTTCATCATAATAATACTGCCGATAGTTGATCTTGCTCCTTGCTTATTAAATAAAACTGAATTTTGACTAGATTTTGATAAGTAAACAATAAATAATCACAAAAGGCCGCAATAAAGGGTTTTTAAGTTGAAAATGGCAATCGAATGATACGAATACAAAGCATAAACTTAATCTAATGACTAGCATCGTGTTTAAGATAATTTAATTATTTACATATTTGATTTGATTCTTGGATGAAAACCAATGCTTGAGCTTTACTCGAGCCTATAATTGAACCAACCTAAGTTAAATGTAAATCTTCCTGAATCTAACCTATTGGTGGTCTTATATGCGTACTGCTGATATATGTTGCTACCCGTAACACATACTATCCTTAACTAAATTTAAGAACTCTTCTATATACAAGCTATTGATTTGCTTCCCTACTTATACGGCAGCCTCTTTCGATCTGGTTCTTATGGCACCATCCATGGCCTGATGTTTTTGCTTCAGATTAGCTGCCTCATAGTCACTGCCACTTTCATCAGCGAACTGAATATCCTCCAGAGCAAGATACTCTTGCAGATCACTTGAGCCCTTCTCCACCAGCGTTTCCTTTTCGACATATGAACCCGTCATGGATTGAGTCGAGTCCACGCTATCCGTCATCTTCGACACGTTCTGATGCACTGCAGCAATTTCCGCTATGTGTTTAGTAGCTGCACTCGGACGCAGTGTCTCCGATCCCGATCCCAATGCCAGCTCGTTGCTCAGCTTCAGCTGTTGTCTGGCTTGACGTCGCTGTTTGCGAGACATGTACGGCGTGGGCTGTTTGGTTGGCGTCTTCTGCGATGTGCTGCTCTTCTGATGCGTTTCGCAGGGCGACGTTGCCTTCGACTGCTGCTGGCTGCTGGGCAGCGAACGTTCCTCCGAGCTGGGCGTATTTTCAGCCGTTGTGCCCTTGCTACCGGGGCACAAATAATGTCCATACTTGGGCATTTGGATTTCCTCGTAGAGTGGATTTGTTTCCTCGGGCACAGATGCTGGCTCGGGCGTTTTGTCCTCATCCTCACGCTCGGGCGTCTCCTCGAATGGCGGTATCCATATGCAATAGGCGGGATCCATGCCCAGATAAGAGCCAGGCGCCGCACCCGCATTGATTACATTGTAATCATAGTAGTCCATCTCCAGTTCCTCCTGATTGCCCAGCGAGAACTCGGAGCCGGGACGTGTGAGCAGCTTCTTGCGGTTCTGTTGATCCTTGGACTCCTTGGGATTGCTGGTCGTCCGTATGGTCGCTGTGCTGACCACGCTCGCCGCCGGCGAATAGCAGCCCTAAGAAACAAGGAGTTGCATTAACAGATCTCTAAATGACAGAAGCGAATCCCTACTCACGTTGGTCAGCGAGGCGCTTACACTGCGCGATCCCATGCGACCTAAGCAAAGCGAACCGGAGCCGGAGTTCAGTGACTTGGCATCCCGCAAACTCTCGTCCAGGCGAGAGCTGAGCAGCTTCAACGTAACTGCATCGTAGCGATCCGAGTACTTGCTCATTCTTTTGCTATTGAGTGGCGGACTATTGCACAGTGAGCTCATTCCCGACGAAATGATCGATTCCGAGTCCCTGGCACTGTCCTTGGAGCTCAGCGGATCGGGCGGTGAATCTATCTTGGCAGTGTCATTGATATGCTGCAGTTCCAGCTCAGCTTCGCCTGACGACGGCGAGCCAACAGGACTAAGACTCTCTGCACCCGGTGACAGGGATGTCAAGGAGGCACGTTCATTGCGTAGCGTCAGCATTGAAGCGTTGCTGCCAAATCCAGCTGCTTCCTCGCTGCAAAAAAACAGAATGTTTATGACAATTGCTTATTTTTGTATGCGACTTCAGCGACTTACCCATTGTGGGCCATTTGCTCGTCTGCGTCGGCATCTTTGAACTCCGTCTCATCAGTAACATGCTCCACATCGGCGCTTTCCCGCAAGATGGAGTGCCGCAGTTGACGCTTGGGTCGCATTTTCACCAGATAAATCACCTCGGAGAGCAGCGTGGTCGTCGAAATGGCACGAGACGGTGGCCCATGCAACGAGCTGAGGGATGCGCGGGGCGTATGCAGATGGGAGCCCTCGTCCTGACGTCGCGCCACAGCCAAATGATACTTGCGATAACGCACCACATATTGGGCACCTGTTGAAGGAGTGACAGAGTTATGCGCAAGTCTCTTTGTGCTACGCTGACAATTGTTTTTCTCGCTGGCAAAAAGTCGCAACCATGTTGACAATAAACTTGCAAGCATCATGGAAGCATATTGTCAAAGCTCAATTTATGACGTCACAGACAGCAACGAACTTATGGGTCTGCAGCCCTGGCTTGCGTTTGCCCTGCCGCCATTTTGAAAATGGCAATTTACTCACCCAAAAGCGCACTTATTAGAATGATGATGCTGGCAAATATCATGGCGCTGAGATGAACCAATGTGAAACGCATCTTGGAGAGCGGTTTCTTTTGCACGCTGCTGCTGCGACTCTTCACAGACAATCTTGTCGCCGCCAGAATTGTGCTGCTATTGCTCATGCCTCTGACAACTAACATAAGAAAAGAAAAAGCAGTTAACAAACTGTACTCAACGTTTTCTTATCACAATTTTGGCTCACCCAATTGCCTGACGTTGGCCATGAAGCCACCGGTGCAGGATGCAGCATCGTAGCCAGCGCTTGACGTTGAATTTCCGCTTGTGTCGCCAGAAAAGAATTCCACCAAAAGCTGTGCCCCCGTCGACTCGACAGTCAACGGAACACCGATATGACCAGACCCATCAACAGCAGGACGCCTTATGCCACCTGCCCCCGCAGCGCCGTTGCCATTAAGCTCCACCAACAATGTGGAGGACAACGAGGGACCATCGCGCACCTTGATGTACTGTGTGCCACATGGCAGGCGCAGGAAGCTGAGTTGCAAGGAGATAGTTTCCTCCCCGTCAACCTAGATAGAGAAGTTATTTTTAATTACTATGCTTTAATGAATATGTATGTGGCTTTTGAAAGCGAAGTCTACCTGTATGAGCCAGAAACTGCGTCCGGGACAACTTTGCGTAGCCCCAGCTATGATGCGTTTGGGTTTCGATGAACCCAGATGCACAATGCAGCCACAACGGCAGCCAGGTCCAATCTCTTGATTAAGCTCAGTCACATTAGACTTGGTGAGCATGTGGCCGCTTGTCTCATAGATACAGTCCCAGGTGTCAGCAATGCTCTTGTTGCACTTCTCCGTTTGCACAGATGGACCCTACAAAATGTACGAGATAGAGATGAAAATTAATCTTTTATTCATTCGAGTGTTTGTTAGAGAAATGGTATTTAATTGGTACTTAGTACTTTTTAAATTATAACAAATATGCTATTCCTTTAAGTCCCAATACATAAACATAGATTCCAATAAAATTAATATAGTATTATAAGACTTTTCCCCTTAAGCAGATGTTAAGCATTTATTCATCAATTAACTCAGGTTCTTTATATTTCTGTAAAGACCAATCTTTACTGCATACATTCATATTAACAGAAAGGATTAATCAGAAAGTCTAAAATGTGTAAAGTTCAATCAAATACATTACTAAGGTGATGACATTTAATTTACGCATCATTTTCAATTAATTCCAAATTAAATTAAATTAAATATCAGTCTTTCAACAGTCCATTAGGGACAATGACTCAGAAACTCATATCTCAATGTAGATCTTAATTCAATAAAGTTTTTACTAAAATGATGGCACCTAATTTGTATGCAATTTTCTCGTGTTTAGTTCCAAATTATTATTTTTCCTATAATTAACATCATTACCCAACCATTTAAATATAAATTCAGCATTCGTAAAAATTAATCCTTAATATGTCCTTAATTTGGACGTATGTTTATTTATTTTTTTAAATAATAGTATGCACATCATCAAACCTCAACATATAATTGAGATAATTATTCTAATGTTCTTTCTCTTGTCATAGTCCCTTTCCAAAATGGTCATTCAGCTTCTTGTTCTCTTGTAGTCAGATGCACTTAATTTCACAATAAGTCTTATATTTGTAAGCATTTCCAACATTTCACAATAAGTCTTATATTTGTAAGCATTTCCAATATGCAATAAAATTGTTAATAGAAGAGATGTATCTCAAACTCGTCCTCTTCATCCAGTTCCTCTTCCTCGCCCATTGGACCTGAGGTGGTGCCCACCGTGGTCACACTGTGCGCAGATTTGGTGTCAATAATCTTATCTTCCTGTTTGGTTAGCGGCATAATAGCTGGAGCTGCTGCACTGCCTTCACTGCTCTCCTTCTTCACCGACACAGAAGAGCTGGAGCCCTCGGGCTCCTCAAGTGGCTCTTCGTCCATTTCGACTATGTCATCCTCGCGAGATGAGGACACATACAACGTGGTGCCCATCTCCACATCAATGATGTTGGCACGTTCGCCGCGCTTCTCAACATCGCCAGCCTGAACCTGTCCCTTGAGCAGACAATCGGGCAACGTCACACGCAGATCGGGCAGCGGCTTGCGCACCTCGGTCTCGAAGAGATCGCAAACAGCTGGCCGTGGCTTGTGTGGCATGAAGCCCATCTTGCCGGGAGTGTACAACTCTGATGTGGCGGTTTCAATCGTTTCTATAGATGGAGTCTTGGGCAGCTCAGCCGAATGCGAACTAACGATATTCATCAGCTGGGTAAGCAAATCAATGCGTGCCAGTTTGTTCATGGAGAGAGCTTCCTCGCGTACTTCTTGGATGACATGTGGTTCATCCACATTGGCCTCCTCCAGTCGCTCGGGGAAGAGCGTGACGCCCTGTTGGGTGATGATGGCATCGCGCACCGTTGCCTTGATCTGCTGAATGATGCCGCGCAGTCGCACAATCTCGCCCTCGTGCTGATCGTGCATCGCTTCCAAGTGCTTCTTTTCCAGCATCATGTTCTCGACGCGTCGACACAGCGATCTCACCTTACCAGCTGCGTCCTTGTTGGTCTCGTCCAACTGCTGCTCGGTTTTCTGTTGTTCCTCGTAGGCACGACGATATTGCAATGCCTCCACATACTTGGCTTTGAGTGTCTCGTAGTTGTGCGTCAATCCCTCGATGATCTTGATTTTGTTGATGGAGTTGCGCACCAGCTCGTTCTTAATCTGATCCAAGGCGCTGTACTGCTCGATGATCTCCTTGTGCTTTTCCTTCTGGTTGTTGTACTGCTGCTGTATCTTGATCTGCGACATCACCAGCATATCGATCTCCTTCTGCAGTGCAATATTCTCACGGATCAGGCGACGCGTGTAGCCCGCATTGCGAATCTCGCTGGAACGCGTAAAATCCTCCGAGACTTGCAGCAGCTTTGCCTCCACCTCCTTCTTGAGTGCATCCTTCTCAACAACAGCAGCTTGTTCCATGTTGTAGAGCGCTTCCTTGTGATATTTCTCCTTCTCCTTAATCTCCGACTCCTGATCATCGAACTTGGCGAGCAGCACATCGCGCTGAATGCGAAATTCGTCCAGCGAATTCAATTTGCCATTGAGCAACTTGATCTCCGATGTCAACTGATCGTGCATCGCCTTGTATTTGCCCTCCAAGTCCGCGATTTTCTCCTGGGCCACACGATTCTCCTCGTCACGCACCTTAGATACCTCTACCAAGCGCTCCTCCAGCTCCGTTATCGAATTATTACGTTCTGCAAGTGTTCGTTCCAAATGGGCAGCCACATCTGTGCGATCATGATCAATGTCCTGCAGCTTGGCAGTCATCACCACATTCGCCTCATCGAGACTCGCTAGATGAGCCCGAAGTCGGGCCAATTTCTGATTCAAGTCAGTGATTTGCAGTTCATAGAAGGTCCTGTCCACTTGTGACACCTTATTCGCCTCCTTATCCTTGGATTTGCTCTTCGATGACTTTCGTTTCGGCGGCATTGTGTAAGTTATAATTCAACTCTTAATTCGATTTAAATGAAATTTTGTGTACAAATGAATTCAAATGTATTTCGTCTGTTGGCATGCTAAGCGAAATTTTGTATTTTGTTTATTTATCAGCATTTCTGATAAACAAAAATTAACCGAATGGTTGTCAAGACAATGTGTGAAAGCTTTTAACATAAGCTTACGGCTTAGCACTGTCCTTAAAAGCTTTTACAAGTCTAACTTTTAACAACGTATTAATGCAACTCCTGATAATACTTACACCTGTATTATAATCTCACTTAAGCTTCATTTCGAGAGTGCTCGACATTATTCTAGCACAAAACAAAGCGAATATTCGTAAGTAAAAAAGCTCTGCAACTAGTATAGTTTTTTCACAATTGCTGCAAAAGACAAAAGTGTGCTGCAATCGCTTAATTTTCCTGTCGGAAGTTTTTCGATAATGAAGTGGAGCTTCGCCAACAATGGAGGACACCAGAGACAAAGCTCAACGGGATGCTCCATTGTGATATGGCAGGAAATGTAATTGCACCTTGCACGTGTAGCATATTTGCATTTGTATTTACACGTTGTTCTCATATTTTAATAGCACAAATACTCGCAACAATTACGTTTTTGTTTTGTGAATAAAAGTGGGAAACTTTTGTCTTGACCTTTTCTTGTTAGTTACTTAAATGCTGTAAAGGAAATGCTACATCAAATGAGAAATATTTTTGCATACCGAAGTTTTAAGTATCCAAGTATTTTTAAGATAACATCTAAAGTTACAAACAAAGCAACAAACAGACAGAAAAATATACAGATACAATTTAACCCTGACTCTGTTTTATATTCACAAACTATAAAAAGTTTTTCAATGCAATCTAATCTTAAAAATCATGAAAACTGGATTAAAGTCTAGCGATAGTTGAGATCTATCTGAATTACTCAGCAGAGTGTTCACAGTGCACATTAAATTTAGTGAATCGTTAAGTTATTTCATAGCATAGTTTGAGGCGCCAATCGCAAAACATGGCAAGCTCTGTATGTATAAAACTTGAAAAGGGTGGCAACATTGTAAATTTGCCACGCAATCTGGAGCAAGTGTCGCACTGTTGTAACAATCTGCCAGACACCCGAGACAACAAACATGGCCGCCGGCAATAGCCTATCCCCACTCCCTCTCTCTCTTGCCCTCTCTTCCTCACCCTTCACGCCTCCCACACAACCGAATCATACACACTAGGCAATGTGAACCCGCCCCGCCCCGCCTCGCCTCGCCCTCTATCACCATTTTTTTTTATTGTCGGCACAACAATGAGATATGGAGCTCGTAGTTGTTGATACGAATAGTGCACAAAAGGGAGGAGAAAGAGCAAAAGTAAAACATGAACTCAAATGTTAACCCGCCTAAGCTGCACACACGCACACACACACCGATACACGCAGACACATGTCTGTGTAAGCATGTGTGAGTGCGTGTCAGTGTGAATAAGTTGTGCGAGCTCAATTTATTGCATGAGTGCGAGCGATGAAGGCAGAAAGCGGAAGGCGAAAGGCAGAAGAGATGGCGAGTCAAAAGTAAAAGTAACAAGCGAAAGTTCTGCACGTAGCCAAAAAATTAGGATAGTAAATAAAATGCTTAACTTTAGAGATTTACACACAAGAATAGGAAAGGAGACTTAACAAGCGGAAAAGAAGACTTAACTTAGAAAGTACTACATATGTACATATGAACATAGATGGATGGCAGTTATGCATACCTCACAGAATTTGGCTCCATAACGCGGCGGCGGCGAATCACAGAATCGATAACGATTGCGCGTGCCTCCCAGGCAATTGGTCGAGCAAGGTGTCCACTCGCTCCAGCTGCCCCAGCCACCGGTGTCGGAATCTGTGAAGTTGCAAGCAGTTAAGTAGATTAACATTGACTCATACGCAGAGGAACTACATAAGCCTCTTAGAGACGGGGAGAAGTTGCACTTACCACTCACTGGCAAGGTGGGCACACAGTCCATGCGCACATCCGCCACAGCACCGGATATCGCCTGGCTGACATAAACGAAGCAGTACTCCACATACTTCTCGGAGAACAGTTCGCAGTTAAAGTACAGTGAGTGCTGGCTCTTGATGACCCGCTGCTCGGCAACGTAGTGCAGCGTTGTGGGTGGCTTCAGTGAGGCGACATCGGCACGCAACTTGGCATAGAGACGCACTCGATCGCCCTGCTCGAGAATGCAGCCCGGATACTCATAGAGGACGCCCACACCCGAGTGTGGATCACAGGGAAAGATGCTTCTCGCATACACATTGAACACAAACTCGTCGCTCCAATCCACGCTGATCAAGCGCCGCGTCGTCGGCACATTCAGAGTGGTCAGCATTGGACGCAATTGCACCGCATAGTTCCCTGCCAGACCAAACAGCTCGCAGCCCAGATGCAACGTCTTCAGCTTGGGAAAACCGCGCACCTGCTCGGCAAAGAGCACGCTCGACTTGGACACATTACTCAAGCTGTGAGCACAGCTGCGATCCTTGCCACAATAGACAAGCTCCAGCCAAAACTCGGGCAACGACGGCTGCTCCCCATGCAGGGCACGCTCGCAGTTGACTTCCGGAAAGCGCAACGTGACGTTCACCGGCGATTTGGGATACGTGCGCAACGTAAGCGGACTCACAATCATCTCGGCACTGGGCCATCGCACGTCCAGCGTCTGCAGCAGTCGCTCATCCTGCGACGGCATCAAAGTGGTTGTGGTCAGCTCATTGCTGACTTCATTAGAGTCGATTGTGGTGGTCTTGAGATTCCTAACCACCTGCATCTCATAGAGACCACCGCGCACAAAGGTCTGACACGGCACCGTGATCTGGGTGACGTTCTGTCGCGGATCCGGAAAGAGCGGTATATTCTGGACAATCTCTTTGCGTCGTCGCTGCAACACCACCGAACTCCTGTTGCTCTCCTCGGCGGCAGCATCATTAATGATTTTGCTAATGACTAAAGTGCTCATTATGGTGTTCAGCCTGCTGCTGCCCTCCGCATCCATGTTTAAGTGGGTGTCGCTGACATTCAGTGTTGTTGTTGTTGTTGTTGTCGTTGCTGTAACCGACTCTGTTGTTGTGGTTGAAGGCGAAATTTGTGCATCGTCCTCGCTGAATTGGATCTGCACATGCAGGTCGCCGCTGAGTGCAGTGAATGTGCTTGGGGACATCAGGCGACCCCTTCGAACAGCCAGCACGTGACCTTTTGTTGAAATCGAGTCACATTCACCAAACAGAATCGTCGAGAGGGGGTTGGAGTTGGAGTTGGAGTTGAGTTCAGTTGAAGTTGGCAACGAACAAAACGAACAAATTAATCATCACATGCAAAGAAGAGAGATAAGAATTATGCACAAGCCTTTGTAATTTATTTCTTATTGTCTGACAGCAGCGGGAGTTCTGCTCTCGTGTCACGCCCTCTTTCCCATCGCATCACGCCCTCTGCTTTGTTGTTGGTTAAGTGCCTTCAGTTGGTGGCATAGGCAAAACCGAGAAAACGATTGCGATTGCGATTCCGAATGGGAATGCGAATGTCGGAACGAATGATGAATGTTCTCGCTCACATTCCTAATGTCATCCTAATGGCAGCCACAAACAGACAGCGACTAAACGATAGCAGTGACATCTTTAGGCCAAAGTGCCATCACTAACGGGCTGCGATTTTGATGGATTGACAAATTTGTGAGGCACTCATAAATAATGAGTATTTAATAGGTGCAAGACAATGACTTGATGCTAAAGTAAAAGAAAAGTAATAGTACGAACTGAAAGATTGTTTTCTAATAATGTCATCTTTATCTCAAAATGATTGATTGCTTAGAATGACAGATAGAAGTTTCTTATTGACTTGTGAATATTAAAAATTTAACAGATAGTAGACAAAGTAATTCTGATTGATTAAGTGAATGATTGATTGTTAAATCAATATTAGTTCATAATTAATGAAAATAGAGGTGAAAGTTCGAAAATAAAGAAATTAAGTCTTAAGGATGTATTCTTTAGGAAAATAGCAATCTCTTTTTATATTTCTAGGTATAAATGAAAGTGAAAGACTGTCTTTACTGACTGACTTTAGACATCTTTTCTTTAGAGGAATAACAATCAAAGCGTCAGCAAAGTAAAAGGCTATCGTACTTAATTAACTTTGAAGGATGTTTTCATTAGACAAACAACAATCTTTATTTACCTCAACTTAGTCTTGACTAATGTAAGCAAATGTAAAACAACTTTTGTAAAGAACATTTAATCGATTCGTGTTTTTTCCATTTCTCGCTTCTCTCTTTTAAAAAGCTATTTGAGCGCTGATTGACAAGAAATGTCAATGAATGCAACATTATTGGAAATGATGTGAATGAACTAAGTCAATGATTGAGCGTAACTCAATTTGAGCAGGAAGTGTTACAGATCCAATTCAGATTGCGTTTTAGCTGAATAACAAAATTCTTTGAATTGCTTTCAAGTGCACTATTTTGAGGGGTTGTTCTTTCTCCCTTTTATCCTTTTCCTTGTAATTTATCTGGGTTTTTCTTTACCGCAAAGAGTCACGACACTTTCGACTTTGCACCAAGGGTGCTAGTTATGAGATAAACTTAGCACCCGAAAGAACATCTTTACCTATTCTAAAGGGCTTAATTCCCAAGACAACCTCATAGATAAACATACCATAAATCAGTCTTAGGCTTAAAGGTTAAATAAATAGAATAAAAGTATTTCGCAATTGGCATTACTTTTATGAAGAACAAAGACTAATTCCTGACAAAGTAACGCTTGGTTTATGATAGATGCTGCCAAGAGAAAGACAAATACGAGAAGGCAAAAAAAACAGAAAGGAGGACAACACACAAATTGGAGATTCAGACGTTCTTTCATTTACATCGCACCGGGGGCGACTGTCACTCACTTGTGGAGGAGCAGCAGTAGCATAGAAGGAACATTATTGATGATATCATAATCTTCCACTTGACTACTGATTTCAGGCCTGACGCTGACGTGCCAACTGTCTTCTTCCGCTTTCGATTCGTTGGCATTTTCCTTCTTGTGCGCTTCCTTCGAGCCATCGTCATCTCTGGTCTAGTCGTCACTCGATGTGGCTCTGGCTGTTGCTGTGTTCTTGATGTTGGTGTTGTTGTCTCGGGGCAAGACGAATTGAGCCGTTATTGTTGTGGCAAGCTCGGCGCCTTACCAGACATACCCAATACCCAGCTCAAGGGGTGGTGAGTATTCGTTCTTGGCAAGGGGTCGTCGCTCAACCGAGTTGGGTTTGCAATTCACTTCTGTTATTTATTTGTATTGTGTTCGTGGCGGTCGGAACGCTTTCAGATGCTCCATTAGAAATTAATGTCAATGGCTTTCGCTCCAGCATTGCTGTAAAGAAAATGAAACACACAAAAAGCAAAAAAGAAATCGTTAAAACAAATTGAACAATAACTTGTCCAAAAGTCGAGATGTTGCTCTAAGTTATGATCCCCCGCAACGCAAAAGGAAGAAAGCACTAATAAATTGTCTATTATTAATTCAATTTTCTATGAAAATGATTAAAATACAAAAGAGACCTGCGACAAATGGCTATTTGATATCCTTAATGGACATTTTCCAATGTAACGCGAGTGCGATGGAATTTTGTTTATTATCCACAGCAGCTCATGATTTGCTGTTTTAACGCAATTTATCCATTGTTCTCCCCTTGGCTAGCGAGCTGTTTAACGACCTGCTTAGAGGCATTCACATTTATCTTTCATCATATTAAAATAAATATTTGCTTGGCCAGACTCTTGTTTGTTTATTTTCGCTAAAATTTTGATGAAATGCGCACACACAACAAATGTGTTTTCATAAATAAAATCGCCCAATTACTAAGCTAAATTCTTAACACATTTTGATAACTGATCTGCATTAATTTTAACGGAATAAATTTCGGAATTTGTTGGAACAACCCATTTAAGGTTTGTTTTTTCTGTGTTTTGTTTGTAAAATCCGACTGTCATTTAGCTGTGTCCGCTCATTAATTACTATTGCGTGAGTCTGTTCATTATGTCAGCTGTGCAGTGGATCTTCCAGTTGGTCTAATTTGGTTTCGACAACCATCCTAATGGGAGGTGGTCCACCAAAAACCACACGTGCCACAGCAGGGTGATATTTCAAATAGCTTTTCCCGAAAACGGGGGATGATAATAACAGTTAAATGTTTCAAGCACATTGAAAACCATCAAAAGGAAAAATGCTTAAATATTCTGTGCACAATCTAACAACAACAAAAATACTCAGAGCGATAAACACTTTCAACAGACTGAATGAAAATGGCATAATAGAGCAATAAAATTGAAACATTTGTATGACTTAGGCGTACTTATAAATATTTTAAGCACATAAATGTGTTATTTATTAGAACTATTTTTACTCCCTTTTTAATATTGTGAGAGACAAAATGTATTTCACGTTTTCAAATATTCAAAACGAATTTCAGCATCTAGTTGCCCTTTGGCTTTTTAAATAATAATTTACTTTTTTTTTGCTATTCTAACATTGCAAGAAAAAATAAAAAATGCCACATATTCAATTTAATAAACAATTTTCATATCAATATTTAATATAAAATCAAATTTATTGTCACTCTTTTTATATATCAGTCTTTTCTGACTTTTCACATACAGTGAAATTTGTATCTCGCCTGCCAAAAGTGTAAAATATGCGTGAAATATTTTCAATAGAGCGCCGCCTAACAGTTTCACTGTATTTAAATTTAGCTTGAATCAGATATGCTAACCATAAATTATTGACAACAACGACAGCAGCAGCCAAACTCCCACAAAGTGTAATTTTCGCTTGGGCTCTTTGAACCAATTAAAAGCCCCTGATATGAAATCCCATGTTAAATTGCAAATGTGTTTTGTAACACTAAACGGGAGGCACAACAGCAGCTGCAGTGTTAGCTACTGAGACTAAATGACCAAGCGATGGGCTAGTAGTAAATTTACAATCAATTGCACATTTTACACTGCCAATCATTCAATCTTTCTCTGCTTACTCTCCGTCGCCGTCTCCCTCTGCCTGTCTCTCTCTGTATCTATCTTCTATCTCGGCACCAGCATCATCATAAATATTGATGGAGCGTGGAGCGTGGAGCGTGGAGAGAGAAGCGAGTGAAAGACTGTGCGTAAATCTGCCTTTAATGTGCCACATGGGGGTCCGCCGAAAACTATTAACTGCACCAAGCGACCGCCCATTGCTGAATGTTTCCCAATGTGTCCTGTGCCTCGGCCTTCTGCTTTCGGTATCTGCATCCTAATGCTGGGCAGACTTGTCGCAGCGTGGAAAATCAAAGCAATTGCGTCTGCAAATTGCGAATTTCAAAGAGGAGGAGACTAGCCGACAAAAGTGGGCAGCAAAAGGTTGCATGTTGTGTTGCTGTTGCTGTTGCTGTTGCGAGGGCAGTTTGATAGGCAAAATGTCAATGGCCCCGTGCATGACCAGTTGGCGTGTGGCGTGTGGCGTGTGGAGTGTGGCATTGTGGCAGTGAGGCAAGCAGTGGCTCGTATTTCCGCCCTTGTCCTTACTTGATTATACTTTCTGTGTGCCTGCCTCGACTTTTCCATGCCATGCACATTTTATAGACTTTAACTTTGTGTATGTGTCCTGTGTCCTCTCTATTCGCGACGGGGTTGGAATTTACCCGAGTGCTGAAATGCGCAGCATAAAAAAAAAACAGAAAAAAAACCGAAATGAAAACGACAAGAAAGAATGAAAAAAGGAAATGCATACAAAATATATATGTAAGGGAAATGCTTGGCTCGCTTCGAATACGCTTGTCGTATTCAAACATTTACACGCTCTGTTTACCTCTAATCAGTAGATAAGCATGAGAACACGCTCACCACAAAATTATATTTACTACTCTGCATGCGGTGTCCCCTTATCCCCTCATCCCCTCATGCCCTCATGCCTTGCAAAATGTAAATAAATTTGTGAAAATGCGCAGAACCCTAATGGATTTTAAAGCGTTATTATGTCATCAATGGGCTTACGACAATGTGTGTGTTTATTAAATTCATTCTTAATTCATACATAACATCAAAATATTCATATACTTTGCGGCAGTTTATTTAAAGAAGATTATCGTTCAATGTGCTTAGTAAGTTGACTGAATGCTAAAGCGATGCATGTGCACAGAAATGATTCAGTGATAAGCACATTTTAAACAAACATGTTCAGCACTACACAGAGAAAAAAAATAAATTGCAAAACTTGAGTTTTCCATCCTTAAAAACAAATCTTGAAATTTTGATATAGGTTTATAATCGGGTATTTCCCATAAAATGTTGATCTTGTCTTAAGAATTACATTTTTACTTATTTAAATCATGATTGAAGATTTTTGATTTTATCACAATGTTTTTCTTGCATAATTAAATAGTAAAAATAATCGACATAATACAAGTAGTTATCAAAAAAACATAGCTTCTTTTAAAAAATACTATTTGGTATTAAATTTAAGAATTTTGGTATTAAAATATGAAGTATTTTCATACTTGGGTTAACTAAATTTGGGATTATTCAAATATCAAACCTATTCTGACATAATTCATTAACCACGGTTGTTTTTATAATATAATATTCGACATAATTGGAATTGGTAACAACAAAGCCAGTTTAATTTAAGAAATATTATTTGGTATTAAATTTAGGAAGTTTAGTATGAAAAAAATTAAATATTTCCTAAACTAATTCCAGGATTATCCAGATATTGAACTTTATCTCACATTCCTCGCATTTACCCCGACTTTTTTCAGTGTACATAACTTAATATTATTTTGAGGATTTCATTACACAGTTTCACAGCACACACATTAAAAATGGTTTATTAAAGTGTTTATCAAAATGTTTATTAATACTTAAAGATGGCGTCTCTTTTAGTGTGAGCATAACCCCGAAATTTAATAGCTCTTTGATAGCCGACAGCAAGAAAATTAAATATTTCCTGCGGCAATGTGATTTGCACTGCACTTTAAATGTTATATTTAAATAGCTATGGGTTTTAATTGCACTTTACAGTGCAGAAAGAGACAACACAAAAACCTTTAAAAATATTTATGCTTGGATTGTTTTCGTTTAGCAAAAACATTGCTGTTAATTAAAAGCGTTGCACAATGCAATTTTAATTGCAGAAATTATTGATCTCAAAAATGCAAAAAGCTCTTCAAAGACGAAAGAAATGCTTGAGAGTCACTTGAATCAAATTTAAGCTTCCTTCAGCTGCAATGCTGAGGAATTTCATTAAGCAAGAATGGCAAGAAATAAAATGAAATGTTAGTTAACAAAGAGTGGAATGAAATAAACTGAAAATGTTATTGCAAACAAAAAACACAAAAAAAAATGGGCAACCGCATTTTCCTTTCCGCTCTCCCTTTTATCGCCTCAACTTATGACAAACTCGAGCAAATCTTTTGGCTTTCTTTACGTTCCGCTCTTGTTTATTTCGGGTTACCTTAAACTACATTCGAGTGCTATAAGTAGAACCAGGTGAGTCGACAGACAGTGACAGCAGCAGCTGCTACAGCTACTGGAGGGGAAGCAACGAGGGCAAGTGCTGCTTTTAGTCATGACAAAACTGCACTTGACCCCAAACCCCCCAAAAATATATGTATATATAAAGTGTACAAAGCAAACAGCAAAAACTGACAGCTGTACAAAATATTACGTATACGCGCTGTTGCATTTGACTGGCAGCATAAAAAAGGAAATGATTTCCTGAATGCGGATAGAGATTACGTGTGGGATTGGCGCGATGTCAACTTTATAGCTATGGCCATAACCATGGCAATGACCCGCAACAATAGTTTATGAGCACTTCTTCAGCTAGACCAATTAATTAAGTAACACAATTTCACAGTTCGCTTTAAAGTTGCATGTGCAACGAATCGTGTGGACGCGTATCGGATGCGACATGCAAGCGACAAGCGAGTGCCACACAAATTATCGGCAAATTATGTGACAGACGCGATTTTCCACAACAGCAGCCATGACAGCAGAAGCAACAGCAGCAGCAGCAACATGAAGTCAGGATGAGAATGAGGATTGACTGACTGCATTGCAATATGAAAGAGAAAGAGTGTTAAGCACTTCCGCTTCTGCTTAGTTAAAGCAAGTGCTAACAACACACACACGCACACACTCGTAGTGGTAACTCCCTTATCAAAACTAAGTAAGTCTAGTCTGAGGGAATATTAAAATAGCTGCCACGCCCACAAACCCACACACACACATTTACGCGACACCCACAACACACACACTAGACACACAGTGCACACACTAGTCCAGTGGTTGAGTTTATCCTTAGTGCTCTCCACTTTATGTAGCTGTCGTCATATCTCGGCGCCAGGTGAGTTCAGCTCAACCCCCTTTCAACTCTCATTGCCGCCCCCCTCCTTACCCAATGAGGTCCATTTAAAACAACTCAGACGGGCGAAAGGGGTGACTCTGCCCATATGGAAATACGCCTGCATACTTATAAATAAAAAAGGCTGAAGAAGAAAGCAACAACTGCTAACATACGTCGTACACAGCAAGAAACTTAGAATATTAAGTGAAGTCCAAAACAAATGCACATAAAAAAAATAAATTATGTGATTTGCACATACGAAAACAGAATCATATTTTAAGCAAAGGCTTCGGTTAGAACTTTAGACAGCAAAAATCATCGGATAAGAAACAAAATCAATCAAACATGTATAGTATATTGATGCATACAACTTTAATGTTTCTTGCTAATTAAATAATATACTAATACAATATCAATATACCAACTTTATTTGATAACTTCCTCACAGCATACTGATTCAATATACCAACTTCATTTGATAACTTGCCACAGCATTAATGACCCATAGCTTAATTAACAAGGAAATACATAAAATAAATAACTTAGTTTACTTTTAACTTGTATTGTACATTTTTTTTGCCACAACAGGCACATATCTTGCTAAATAAATGATACTGACTCAAAATACTAAATGTATATGATAACTTCATTGGATAGCTTTCTAATTCTTTATACTAACTCAGTTACTCGATTGGAGAACTTGCTCCAAGCATTAATACAAAATGTAACCATAGCTTTATTAACCTAGACTCAACGAAATATTTAATTTAGTCTACCTAAATATATATTTAGTTTAGTTTAAAAAAAAGTGGTTCTACTGTGATTATCAATTATTAACTTGTTTCCTTAATAAATCAGTATTCTTATATACCAATTTTGTGCCAAATTCATAAATTTAAAAACAAACTATCTATACAATACATATCTACATTTTTGACATTAGAATATCGTATGACAATTTTAGCTAGTTAATCTTTTCTCTCAATGTACGCATACTTACGTATGCACAAACAAACACATGTACATACATACATATGTATGTGCCATACATTCATACACATTCGCATAATGTACAATGTTCTATGCACATATGGCCAGACAGCCGGAGGCAAATGCTTGGATTGCATGCAAGCGAATGCTGAAAGGACCCCGACCCCCAATTGACAAGGAGCATAGAGCAAGAGAAAGAAAGAAAGAGAGAGAAGAGAGGGAGAGAGCAGAGAGGTGGCAAGAGTGTCAGCAGCTCCTTGGGCTACCTCTGGCTCAAGCCTTATGAGTTTTGCCGCTCGACTACTCAATATTTGACTAGCTTCGTCTATCGTCTATGGGCATATCAGCAGCTTCTAAGCAGCTCTAACAATGAGCACTGCGCAGTGGCGTCCTCAAGGGGGAGCGCCAGCAGTTACTTACTATTACAAGTAAACTTCAACTATTTGCAGTTCAACTTTCACTAACAACTTTCACCTCACAATGCAATTTAACCAGCTGCTAAGACTTGTGCACAAGTTATGCTCTACAGTAATGCATAGTTTAACAAGGGAATGCACTTGGCATGTAATTTGTAGAATTTGGATTATAACATGCTTATTAGTAAGTACTTGTATAAGCAATTAAATGCCTATTGCATACTCGTATTAGAGGATAAGCAATTTGAGCATACGATTGCGAAGAGCACACAAATAAAATTGCTTTGATAGTATTATTTGTTTATTATAGAAATATAAAAGTCACTGACTCTTAATGAAACCAAAGTCAAAAGGTAATTTAGAAATTTTTAAATTTTTACGAGTATTAAAAGCAATAATTAGCAAGTAAGAAATCTAAAAGAAAGAAGGACTGTGAGATACCCGCTACCTATTTTAAATAAAAGCAGAACAGTGCGGTATTAATTTTAAAATATATCAAAATAATATACAGTAAAAGTACTAAATTCAAAATATACCATAGAGTGCCAAATATACCAGATTGTCAGCCAAAGCAACTAATACCCGATTAGCAACCAAATTTCCAGTAATCATTAAAACTATAGTTATTAGTGTCTAACCAAGATCAAGAATATATATATAAGTATACAACTTTTGTATTCCGGTTGTAGATACCGAGGGAAGAAAGTAACTTGAAAGTATCGACTGAATAATTCTTTCGTTATTTTATATTCTGAAACTACGAAATCGAGCAAATTTAATAGAAATCTAATCAATATTATAAACTTAATAATAAATTTTCTCAAAACAGTAAATTCTATATGCTACCTTAAGATGCAATATCAATGTCATAAACTGCTTTAACATAATATAATAAAAACAAAAATAAATGTGTTTCACACAACTTTTTTATAATACATAATTCAACAGTCTCAAAGCAGCATAAAATTGCATTTGAATTTAATTTCTTTGTTATTTATTAATTAATATTCCATTGTTATTAAACTAATTCTCTATTATTTCTGATAACTTCCTTTGTTGTCCCCTCTTTCGCTATGCTTACGCCTCTGTTGTTGCAATTGACGATGCTTCGAAGCAGAACCAGTGACTGAACCATAAACTAAGACAGAGCAGACAACAACAATTTATCACATTACACACCCGCATACACACTTCCAAATGTGTGTGTGTGTGTGTGTGTGTTAACATGTTCTGCAGCTTTAGTTTTGGATGCAGCAGAAGCAGCAGCATCACTCGAATGTGCATATGAAGTCGCTTTGCCATGTTGTCAATTGATATTAGAACGGATTCTGTGGCTGCTCTGTGCAATGTCCGTGTTTGTGGTGCACAGAGAGACTTCTGGGAGCTGTTGGGCTTTCCATTGAATGGTTCCGACTGCCTCGAGATATGCACAAAGGAGATGCCAATTAATTAATTAAAAGACATGCAAACAATTTAATATTTGGATTTGAAGGCAGTTGCCAATATCGAAGCGGGGAAATCAAACGCATATTATGAATTATGTTGTTATGACCACAAACTATGTGTGCAAGCATGAATACACACACACACACAATCGCACACACACACTCAGAAATACCACTAAGTATATTGCAATCGATTTTTGAAACCGCAGATAAAAAAAAAATTCTGTGGTGAGAATATTATTGAATTGTGGGTCAATTGTGAAGGGGATGAAACCACGCGAAATAAACTGGGACAAACCGAAATCACGATATGGAAACCACACAATCGAAAAACCAGAAAAAAAGAGAAAAGAACGCAGCATACAAACAACAACAGCTGAATCATAGATTCATATTTGTCTTAGGAACTGAATCCCGTCAAGCGACGCCACAGTTTTCCCCAGATATTCCTCTTTGGTTGGTGGTTGTGTGATTGTGTAGCCACATCTCATTTAGTGATTGTTATGCTCGATTTGCTATACATATTTATTTAGATTTATGCTGGGCTGCTGCTGCTGCTGCTGCTGGCCCGACTTCATTAGATGTCATTGACGTCTCAAACAGCTGGATACATTCCCCAACTGGCTCCTCCCCTTCCGCCCTTCCGCCCTTTTCCTTACTCTCTTCTTTTTTTGTGCTGAGTTGTGAATTTTTAAGGCCGACTTTGCGGCGCCACCGAATTGATTTCTATTAACCGGAGACGCCGCAATGTTGACAGGCTACAAACATAAGCAATTTAAATGTATTATGTCGCATTATGTATTAATGTTTAAAGCAGTTTAAAGCTAAGCTGATGCCTGACATTTGATAAAGTGCCTCTTTTGTTTTGGGTATTAAACTTCATTTTTATTTCGATAATTCTGTGATTTAATTCTCTCTGTTATTTAAACCATCCAACATCAACAAAAATAACACAAAGTGCAGCAAATTTTTATACCCGCCCCCATTTAAGATTACTGAAAGTTTGGTTGCAAACAGATAAATATTTTAGAAGTTATTTAAGAAATAATTCTGGTATACTTTGTGCTCTAAGGTATAGTTTAAATGCAGTACTATATCAATATACCAAATATAAAAGTTGGTATATTTTAGTATTTATGGTATATAATTTTGGTATATTTTAAGAATAATAGTGTTTTGCTTTTATTCATTATCAGTAGCGGGTATATCACAGTCGAGCACACTCGACTGTTGCTTTCTTTATGTTAGATATAAAATATAACTTATTTATAAAAAGTTTGTTAGATGCACACTCTCGCAGGGAGATCCCGGGGGTGAAATTCTGTAGCTCAAAATAATAATGCTGCAATAATGTTGTTGACAGCGCAATAACAATTTTTCACTGTTTGACTCTTTTCTATAAACACTACTATGTGTGTATTATTATTAAATTCCACATTTCAACTTTTTCAATTTAACACTGCTTCAGGCATTAATTTAGCACGTTTCATTTCGTATTATTGTAAACAGATAAATATAACATATTTACTTTTTACTTTTTGCCATTGTAAAATTCAAATGAAGCGCGTCCCAAATAACTGTGCTACACTTTTTTTCGCATTGTGAAATTCAAATGAAAACAGACCCATATAAGTATGCTATCTTTTTTTTGCTTGCGAAATTCCATAGAAGAATTGAATCCACAGTTGAACTGTTTGCTAAAAATAGAATAAGAGAATTAGCACAACTATCTCTTGAGACCGGCATGCAGAATCACAAGCCAGAGAGAGAACTGCTCGCTTTTTGCTTTTATTTGTTTTAAATATGCAACAGTTGCGATTGCTCAACGAAGCCACAGTAATTGCTGTATGAAATCGTGTTGTTGGTCGGCAGTGGCTTTAATTAATAACTAAACACGCGGCTGAATAATGAAAATGTAATGTATGCGAAAGTATTTGCGGCATGCTTCCAGTGCTTACCAAAAGCACTTGTGCAAGCATCCCAATTAATTATACGGGTTTTGCTAAATGAGTTTCAATATCGTGTTTTGCATTTATTTTTTCCATAATTTTTTGTGTAAACTCATGAATAAAATTACAAAAAAAGCAAAAAATATTTGGAACGCGCAAAAATGTAATCAACCAAGGGATCATTAAATTTTTCTATTCTATCAGAGACCAGGGTCCGAGAGTCGAGGAATCTGCATACAAACTACGGTTTCTGTCGTCAGCTGGCCTTCAAATTTGGCTGTCGGATAAATCTAATTTGAATACGCGCAGAAATGTTCGTCCCTCGCCTCCCCGTTTGTGGAGAAGCGACTGCCAACAGACACATCATAGACGGCACCTCCTTATCGTTGCCACACTTTTGAGACAGGAATGCTTGCTTGGCAGTAAACTCATAAATAAGACGCCGACGAGGGGGGCGAGAAAGAAACGAAACAGTCAAGTGAGATTGAGACTAAGGTGAACCAGGAAGCAACAAACCACTCAACACCTGGAAGGGGGAAACATCATGAGCAGATGGAGGCGAGGAAGGAGGAGTGGAAGCTGGAGCTGGAGGCAGCAGCACAGTGGCTGCGATTTATGTGTGTGCCGTCAACTGCCAAGCGCAAGTAAATTAAATTTGTTTTTTTTTGCTGTTTTTGTATCTCTGGTAATGAAATATTTTATTGAATTTTATTGCTGTCGAATTTATAGCACACATGTAAATTGGATTTTTTGAGTTCGAAGGCATTTTTACAGCGTGTGTGAGCGCTTGGCATCGTCATCGTCATCCTGTAAGCGGATGCGGCAATTCAGTTTAATTTTATAAGCTATTGTCCTGGAAATTACAAGACTTGATTTACCCACAAGTGGGCACTCCGTTGAGGTGCTTCCGCCAGCAACTTTCTATTTTATAAAAACAATTTTGTGCTATCCTCACGGCGATATAGTTAAGCAGAGCATTTGGATTAAGATCTTTTTGTTGCTCTAACAAGTTCTGTTGAAAATATTATAGAGAAAAGTAAGTAACTTGTTTTCTGCTTTTCTGTTTTATAATTGTAAGGCATTGTTGTGAGAGAGAACTTTCCATTTCTATAACCTTACCACAATCTCTCAAGTCGATTTCATTTATGTCCGGCACTTAGATTGCCTCTGCAGATAGTTGAAGAACTTCCCTTTCATAAGTGGCATATCAAAGTCAAAAGAGCAATTCCCTGGCTTTTTGTTTAGGTCAGACCTTTGCTGTTTAATACAATAGGCTTTGGCGCTGTAAATGACAGCATCTGATTTCCTTTGCTCACAGGTAGGAAAAGACCTAAAGCGAGCCTGTAAATTGCTTTACGTATCTGTCTGGGGAAATAGACTTTCAGTAGTTGTGTTTAGCCACAAAAATGCAAATAAATGTCAAATGCTTTCAGCGGCATAACGTTGAAAACTTTTACTTCAACTGAGAATAAACTAGAAACTTATGCAATTAAGTACACTGCAAGTTCTTCAAGTGGAAACGAAAAGCGAGCTGCGAGGCTGCGAGATGCGAAAACCAAAGAGCCAACACAGCCCTGGAAACGCATCAAGCAAAATTGAATGACTCTTGGCAAGAAGTGAGCAAAAAGCGAGCTAGCAACTTATTTCAGCTAAATGAGAAAATTATTATACGCACCCAAGAAAATGGCACCAAACAGTCCAAGGATTATTATACTATATAATATAGCATACACTCGGATAAATTATGTATTTGGATGTCGGCTTGATTCGCAAAAGTGGACCTCAAACTCAAGCAAACAGTGCGTAAATTTTGCCATTAGTTGAAGTTGAAGTTTAAATTACAATTAAACACAGTGAAGCCATCCAAAAGAACAACGTTTCCCTCTTCAATAGTCGGACGTTGTAATGCGATACGATTGGCAGTGTGTCTGTGTGTATGAGGATTCAGTACTTACAGCACGTTCGGAAGCCCTGTGAGCCAATGTAAATTGTTGGCTAAACCAATTACTAATCCAAGGATTCTTTTCAAGCCAACGCTGAGGGGTATATGCATTGACTTTCGATATAATCAACACTTAGCAGGAAATTGCAAAATTCATTAAGGTTTGGAAGGAATGTAAATAATAAAAGTATATCATCTAGGGTCTGCCATATACAATTATATTTTAATATATTATCGGTTATATTAGTAAATATTTGGAAAAGTTTTATTTCATTTGAAGATTACTTAACTATCAATTTTCATCATCTCACTTTAACACAATTTCTGTATTACATTTTCAAATGTAAAAAAGTGTTTTAAGCTCGTTATCTTTACATGAAATTTGTATAAATATTAAAAAGATAAAGAAAATATATTAATTGAAGTATGTATGTCTTCTACAATCCCAAGCTACTTGATGTTAATTTTATAAATAATAAAGTTGCAATAATATTCCGATTAAAATATTATCGACAAATTATTGTTTTAAATTCATTTATAAACTAGCACAACAAAATATATTTCTATTTTTCAGATCATCTATTTCGCCTATGGTATTTAAAAATACAACATTAAAGTATTTAAAAATTCTTTTTGAATATTTCTATTCTGATATTTATGTAAATACTGTTCTATTCCAATCTGTGATATTTATCTATTATACTTCTATCAATTTTTCCATTTTGACATGAAACAATGAAAGAATTTTATCAAATACTTTTATTATATTTTTTAGTGTGTGCTAGTCTCAATACAATTTCAATTACGACCATCTCCTGAAGCCACTTTGCAAATATTTAATTAAAGAGCTGCAAAATGAAAAAACTTTTGTTCTTTTTAGAATGTGTGAAGGGTGTGCATGAAAAATATTTAATATACAATCAGGTAACACTAAACTGCAGGACTTCATTTATGTTAACTTGCACAACATGATAATACCATCAGCCAGCTCAAAAGATTCTCATTAATTATAAGCTTCTAAGGGAAGTCTCATGTTCTTCGTTTGCAGACAGCTTCGCCAGCTGCAATGGCCGAAGATTTAATGCAAGAAACAACGACGACGACGTCGACGACGACACTAAACTACTAAAACAATCTGTGGGCTTTAGTTTGGACGATGGCAAAAACTATTTGCAAATTAAATTAAAGAAAAGCAAACTAAAAGTTTTACTCTTTGTGTTGTGCTTAACTTTGCAAGATGACAAGCGAAGGTTAAACTAACTTTAAATATTTTACATCCACTGTCAGTTGCCAGTGTGGTAATACACAATATTTTTTTTGTTGTTTTTTTTTATGAACTCTTTGCTCTTTCTCACCGTCTGTCTATCCTCCACATTTAACTCCCCTGATTCGCATGCTTGTGTCCCTTGGTCGCTTGGCAACCTGAGCAAAGAATTTTCTGCACTTTTTAATAGTTTTTCATTTGGAAAACCACTAAAAAGTTTGCTGTGCTTCAGTTTTAAATACTTTTACCGTTCGTTGCGTTTTTCATCACCCATCACAAAAAAGAATGTTGTTACATTTTATGAGTGTTAAACGTGGCATATGCGTAATTTTCACTTTTCCCCAGCCATTTATTTAAAATATGAACACAAAATACCCATTTCACTTAGTGCTCGCTCTCTTTCTCTCTTTCTCTCTTGTTCTCTTTCTCTGTTTCTCTTACTTCCCTTGGCTGTCTATCGCATGTCAGTAATTCATTATTTTACTACCTCACGATGTGTGTGCAGTTTGTGGCGTTCTTCGCCACTTTTATTCCATTTTTGGACAACCCCCACTAAGGTCAGCAGTGTGCAGTTTCACTCCAAAGGAAACCGACAACAACTGAAATGGTGTTTTTCTTAACATTTGAGCAAATTATTTGGACTTTCCCTTTGTTCATGCTGTCGATTACACTGTCTGGCCTGTCATTCAGCCGAGTAATATGCTATATCACGTAGCTAGTAATTATCTTGCGATATTGTAAACCAATTTACGTTATTACAATGCTTTACGTACTGCTGACTCGTTGACTATAGCATGCGAACATATTTCTCCGACTGTTTGTCTACACTGAACAAAGTTCGAATAATATTATTTTACGATTTCTATGGAATTCAGTTAAAGTACTTTCACTGTAAGAAAATAGTATACATGATGTTGAGCTAGTTGTTTTTCTTTACAGAACAAAGCTATAATAATATTGATTTTCGAGTTATATTTAATTTGAAAGAAGGTATTGATATGAGTGTAAATATTATTCATAGGTTTGTGTATACACTCAAGTCTGGTCTTACATAGCTAACTCATTTGTAATGCCTGTTCATAATATTCTATATTTTATATACGGACTTTGATAAAAATATATAAATTCATGAGATCTTTATAATAAATTACTAAACCAACATAAATGTTTGCAGATTAACAGATTAGAGTGTTGACATTTATGTATTTCTTAAGTTTAGAAAATAATTTTTGTTCCGTTTTGAACTGCCTATTTAGAGTAATTTGTCTAGATGTCGAGATGTAAAGTCATACCCAAAACCCGATTATATTTATACACATTTCTTCACTTTTTTTTAAGGAAAGTTAAGAAATTGTAAGACAAGTTAGAACTGGGTTCAATGCAATTTGTTAGTCATAGCTCACATAATTTCTAAGAACTTTGAATTCCAAAGTTCGGACAAATAAGAAAAGAATAATTATCATATCTTTGTTTATCGTAAATGTTTATCAAATTTTTGTCGGCTCACTTTAAGTGAGCTTTATTTTGGTACACTTTCAATTGATTATCCCATACCTGTCCGTCAGCTAAAAAACACCCCAAATTGCATGTGATTTTAAAGACACCACCAACAAACAACAACAAGAAGAAGAGGAACACCAAATTGCACACTCCTCTCTCTCTCTCTCTTTCGCTCTCCCTCATTCTCAGTGGCGGACATACCGTTAATTGAGATCGCTTACCTGTCCAGCAATCTAAGCTGCAGCCATTAGCTGGTGGTGCACTAAAAAGTCAGTTGTAAACTAAAGTGCCACTTGGAGGGGATACAAATTGTGGTGCTGAAAAAGACGCCATGGCAATCAGAAGGGCCATTGTTTGCATTTGGCAGTTGCCATTTTCACAGAGATTTCAAAAACACGCACACGCACACACACATAAATACAGAATTCACAAAATTTTCAAGTGGCGCTCAAGCAGACACTACAACGCGTTGGGCCGGGTATAAACAATACTTTATATTTCCCGGCTTTTTGCTAAGGTGACTCACAAAGAACCGACGGATGCGTTGGTAACAACACGTTGTACGAGTGCGATGGCAAAAACGAACGAGAGTCTGTTGATAGACAATCAAAAATGTTTGCGACTCGATTTGCGAGTGGACTTTCACCCACGTACGGCGGGCGATGCGTGTAAACTGACAGCCAAACGCGCCACGCGACTCGAATCATGCTGGCAAAGCACAAAACAAGCGACGAGCGCATACACGAGCAGCACGTCCAGCCGAGGATTCCCTTCGACAAAGCGCACGACGAGCGCCGGTCAGCGATGCAGTCGAAGCGGGACAGGAAGTAGCGTGATCAGGAGCGTGAGCGAGAGAGAGCGAAAACAGAAGGTGGTTGTTTAACCAGCCAGTTTAACGGCGGCGGGGCGATTCACCCCAGCGGGGTGGTTTGGGTGGTTGGACTTATTTTGCACGCCATGTAGTATAACGAGTATTGCGACGCGTCGTCGTCTGTTGTGTGTTTTAATTCAGAAATCAGGAGCAGGGAGGGTGGGTGGCATGGCTTTAGCATAAACTAAAGGTGATTGTTTCTCGTGACTTCAAACTCGAATCGAGCCAAAACGTTTCGTGTCACGCACCGTAAGGGATTTCTTACTTTTAGTGTTGGAAAACGATTTGCTTGACACAAACCGCGCAAAAATCACATTCAAATGTTAAAAAAAAAATTGAATTGTTAACATTTAATGTAACTACGAATTAACATTTGACAGCATATATTGGTTTAAAATTATAATAATAAATTAATCAGAGAGTTCTTTTATTTTCACGCAAAGCAAAAAGAGTGCGTGAGTTGAAATTACGTTTTTTGTTTATATTTAAAACATATTAAATTAAAGCGCAAAGTTGATACAAAAAACGCTTTCCCGTTATTATTTTTACGTAGTTATGGTATGGCCTCCAAAGGTAAACTAGACAATCACACACAACTGCTTTTACTTTATTTGAAGTGAGATTTTAAATTTATTTGGGGTATTAGTCCAATAAATTAAAATTGGGCCATACCAGAAGTCGTATCAGATTGGCAGTAAATCAAAATAATTCGGTATTAATAGCTTTTAAGTAATACCGATTGCTTACGATTGAATAATGTGTAAACAATCAGAAATATATTATACTCTTAGATTTTACTGCTATAAGAGAATGAGTAGATAAATGAATCCAAAGTTTAAGAGAAACGCAACTCATGCTATAAAACTTATAATCCGATTGCTAAATTTCATTGCAAAACATTGGAAATATTGCAAAATTGATAAGCATTCACGCAGCACACATTGTTTGTGGCAGTAAATCTGTTGACAGACTTCTTAGTTGATACAAACATACAGAATAACAATCAGAGGTGAATTCATATCTTCATCCAATGTTTTCAGATATGCTGCCGCGCAACAACAGTAAAATTAATTCATTTTGTAGTTATTTTTTTTTTTTGACTGAAGGCGCGAAGAGCTTGTTTTTATTTTGAAGTCGAATGCGCGTGCTCAATCGATTAATATCGATAAAAACTACACCAATGCGCAAGGAAACGATCAACGATAACAGTAAGAAACGATAAGTAACAAACGATAAGACTTGGCGCCCAATTAACTTGAATATTCAAATAATTATTCATTTTCTACATGTGAATAAATTTACATAGTCAGTTAAACTTTTCTAATTTAAAAAATATGAAATGTCCGCTGAAACAGATATTTTTTGCTAAACTAGAAACTTCTACGGCTTTTCGTGTTTTCTCCTATTTAATAATTAATGAATGAATGTCTTATAATTTTAATCACCGCGAAGTATATATATTTTTTCATAGACGTCTGGAAAAATTGCAAAACCAAGATTAAAAATACACGCGAAAAGAATGATTTAAAAGTTATATAGTGCGGTACAGAAATAAAACAAAATCCACTTCTAATCTCAGATTTGCTATAACCATCTTATCAATCAGCCCATATCTCAAAACGTATCAGCTATACAATAAATAATCTGAATTATTTGCCATTTTTTAGGCCATTTTAAAGTAATACAGCCAATTTACAAGTTAAAAAACAAGGATTTCTGTCTCCCGATGCGCTCTTAAGCTTATTATGATAAGAGACTTCAGGGCTTAAAGAGAGATACATTGCTCTAATTACCATATCGTGATGAACTATTTAAGGCGTGGGTGGAAATACCGTGAGAGAATGAGAGTGAGAGAGAAAGAGGCGGGCTAGGGCCATAAAGCTGCTAAACTGATAACTGAAACCCATTGAAAAGCGAAAGAAAATATTGCCAAAATTGATAAGCCCTATCTTGGTATCATAAAATTATTCATATACCTCGAGTTTCCGATTTCTGACCATTAGTCTCGTTTCAGCTCCCTAAAGTGTGGTATACATTAGCGCTTCTGTCGCTGAAATCGATCAATAATATAGAATATAATCTACGAATTGTGAACAAATCAAAGGCAATTTACTGTAGAATATGCTGACTAATGTGTTTAAAGCAATAAATGAGCAAGTGTGAGAATTGTGTACATATAATAAAATCTACAACGCACCGAAAAACTTAAATGAAACGCAACATATTGATAATAACAACGAAAATTCGAAGTAACTCGCGAATTTCGATTTACCAATCGTCAATACGTTGAAAAGGACCATAAAATGTATATTCAAGTAAAAATATTAATATTCTTGCTGATTCTATGTGAATCACAGTTAACAATTTCTACTGCACAAACAATTGACGAGGAATCAAATGATTCCATTGAAATAACTGCTAACGAATCTGAAGATTGGCCAAATCATATTGAGCGCCATTTGAAAGAGAGCTATCGCTTGAAAGAGAGCTTATCTGCAGCTATTCAGAGTCTATCGCAGGACATCGACGATGAAATAGATAACACCGACAATCCGTTAGGTGAAACAAATCTTAAATCGCTGTTCGTTAAATACGACACTGACGATGGAAACACCTGCCTTTTGGACAGGATAAAACAAGACATCTTGTGGTGGGTATATCCCAATGGTACACTAAGAACCACAAATGCCAGATTCTGTAAGTAAAATCATATAATATACATTTTTATAACCCAAAGAACACAGTAGCCAGAACTGTGAAAAAAGTTTTTATTTACAAATACATATAAGTTAACTATAAGAAGATAAATAAATAAAAAAAAACGTATTTCAGTCCGTATTAAAACATACATACATATAGTAAGTCCCAACTATAAAAAAATAATTAAACTGAATAACTTCTTTATGTAATACTAAACTTAATTAACTTAAATGTTATTTAAAAAAAAATATTCAGAAAATTTGTACACTTTTTTAGAACTTTCTTAAAATGTCTACCGAGTATCTCGTTGTCGGGCAGACTCTACAATATTTTTACAATATTGCTTACAATAAGTGTAAACAATGCCACATTTCGTTTGTTTAAATAAGACTTATTTTAAACTGCTGAGTCTTCATTACAATGTCCTCTTGATATCAACGAATTTCGTGCTTGGATGCTGCGACTTCTGGACAGGTCTTGACATGCTGTAACAGCAAACGCGGCTTGTCAAATACTTGCGGGCACTTGGCACATTTGTAGCACATGTCGGTCTCCGAATGTCTGTCGGCATGTATTCCCAGGCTCTGGAGTCTGGCGAAGCCCGTAAGACACAAAGCACATTGGTAGGGCTTCTCTCCGGTGTGGACGATGCTGTGCTTGGCCACTTCAGCGTTTCGTTTGAATCTCTTGGGGCATTGGGGGCATTTGAAGGGTCGTTCATCGCTATGCGTATAACGGTGGTTGTTAAAGCGCCCATACATGGTAAAAGTTCTGGGGCAATGTGGGCATTGGAATGGACGATCTCGATCTTTGTGTGTCGACAAGTGCTTCCTTAGATCTTGGATACTCTCGCACTGTTTCTTACACGCATAGCATTCGTATGGTATCCCTGTAGTATGAGCATTCAAATGAGTCTTGTAGCCTCGTGTTGTGCGAAATAGTTTAGAGCACAACGGACATCTAAAGGAGCGTCCATCACGGGGCGGATCTGGTTCAAGTGGCCACTTGCAATTCTCACAGAATTTCATTGAGCTCCTATTAGTTTTAATCGCCCTCAAATTTGTTGAGTTTGTTTCCTTTACTAGCGAACTTTCTTCACTGTCCTCATCCTCATATTCGTCCTCATCTTCAGGTGCATTTAGTGAATTATTCTGCATTCCAATCGGTTGCAATTGAGCACTTTCTGAAATGCACCATTGGCCAGTGTTAAGCCCATCTATGTTTGTCTTATGTTCATTTGCACTCAGCATATCCTTGAAATATTTCTGAGTTTGGTCTACTCTCTGTTTAAATTGAAATGCACTTTTTGCAGCCATAATGCAGGGTCCACATATGTTTTGAGGCATGCCATCGTATGGCCTAAATGTGTGGCCAGTGCAATAGTCCAGCAGAACCAAAAACATTGGCTCATCGTTGGGATGGTCCCGCTTAGCAAATATATTCTCCAACGAGCTGCAGTTCATGGCACACAGCCGGCAAACATTATCCATTTTTTATTTTTGTATTTTGATGGAGATGCGTAAAAAACATGTGTTGACCGTATCGACAATGAATGCTGAATGGATTTCGAACATCGATAAGCATCATGTCATTGCACATCGATAATAAATAGGTGCTACATCGATATGCCCTTTAGCGTTTAACGTGATAATTATCGATTACCGCGCATTTGAACTAACGTTTTGAAATACTATTCATTCTTACAGCCACACATAGGTATTTGGATCTTTCGCATGGCAATATATCAAGAGATCTAGATTTGTTATTCAAATCGAAGTTTGGAGGAAGATTAAACTTTTCAAAAGTACAGGCCTTTTCGGCGGCATATAATAACTTAAATGCAGCACCATATATCACCTTGAGTTCAATGAAAGGTTCACTAAAGTATTTGTCACTACAAGGCAATCAGTTTTCGGCAATAAATGCGGATGCTGAAGGTGAGTAAAAAATGTTCTATATAATTTGGCGCACAAAGTAGATGCACAAAACACATACAGACTAATTTACAGGCGTTTTTGCGAAATTTCAGCTATTGAGCGATTCTTGCAAGACACTCAAATTAAACCAAACAATGAAATTCACAATAAATGCAGAGATGAACTGCTTGCCAGTGGTAACATTGATCTGTATGATCGAATGTGCTTACATCTTGAATTCAACAAAGACACAGACACACCAAACACACAAGATTTCATTTATGAGGATCACATACGTAAACTACAGATAATGCACAGATTATTTGGCTACTCAAGTAAGACACGAAAAAATTCCAAAGCGTTCGAGCTTTATGAATTTCTTTATATACCTAAATAATAATCTACTTTTATTTATTCCATTTAGAGGAAAGCATTGCTTGGGCCAAGTTTCCGAATATGCCGCAACTCTTGGAGCTGGACGTCAGCAACTGCAGCATCGAGTATTTGACCAGAGAAGCTTTTCGCAATGTGACAAACTTACGAAAATTGTTTATTTCGAACAACAAGATCATGACATTGGAGGCCGATACCTTTTACCATATACAAGGACTACAGTATCTGGATCTATCCTTTACAAACGTATTGAACTACAATTACCAATTCTCGATGCCCACGCTAGAGGTCATTTTGAACTTGGTTTATGGCTTAAAGATTTATCAGACTGTCTTTAAAATGCTACCAGAGCTGGTCTATCTAGATTTATCCCACTCGAAAATAACACGCAATAGTGCGGTGGCCTTTACACACCTGGGAAGTAAACTAAAGTACCTTAGTTTGTGTTACACATCTTTTCCCATGGTGAGCAATGGACTCTTCAAGAACACAGCACTCGAGGGACTCGACTTATCGGGAAATTCTTTCATATCCTACAACATTGTGGACGATGCCTTCGACGGCATTGGGGATACACTGAAATGTCTGTACTTTGAGCACTCCAATCTTGGGGATTTAAGTTGGTCGAAACCGCTAAGAAATCTTCTAGTCCTTGGCCTGGCTGGCAACAACATCAATGCCTTGTCGAGCGATGTATTTGAGTCGCTAGTCAGCCTCAAGGTGCTCGATCTTAGCTCCAATCACATTGGAAACTGGTACAAGAGTGTGTTCCGGAATAATTCATCGTTGCGTGTGCTCAACTTGCGCAGTAACAACATCAACATGCTCTCCACCGAAATGCTTAAGGATTTCGAAAATCTAGAGTATCTCAGTCTGGGTGACAATAATTTCATCTGTAATTGCATGCTCCGCGAGGTCGTCGAGGTGGCTGCCAATAATAATAAGCAAGCCAATTGCTCCTATGAATTACTCGAAGATACAGCACGAGATCTACTCTTCAATCGCACTAATTGGAGTCAATTAAGTAAACTGTTCTATAAGCAGTTTGAGCGCGATTTCTGGGATAGTCGTATCATTCCACTGCTTACGGAGAGCTATAAGAATATCAAGGATTTTAAGCAACTAAACAAGATTAGAAAACTCCACTTTGTTACTTCGGATCTGAAAACCAGAACGTGCCCAGCATCAACCACAAAGACTTATAACGACACCTCGCTAAAATTTCAGCTATTAGATTACGAGGCCACGCATTATTGGTGCTTCAATGAAACGGATCAGATACAAGTGGATCAGTTAAATTGCCAAGTTCGTGCAATGGCTGATCTGGAGTTACAAATCCACAACACCGTTATGATTATAACAGCCGTTATTGGCAGCATTTTGGGTGCTAGCATTCTGGGTTTCATCATTTATCTAAAACGTTGGCATATTCATTATTATTATGCATCGCTCAAGTCGGCGGCGCTTTTGTCGAGAGCCTCCAAAGAGTCGCTGGATAAATTTCATCATCTTACAGAGCATGATCCTAATATGGTCTATGACATCTTCATTAGCTACTGCCAGAATGATCGTCCTTGGGTGCTTGAAGAATTACTGCCGAATGTGGAAAAGTCTGGTGATATCTCGATTTGCCTACACGAGCGTGATTTTCAGGTTTGTTATTAAATTAAGTGAATACTATATACACTTCATACTTGAAATATTGTATTTTTTCATATCTTCACAGATTGGCGTCACTATTCTTGATAACATTATCTCGTGCATGGATCGTTCACGCTCTCTAATGTTGCTGATATCATCTAAGTTCTTGCTCAGCCACTGGTGTCAGTTTGAAATGTATTTGGCTCAACATCGGTAAGATTGCAATAAGAGATCAAATCAGTCTCCAAATATTTTATATATATGTTTTTGCAGCATATTTGAGGTAAGCAAGGAACACTTGATACTTGTCTTTTTGGAGGATATACCGCGCAGAAAACGACCAAAGACTCTGCAATATTTAATGGACATCAAAACTTACATTAAGTGGCCAAGCAAAGCAGGCAAACAACCATCGACGGAGGAACGCAAATTGTTTTGGAAACGCTTAAGAAAGTCACTGGAATATATTGGTATTGGCACAAAAGATTCTAAGGCCTAGAACGCCAAAATGCTGCAGAGCTCTTCTAGTCAGATTTTTCTTAAGTACCTGATATATGTATGATACATGTATAAAAATAAAACAAAAATAATTGAATTCTAATATTGCATATTCAAAAAGCTGTTAGAAGATATTCCCAATGTATTTGTCGATAAATTATATTTATAAATTGTAAGTTATCGAACGCAGTGTGACGAAACGTATATCGATTAAAGCTGTTTCCACACAGCTGTTTTGGCTTTAATTCGAGTTAATTGAATTCGTTGTTTTGTTTACGTCCCCGTTTGACCAATTTCCGTGCAGAATTTGACATGTCGCGATAGCATGTTCGACTTGGCAAACGTCTTTCGGCACTTGGAACACATGTACACCTGCTTTGAAGAATGCAGATGATCGGCATGCACTCGCAAATCGTATATTCTGCCAAAGCTCTTGTTGCATTCCGAACACTGATAAAGCTTTAGTCCGGTGTGCACGATACTGTGTTTGGTCACATCGTGGTTGCGCTTAAACGTCTTTGGGCAATATGGGCATGTAAATGGGCGGTCCTCATTATGAGCATAACTGTGCTTCTTGAGCAGACACAAATGTGTAAATGCCTTGGGGCAATGTGGACACTTGTGGAGTCGTTCGCCCATGTGCGTCACCAAATGTTTCCTTAGTTTCTGAATGGTCCAGAATCTGAGAGGGCAGGAAGTACATCTATATGGCAGCTCCTCGGAGTGCATGAGTTTGTGGTGTCTGTAGCCGCTGTGTGGCAGCTCCTCGGCGTGCGTGCGTTTGTGGAGTCTGTAGTCGCGATCTGTGGGAAACCATCTGCAGCAAATGGCACAAAAAGTGGGGCGTTTTTTGTGATTGGATTCACGCTTTGGGTAGCATTTTCTTTCCACTATTCTTTCTCCACTATTCTCTGAGCTATCGCTGTCATCGGACTCCGCTTTGAGCTGAACTTCCAATGTTTGGCCCACATCTGATTTTAAGTGCACTTCGCCTATGGCGCTTTCTGACACACACCAGCTGTTTTCTACTGTTCTCTCTCCACTGCTCTCTAGGCTGTCATCGGTCTCCGCTTTGAACTGAACTTCCAATGTTTGGTCTACATCTGATTTTAAGTGCACTTCGCCTATGGCGCTTTCTGTCACACACCAGCTGCCTGTGGTGAGTTCATTGATGTCGGGTTTGCGGTCGGTTTGACCAAGAAGATCCTTGAAATAGTTTTGGCTTTCTTCGCATTTCAGCTTAAATTGATATGCACTTTTAACAGCTAATACACAGTTTTCACATATGTTTTGGGGTAATGCATCCGATGCATTGATTTCACAGTCTGTACAGCTTTCCAGCATATGTATGAGCGGAGGTTCATTGTCCAACTGATCACGAACAGCAAATATATGCTGAAGAGTGTCCGCGTACATTGTACAAAATCGACAAACTTCATCCATTTCACAGATTTTATTTGTTTTGTTTTGTTAATATTATTAATCGATTGAGCATATGATTACTTTATCGAAGTATGGCAGCGAATAAATATCGAAAGCCAACGAATGCGAGTCAACTTCAACGATAGACTGACATACCAATTACATATCGATAAGTGCGACAGCTGTTGCTGAATATTTTTGGCGCCATTATTGTCAGTACCACAACAGAAAGAGAACAACGCGAACATGGATTTTAATTTAAAGAAACGCGCACGCCATGATGTCAAAGTAGAAGTGGTTAGCTTGGAATCCAAATTCCCGCACAATGTGATGATCTATCATTTCCCGCCCACGGAGGATGTGCACATCGATGAATTCGAAGATCTCGCCCTGGAACGTCTGCGTCTATTGCGTGTCTTCGATCGCGCCACAACGAAGGGTCTTCGTATGATGTCCGATGACTGGAAGGAATACGTAAACGCTGAATTGACCAGAGATGGATTACGCGGCTATTTGCGCATGTGCAGTAGCCACAGTGGCGGCATCAAACAGGAAGCGGATCTGCAGATGCGTCGTCGAGATTATCTGTCACACTTTATTTTGCGCCTGGCCTACTGTCGATCGGAGGACTTGCTACGCTGGTTTGTGGCACGTGAAATGGAGTTCTTCAAGTACAAGTTCGCCGCATTGAGCACCGCTGAGATTAAACAATTTCTGGAAGAGAACAGCTTTCACATACAACCGCTGACCGAGGCCCAGAAGGACGAGGTGAAGGATGGTCTGTACGAGAGTACGGTGGGTCAAAGTGTGGCCAAGATCGAATTGCTCGAATTCTACAAGGTGCCCTTCACACAAGTGCTGGACTTGGTGCGAACGCGTCGCTGCTATCTGAAGGCGGGTTATGCCTATGTGAACACACACGATCTGGTCTCGATTGTGGCTGCCCGGCAGTTGGAAGAGATTGAGCGTGGCATGCAAGCAGCCAAGGCTTTCATCAACGATGTGGAGGCCGATGAACGCATTTCCCGCATGCTTAAATCCTTGCACAACTCGTACACGGGCAAGGACTACACGGTATGCAAGGACGCATCTGTGCCCATCGAATCGCTGGATCAGCTCTCCAAGACATCGATGCCGCTGTGCATGCGCATGTGCCACGATCACATACGCAGCCAGCATCACATTAAGCATGGCGGTCGGATGCAGTACGGCCTCTTCTTGAAGGGCATTGGCGTTAGTCTTGAGGATTCGTTGCGCTTTTGGCGTGAGGAGTTCACCAAGAAAATGGATGTGGATAAGTTTGCCCGCAGCTATGAGTACAACATTCATCATAACTATGGCAAGAAGGGTTCCATGGTCAACTACACACCCTACTCCTGCATGAAGATTATCAAGGAGATGGCAGCGCCAGGAGATTGCCACGGCTGCCCCTACAAATCGCTAGATCCGCCTACAGTCAAGGCAAAACTTGCTGCCTATGGCCTCTCGCCCGGTGCCATCGAGGAGGTCATGTTCTTTGTGACTCGAGGACACTATCAATTCGCCTGCGGCAAATACTTTATGCTCACACACAATTCCAACGTGGAGCCGACCATTAATCATCCCAATAGCTACTTCGAGGAAAGCCAAATACTCATGGGTAATAGACAAAAGTCAACTCGTACTCCAGGTCCTGTTCAGCCCACTAACAAAAGAGCGGGCATCCGAGGAGCTGCAAATAGATCCATGCTCAATGGTGACGATGATGATGAGCTGTGGCGCATTGCTGAATCCCAGGAGAAGGCGTACCTCAGTCAAAAGGGCATCGCCGAGGCCTTCGACGATGATCTAGATCTAACACAAATTACTGAATAAATGTAGCGTTAGCTTTGTAATCTATAATATATATAACTTTCTAACTTTAATATCAGCTTATTAACTTGATGAATGGGAATGGGTCATTTTTACAGGAAAAATGTGTAATTCTCCCGAATCTATGCTGAAACAAATATCATTTCATGGTATGCATTTCATGCAACTTATTAAGGTTTAGACCGAGGATTGATAATCAGTAAGTCCGAACCAACATCTATATCAATAATAATAATTTAATGTAACTTCAATCTAACTTAAACACTTAGTCTTATCACAAGCAAAATGTTTTGACGCCAAGACAGTGTCAGCCTTGCCAAATGGACTCCAGCCATTAACGTCGACATAGTAAATTCCTCTCGCTTTACGATTGATTAGATAGCCCATTGTAGATGTGTTTTCAGAGATGCACTTGCGTCGCTTCAGCGCCGTCCATGAGTCACATTTCATGCCCAGAAAACTACGTTGATGCTCTGGATAGACGCTCTCGGCGAAATACTCGACGGCACGTGTATGGGAGCAGCCAATGGTCAGGCAACCTGGTTTAATGGGATGTGCACCGCCTGGATAGAAATCAATATCACCCAAAGGATCACGTTTGGCCAAAATGCCACAATTTGTGTGTATCACATCCACTAAGCTGGCATCGCCCTTTTGGAGCCCAGGTAATGCTTTCTCGTAGCGAAAGCAAGGTTTGGCAGGATCGAGTCCTGTTATCCGTGACACTAAATGGCCGGAGAGCTTCTTGAATGTGCGCCCCGCAGTTCCCATGATGTGAGCACCCAAGGAATGCCCTAAACAGACAAAATAGAATTAGTATTTGACATCAAAACCAAGGGCATCACAATTCACCTATTAAATGTATGTCCATCCAGGGCATCGCCTTGTTCAAATGCTGCAATCCCATGGCCACCTGCTCGCCTATCAGATCCGTGTTCAAGGCGGACCATTTGTACAGCGTATCCACATAGTAGGCGGCATCTACAATCTGCAAAAGAATTGTTAAAGTTGCTGCGACATTTCAAGGAAAGAATTTTATTAATACCACAAAGTTAACGCCAGGTCGGCACATAAAAGCCTTGGAAATCATTGCTATAGCGCTGGAATCGTTGACTGTGTTTGTCCAGCCAGTGGCCAGAATTACCAATTTACGATTCTGGCGAAATTTGGGATGCATCCACAACTTTTCAGCCTCCAGCAAAGGAACAGTATAGTTGAGACAAGGCGTCATGTATTGGAAGTGCATCTTGGTTATATCTGGCGTTATTTGCGGAGGAACGCCAGTCATAAACAGAGTTGAGGAACCTACAAATATATATTTCTATTTAGTTTCCACTTCATCAGTCAATAAATCTTCTATATTCGTACATAAAGTGTCAATGACTGTGGCGCCAACTTCAAGTGGCAATGCGGTGAATAAATTCATCTTCATGGTTAGTATATCCATAAAAGCGTAAGGCATTCCCTGCCACCAATCCGTACTCGAGTTTTTGGCATCTATACACAAAGCTAAACTCATCAAAACTATGAGTTGATTTTTTAAATTCGAATTTAAGCGCATGTTTAAAAGAGTTTGCGACGCGGCTGAAGTTAAACTGTTTCCGCGTTTTACTCGAATACTCTGCTTACATTCAGCATTTTGCAAAACGGTGTCGAACTTTTCTTAAAAACCCATTGTTTGCATTGTTGCAAAAAAAAAGAGCACATATGTTTCGGCGCGCTTAGTTTATTTTACCTAAATCTAGTAAATGTCATTGCCACCAGATGTGTCATATTTAACGACGTTCTGCCCAAACATAAACAATTAGTTTATATTAATAAACAATTACTGTAGACCAAAAGTTGAAAAATTACTTGCATAGCAATAAGTGATTTACAATTTTGGCATTCTTCTTAATCTTGAGTTAGAGCCAAATTATTAAGATTTTTAAAATAAAATTAAGTAGTCATCCTCATTTGATCTGTTTTGCTATGAAATTGTATCTCTAATACATTTGTTACATCAAATTCTAAAAAAAAATATAATCTTCAAAAAAGTTTTCCGAAAAGTTGTAAGATATTGCAGATACGTATTATTTATGATATCAATGCTAATTTTATGCATATCTTGGGCAGAACGACTGTAATATTATTACAAAAACTTATTTAAATTGTACAACATTAGATTACAAAATCTAACCTTAAGCTTACTTATTCAATTGGCAATACGGCATTTTTTTCACGTGCCGTAAATTTTGCAGATATCCTCGTATTGTACGTTGTCTACAATGCGTCCTTTCAATGGACCATGTAGGATCTCGATGCTGACGCAATACTTGCGTTCATCCAGTTTCTTCAACAATGCTTCAGAGCCACGATAAGCTCCATTAACAACCAGAATTTCCTTATCTAAAGCAGGAATCACAGTTTCCAGATGCGCCTGAAATGTAAAACGAACAATTATAAATTGGAATTGGGCAACTATTTACTTTTACCTACCTGATCGACTTTTAGCTTGTCGCCTGTATCCAGAAACTTGATCTTGGCGCGGTATTTATCAATGACTTCCTGGACAACAGCCTTTTGCTTGTAGAACTTGTCGCCCATCGAGCTTGATATGAATTTAACTACAATATTTGGATGCAGCCAGTAATCTTTACGATTGGCACGCTCCTTCTTCTTTTCCTCCAACTTGATAATCTCATCCAATGCAGATCTGCTGCTGCTCTCGGCGGGCATTGCCTTGGGTTTCTTGAACACTTTTTCATCGACGTCGTTGCTGGAACGTTTTGTGACTAGCGCTGATTTACCTAGGATCGAATCTGGCTGAAATTTCTTCTCCAATCGTATGTCCAGCTTTAATGGCTGCTCTTCCTCGCGTTTTAATTCGGTATACTTTTCCTGTGGTTCACCGTCTTCTTCATCTTTCTTAGCCTTCTTTATCTGCTTTTCAATGAACTCCGTCATGCGTTCCTCGTCATCCTTTTCCATCTTCTCCTTGCGCTCGGCCTTTGCCTGGCGTTCCATGGCCTCTGGGCTGCGATCAATGTATGTGACGAACCAACCCTTTTCCGTCTCATCGGCCACCACCTGACCAGTGCGTCCCAGCCATTTTACGTAGTCCGAGAGCGTCAGCCATCGTGTGGCATTCATATGCACGTGCTCCTTATGCGCAATATATTCCTGGTAGATTTTATTGGCGTTTGTACGCTTGGTGCCAAAGCGACGACGCAGCAGTTCCATGTAGCCATCGGAAAACTCCTTGGAGAAGTTATGCAGAAATTTGCCAGGCGAGTCCGCAAATAGCAACAGTTGCCTCTGATGAGACTCACTCATCGTGTGACACTTGAAGCCGTTCTCATCACGGCACTGTTTTTCGCACATCTGACAGTACCAGCGCAACTTCTGAAGGCCCTTCGCCTTCATTTTGTTGGCAAGGTACTTAGGAGTACCAGCTTCGGCGCGACCCATGATTAAAGTTTATATCTTTGTGCGAATTTCGTGAATTTTACGTTTGTTTGGCTTGGTGGTGAACAGCTGTCGACAGCAATAGGAAATTCGATTACACTCACACACACCAAGTATCGAAAGTCTGACAGTATTAAATTATCGGTATTGTAGTTGATAGTCGATATTGTTTTCGCACCGCTATCGATATAGCGATAACTCGTCTGCCTAATAAGCATAACGGACATTTAAATATTGTCATTTTATATTTGCAAAAACGTCAGTCATAATCGTGAAATTTGAAAAAAGCTAGATCGAAGGGTTTTTAATACATCATTTGTAGAATATGTGCTTATTTAAAGTGAATTTATTTAAATGTTTGTTTTTTATATTATTATATAATATATACTATTAGCATTATCAGTAAGAATTTCTGATCTAATTAAACTCTTTCACGCCTGATTGGAATTTCTGCATAAATCTATACATCAAATACTAGATTGTTATAAATCTGGAAATTACTAACAACTAACCAGTTAATTGTATTATAAATTGTTTATATTATACTCTCATACTTATTGTTGTAACTGAGTATCACTCAAGGGGGCTGTAAGCAGCTGTTCTGCAAAACCTTTGTCTTATCTACAATACGTTCAGACTGAATTGATGATAGGCCCATTAAAAGCGGTGATAAGCGATTCGATTTCAAATTTAAATACGGAACCATGTTATGTAAGTAATGAAGCTCAGGATTCATTGACATCTGCTTCAAGTAAATGAATAAAGGTGACCCAACCGTGAGAAGAGAGAGCGCGTGAGAGAGCAGAAAAGAAAAGAAAATGGTATGCGCTTCGAATAGTAATTGAGTGTAAAAAGAAAAGAAGTGTTTACTATCATAAATGTTAAGTAGTTTTGATAAGGTTCACCCTAGAAATGCCTGGTGTACCCGCACGAACTGCTCATAGACATGCAGATATGACAGTGTATGTGTGCATTTGTGTGTGTGAATTAATTTACAACTCTTAAATGAACAACATTTAATACCCACATCACACAGCTCGACGGCGAAAACACTTTTCATTCCAATTTCATCAGCTGGACACGACGGTTGGCCCACAAATACGAGTATCGTGAAATGGCGAGTGATAATAGATCGATTGTCGATGGACTGCGGGAAAGGTTAATGGACGATTGGCAAATACTGCAGAACATCTTTAATCTTGTACAGCAAAAGGAATCAGTCTGTGCCGATCCTGCTTTATGGTCGCAAGAAAAATTAATCGAATTCAAGCAACCCAATGAACTAAAGGTGAGTGGCCCTCTCATTCCTTCGCATCCCCTCAAAGTCTAGACAACGCGTCAAATCGTCTGTGACAGCACCCAGATAAGCCAACACTAGAAGAGTTTATTATGCAGCTCTATGATCCGGTTACTGTAATCTCTAGACGAATATGTCGATTGGTTTCCAGCATAGCATTCCACATTGTGGTGATACATTATCATACCGGCTCTATAAGGTGACCGAGTAAACTTTACTGCCGATAGCAAAAGGGAATTCCTTTTCTTTCAATCTTAATATGTAAGCAATTAAATCCATCTGTTTATTTAGTTGTTCTTTTTGATTAACACCCAGATATCCAGAGTTTATGAACTAGTTTTCAATTTTGCAAATTCATCAAAATACTTATTGCAAGCGTGAATTCGTAGTTAGACGCTAAATAAATGCTGAGAAAAAAAGGAACAACATTTTAACTGGTTGGGGAGAATTTCATCACAATGTGATGATAAATAATGGAACTATATTAATGATAATATAATTAGTTTCAAATTTTGCCAATTCATCAAAATAGTCTATATTCTTTTTTTTTCTATTTGTCCTTTATTAACACCTTTACCGCAAAGTGTATGAAGTTGTTTAAAATTTTGCTAATTCATCAAAATACAAATACTTATTGCAGACGTGATTGCTTAGTTAGAAACAAGAAAAAATGCTAAAAATAAAAAAGAAAATATTTTAGCTGATTTTTGAGAATTTCATCACAATCTGATAATAATTGTTGGGTAAGGAATGATAAAACAGCTAGTATAAAATTTTGCCTATTCATCGAAATAGAAATACTTATATCAAGCGTGATTTCATAATTAGACACTCTAAAAATAAAATGAACAATATTTTAATTAGTGTGTGACAATTTCACCACAATTGGATATCTTGAATGTTTGTTATGAAGTTAAATTTTTTGAGAAAAAAATATTAATTAATATGTATATATTATATATGTATATTGAACATGTGTGCTTAATTGAGAATTGCATTGACTATAAATTTCCCATTGATTATAAATTACAGCAACTGCTTGACCTGTCAATCAACGAAGAGGAAACGCACACTTTGTCTGAGATTGAGCAGATATGCCAGCAGGTTATCAAGTATTCCCTAAAGACTTGTCATGGCCGCTTTCACAATCAGCTCTTTGGCCAAATGGATCCCTTTGGCTTGGCGGGAGCATGGCTCACCGAGGCCTTAAACAGCAGCACGTAATGTCCTTTTTCTAAAACCACTTTAATATGCATTCTAATACTAAGTCCTTTTCCAGTTACACCTTTGAGGTGGCACCTGTTTTTAGCTTGATTGAAACGGAAGTCATTAAAACGGTTTGCCGTTTAGCTGGTTACACCAATGGCGATGGCATCTTTGCGCCTGGTGGCTCCTCCTCCAATATGTATGGCCTAGTCCTGGCACGTTACAAGCGCTATCCTGATGTCAAGAGCACCGGCATGTTTGGTCTGCGTCCACTGGCCATCTTCACCTCTGAGGACTCGCATTACAGCGTAAAGAAAGCCGCTCATTGGCTGGGCTTTGGCGCCGACAACTGCATTGCTGTGTTAACCAACGACAAGGGGCAAATGTCTCTCACTGACTTGGAGCTAAAGATCCAAGAAGCCAAGTCACGCGGCTCTGAGCCATTCTTCATCAATGCCACAGCGGGCACCACGGTGCTTGGAGCCTTTGATGACATTACTGGCCTGGCAGACATTGCAGAGCGTTTTGGCATCTGGTTGCATGTGGATGCCTGTCTGGGTGGCTCGGCGTTGCTGGCGCACAAATATCGCTCCCTGTTAGCGGGTCTAGAGCGCGCTGATTCCTTTGCCTGGAATCCGCACAAGACGCTTGGTGTCCCATTGCAGTGCTCGTTGTTCCTCACTCGTGAATCGGATTTGCTGACACGCTGCAACAGCATCGAGGTCAACTATCTGTTTCAGCAGGACAAGTTCTATGACGTCTCCTACGACTCGGGCAACAAGAGTGTCCAATGCGGCCGTAAAATCGATTCCTTCAAGTTCTGGCTGATGTTGAAGGCTCGTGGTTATGCACAATACGGACATTTGGTTGACCATGCCATTGATATGTCCCGTTTGCTGGAGCAGAAGCTGCGCGAACGTCCGGATCGCTTTAGGTTGGTGCTGGATAAACATGAATACTCCAATGTATCCTTTTGGTATATTCCCAAGTCGTTGCGCGTAAGCAGCAAAGAAGAAACTCCCGAATGGTGGACTCGCTTATATACGGTAAATGAACGTCTTATTTATATCATCACACCTTACCAATTATGTATTCTTGCATATCCCTAAAAAGGTTGCTCCCAAGATCAAGGAGCAGATGGCGTACAGCGGCACCTTGATGGTTGAATATACTCCTCTAAGCAGTCGCAAGCTGGGCAATTTCTTCCGCATGGTCTTGACGTGTTTCCCCGTTTTGGAAGCAAGCGAATTAGATTTTATATTAGATGAAATCGAGCGTCTTGGAGAACTTTGCGAATATTAATTAGAGAATTAATCATAGTACATGCAAATGTCTCATATTTAGTCATACAATAAAAGTAAAAAATGCTGCTATTTTGTTTCACGTAAAACGGCTTCCGTCGTATATTTTGTTGCTTTCTCTTGATTTAACATTTGTATATTCTTTTTTGTTTTAATTTTTTAATGATATATGTGGGGAAAATTAATTGGATTTTTGCAATTTATAATTTTTTATTCGCCAACAACGTTAAAATGGAAGAAGAATTGTGTGCACTTTTTAAGGTGTTTTCTCTTTTCTCTTGCTTTAATAATATTATTAAAATATTCTATTTGCTCTCTTCAATTCTCTTGTTTTTTGGTTTTGTATATGATTTAACAGAACAGTTTGATTTGAAATTTTGCGTTCGATTGCAGATTTTACAACTGTGCAAATTATCTAGTAGTCATCCAAATCGAAGCAGTCGTTGTCCAATTCATCAAGTTGCATACTCTGGAAATCCACTTTGTAGCGCAAGCAACCTGTGAAAAATAAATGATAATATTGAATATAACGCTTGACAACGGGAATAAGAACTTTTACAAATAATAATTAAATATACAAAGCAAAAAGGCATAAATGAAATAAGTGTGAAATAAAAAAATTAAGCAGATAACGAATAGCACAACACATAAGTGGTATATAATAACGTGATCTAGGCATTGTAATTGATAATTATAATTGGTGGAATATTACTGGCGTTATCGACGCTGGATCAACCAATCAATCAATTTTTTCTTTTTGTAGTGTGAAGTTTCCAATCCGAATTGTCGGTTCTGCAGCCGTGTGGGGGGCGTTTCAGTGCATCGTAATCTAATCTATAATTCGGAATACCCCCGAAAAATAATCGGTATTTTGTAGTTTACGTTATCGGGATGTGTATATTATTAATTCATTTTATTCAGGTTTTGTTTGTTCATCTATTATTATTACGCATTTTTGTTTTAATTGTTGTTTTTGGTTTTCGTTTGTGTGTACTTAGAATGTGTTTCGCTTTGAATTTGTGTGTGAAATGCAAACAAAGAAATTGCCTATGTAAATATTTTAAATGCCTGTCAGATACGAGTATATATCTGCATAATGCCACAGAGTTTCGGTTCGATCTATTATTTTATTTTATTTGTTAATTATTTTTAACGAGAATCATAAAGGTCAGCAGAGCAGGTCGACAGTTGAAATCTTTAATTTTAACTTTTACGCTGTCGTCTCATTCAATTTGTTGTAAATACATTTGTTTTTTTTCTTCAATTTATTTGCATTTTGTTTTCTTTTGTGTTGCGCGAATTATATTTAAATATCAGTAAATATATATATATATATTTTTATGTTTGTATCTAAAAGCATTTCTGCTATACGCATATATATACATGAGTATATTTAAACGTAAGTGTATGTATATGGCTTTGATTTCTTATCTATGACTCTCTCGGACGCATCTAATTAAAGTTTTTGTAGTTCAAGGATACACAACAGGTTTGTTCTAAATTCCAATTCCGTGGGAATCGAAATGGATTGCTGTCCAGAGTACTGACTTTATTTATAGTTGTTCCTTTTTTTTTTTTTTTTTTTTGGTTGTTTGTTTATTTTTTGTCTACTGTTTCTGAACACTGAATACAAAGTCGATTTCCGTAAAACCGGAACAGCTTTCAATTTCGCATTCACACTCTCGAAAGACAATTGAGAATTAGGAACACGCCTGATTTGGATCGTTTCATAATTTATTAGAATGCAACCAAATGTGAACATTGGGGGACTAAAAGTAAGTAGAGTATTCATCTTAAAGTGGTATATCTTATTAAGAAAATCGCATTAAAAACACTGAAAATTAATTCAGATCTGTTCCCAATTTTGCTTGAAATCTAAATGTGGGATAAATTTAAAATTGGTTTTTATTCCAAATAACTCCTAATGGTTATGCAAATTGGAACAGCACTAAAATCCAATCTAGTCAATCAAATACGAAACGATATGGAGTGGGGGAGATCTATTTTATGTATATAATAAACTGCTAAGTTGAAATTTGTTTAAAACCTTTCGGCAAGTAAATTGGTTCTTATCAATTTTTGAACAATTTATGGCGATTCACAGGAAATTAATTGATGAAATGTTAACGAATATCAAAACGAAGAATTGTGTATTGAGATCCGAAAATCTATGCAGTGCGAATGCTTTTTCTTTAAGTTTTTCTTTTGTTTCATTTTGCTTTCTGTTTTTGTTTGTTTTTGCAGTGTTATTGTTTAATAATCATCGAGATCAACATCCTCCAGCGGTTCATCGGCTTGAAGCGATTGGAAATCTACTTTATAGCGCAAAATGCCTATACATACATATAGAATTTTAATAAATATATTTATAAGTAAGTTTGATGGTTATGCACAAGGAGCGACGTCAAGTGGACCAAGTTACATTTAGAGTTTACGTTTAAAAGCAGCATGAAGGAAGAGGAATGTAAACAGTAAAGATACGTAATTAATTTTGTAGCTTACACTCGCACTATATACAATTAGTTGTTAAATGTTTATAATAATTGTGTGCTTACCGCCAATGCCACCGAAACCTCGCACAAACTGGCTGCCCTCCTGAGATTTGTCCGTAATTATCTCCAGGGTAGCGCCAAACATTTTGTAGTTGTTCGCCAGCCATTCCAAGAGCGGTTGAGACTCGATTAATTCCATTTCAACTCCGCTCTGCAAGTGAATGTATATTTTTATAAGTAAGCAGTAAATGCTTCGCTTGCTATATGGATTACCTCCTTGTCCGTGAAGTGAGACTTATCTTTCTCCTGCTCGGGCGTCAAATGTAATACTGTCGTTGACGTCGAGTTGGCATGATTCTTCAGTACATAGCGTTGTATATCCAGATTTTCCCAGCAAATCAACGTTTCCACTGAGCCCAATTCCAAGGCTCGCAGAGTATCCTCAACGCCGAAACAATATTTGCCAGTATCCTGCAAGAAATTTTATGTCATTCGTAATTCGTTGTTGCCACTTCACAATTAAGCGACTTACCTGAGAAATTTCATCAAAGTAGCGACCAATAAGTTTCTTTTCCTGTATGAACTTTACATTCTGCAACGATTCGGCGGCTAATTCGATGGCCTGATTGAAACCGTTCTCTCCGCCATAAGATACATCCACTAGTTTGATAACTTTTGTTTGTAGACGCTGTGGATTGAAAGAGAATGTCATTAGAGATGATATGATAGATAATCGAATCTATGGTTGACCAGATTGCTGGGACACTTACGGGATCAAACATGTCGGATTGACTGAGCTCAGTTTTGAAATCCGCACTACCAGCCAAAATGAGACCAGCAATGTTTGGCTTGTCGTTCGTAATGAAGAGCTGTGTGGCCACCTCAGCCACCTTGCGCACATAATTGTGCCGCTTCTCCATACGCAGACGAGCGAAACGAAGCGCAGACTGACCACCACGTCCGTGCTTCTTCGGCAGATCCACAGTGAATTTGTGCAGCACCTCGCGTGTATTGCCCTGGAGGGTACCGAAGAGAGCGCCGTTACCGTCCATCACAATGAAGCCGAACTTATTGTCATCGGCCAGCAGGGCAGTGAGTGCCTCCGTATGGAACTTGTTGTCGCACAGATACAATGACGTATTGATGGGCTTGAAGGGTTCAAAATCAATGTTCACCTTCTTCTCCTTACCCTCCTCTGTGACAATTGTGCCGCAATAAATGACCAAACCATTGGGAGGCACTGCAAAGTGGTAATCAAGTGTAAATTAACTAAATGATCAATTTTTGGGTATTTGCAAATGCAAACGTACCTTTGGTATATAACTTAAGTCTGTGCTGTACCGATGTGATAGCGCCCAGGACGGAAAGGCGATTCACACGCGACTTAATGTTGGAGGCCGTACCAAATTCATCGGCCAACATTTTGCTGACGCGAGAGATTTGATCTTTAGGCGGAATAATCAGTGAAATCATGCTGGTGCCATTGCTGCAATAAACATCATTAAGAAATAAATTTTGTTAATATAAATAAACTGTCGGCACTTAAGTCTCAACAAATTTGAGTAGACCGATTAACGATTCATAATTATCGCAAGTCGTTAGACAAACAAATCGAGTTAACTGTAACAGTAGCGTAAACAACACGCAACCTGACCCGAAACCCGCCTCAGGTGGCTACGAATCACTGTGAATGGCAAATTGCAGCAAAGTACACAGTGTATACGATTTGTTATGGTTCACACATTTGACCTTTTTACAGAAGCAAGATAATAATTCCATACAGGACAGTTGAGAGTGCGTATTCATTGAGAGCAAGAGAGAATGCTTGTGAAATGGGCACACATTTTCTACACACACGTATGTAAATGTAACCGTATTTTTCATAACAGCACAGCGTGGAAAGGAGTTCCATTGTTAAAACAGCAAAGAATTGCAGCAATGTCTTTGGCGAAATGTATGTGTGTGTTGCCAACAAAGCATTAGCATTGGCTTCACGCATTACTCACTACTCTGTTTGGTTGCGTCTGGTTTGAACTGATAAAAACCCGACGAAAACGTGTTGTGCTCTCTCACAGTGCAAAATAAAAAAGAGAACACAAAAAAACGAAGAGCGCACAGCTGAGAGTGACATACATGAATGTGTGTGTGTACTATATGTGTGTTTGTGAGAGAGTGTGGGGCAACGCCATAGCAAATACCATGGTGCCTGTGTGCTTTTTGTTTTGTTACCAACGACAGCAACGAGCCACGCACATTATTTGAATCGAAGTGGTTTAAACCAAATCGCTGACATTTGCAACTAATTCAAACGAGAAATGACAGGCGTAAAAACAGCAAACGCATAAGCAATCTGTAATCTTTGGCTCGAAGTAAATGCAGCTACATACATATGCTTTTGGCACATTAAGTGCGCCAATTGATGGCCAACATAAAGCAACAAGGGCTGAGTGCAATATACTCGGCAACTCACTCCATTGCCACAAATTTGTGTTGTACAGCGACGGCGCGCTACAAAATCTGCCCCCATCTCCCCCACCAATGTTTCGTGTGTACAAACGAAATGAAATTTTCCCCCAAAACAAGGGAAACAAATTGAGTTGACAAAATAAATGCGTTATACGATGTTATATGTATATATAATAATTTTACTCACCCACGTGCCATTTCCAGGCTTTTGATCAGCTTCTTTATTTTCCATATTTCGACATTGCGATCAGCAGACGTTTCCTCGCCAGACATCTTTGCTTATTTATTGCTATTTATTTTCACAGGGGGGACCCTTTGTGCAAATTGGGGTTTTTGTAGTACGACGACACTGAGACGACGACGGCAGCTCTCGTTTAACATGCACTGCCAGAGGAGGAGGAGGGGAAATGGAAATGTAACGAAGTTCTTTTTTCTTATATATATATTTTACGATTTAGGATTATTGATATATATTTATTTGTTTTATTCTTTGTTTTTGGCTTTTGATTTTATGTTTTTGTTGTATTCACATTCACGTTCTTCCTTTTAACGTGGTTGGCGATGAATACACTACAAAAAAGTAATTACATACAAAACATAAATATGTGTATATGTAAATGTTGTGTATGTGAGTAAAATTAAAGAAAGCGCTGTGACGAAAAAGCACAGCAATTGCTTGGCTATTAAATGTGAAAGAAAGTCGTGGCTGTTGTAAATTTTGGAAAATAGCACAAAACGGAAGAGCAACTGTTTACGATGTGTTTTTAATTCCGAACAGCAAAAGATATTTCAAACTTGAGTTGAAAATCAAACATATTATTTCACTTTACACTTAAAGCGAGAGCGAGAGAGAATGAGCAAAAATGAGAGTTGAAGAATGAACGCGAGCGAGAGTGAAAGACCAGCGGGAGCGGGGCTCCAAAGGTGACGTCGACACAAAAATCATTTCGCAAGCATATACAAATTGCCAAATATAACCAAATTTTTGTATTATTTAAGACTGTACACTTTGTCGATGATTTTGGTGCAATGATTTTCTATATTCTATTGAGTTTTGAACACTTTTTATCGATTTATAAAACTTTTACGTACAACGTGCGCACAAAACCCACTCGGATCTAGTGTGACCGAATGTTAAAAAGAGCAATTTACTAGAAGCGGAGAAACATCGACGGCACTATCGATGTATCTCTAATTTTGGACATCGATTTGTTAATGGCAAACATCGATTTTGATAAAGTTAATAAATTAATTTGTTATTAAATACATTTTATATTAGAATGAATTCTGATTTTTTTAAGAAGTTATTAAATTTAATATATGCTACCAATAGCAAATTTTTATTACGGCATTCAAGTGTTCTCACTGAAATGAGTACTGAATTTTTTTCAAATAATAAATACTTATGGTATTTTTCAGAACAACTGTTTTTTTTTTGGGGAAAGAAAATATCGATATATCGGCACTTCTGAAGTTGTAAAATAAAATTTTACCCTTGGCTTTGCTCGATAGCAAACTCAGCAAAACTTTTGCTGAACAAATTTAGTATTGCTGCTGTCGTTTTATTAATGTTCTGAATTCTCAAAATAATTACATATAATGAATTTTAGTAACGAAGTCGATAGCGTCAAAAAGACGCTTATTGAAAACGCGCATTTGATGAGGACATTCGAAAATAGTAGATACAAGTTAAGTTTGAAAATATTTTGCCGTTTGTAACTTTTCTTGTTTTTTCTTGTTAATGAAGGCAGCAAAGAAGAAAATTGTGATATAATAAAAAAGTTCAATGATGAAATCGAAAAAAAACGCCTGGAGATGGGAGAAGCATTAATTGGACTAAAAGCAAGACAAAAAGCCATACGTTGGAAGAATTCGAAGCGAAATATAAGGAATTTCAAAAAACCGAAGACGAAAATTGCATAACCGCTAAAATGTTGTCAGAGTTCGCGGATTTTAAACAAGAAATGTTGAATTGTCCAAGCACTTCCCATGCCGATGATAATACAGAAATTGTGGAAGACGATACCAATGTTTTTTCCATGTATGATCCATGGACGAAAGGTTTAATGTTGAATCCCGTGCGCAACAAAAATTGCGGACATCATTATGATCGAGATTCGGTGATGGCGGCCATAAAAGATAGTTTGAGTGTAAAGTGTCCAATTGTTGGCTGTGTTAGCAACATTTTCGTTCAACACAATCATCTGGTTTCCAATGAAGCATTAAAACAAAGGATTCACACTTATAAAGCCCAGCAGGGAGAAGAGGTTACTAATGATGACAATTAATGAACATCAGCATGTGGTTGTAAACAAAATAATGTCTTTAAACATATGCCGCTAAATGATTGTCTCTTCATGCTCGCACATGTTAAAAGACCAATTTTTGAATTGTGGGGTTTTACATGGGGCAACTGTAACATATGAAATAAACTAAAAAAAAACCCGAGAAAATTTGAATTTTTTGGTGATGTGGAACTGAAATAAATTTAAAATTACTCTTTCACAAAATAATCGAAAAATCCTTGCTATCGATTGTTTTGCTTGTTACAGTGAATGGCAGTTGAAGAAGAAGAACCCCAAAAATGAATTTGGAATTGCTAGGTAAGTTTTGCGCTTTTATTTAATGGAAACCGATTTATAATGTACTTAATAACAAGAGTCCTTCGGCCAAAACTACCCCGAGGAGTTCGATGGCTCCCTGGATTGCATATCCCTGGCCGTGACCTGCGCCTTCAACAAATACGGCACTTTGTTGGCCGTCGGCTGCAACGATGGCCGGATTGTTATTTGGGATTTCCTAACGCGCGGCATTGCCAAAATAATATCAGCACATGTTCATCCTGTGTGCAGTCTCAGTTGGACGAGAAATGGCCATAAGGTGATGCAGCTACTTAACCATCTTATCGCAGTAAACTCTAATTCTAATTCCCATTCTAGCTACTTTCGGCATCAACAGACAATAATGTTTGCATTTGGGATGTGCTGACCGGCGAACTGGAGCATAAATATCGCTTTCCCTCACCGGTACTCAAGGTGCAATTCGATCCACGCAACGATACTAGACTGTTGGTCTGTCCTATGCGATATGCCGCCGTGCTGGTCAAAATTGGCGGCTCACATCGATGTCTTCCCCTGGATTCTGATGTACGATAAACTTAAAGTGATCTATTTTTTTTTTTTTTTGTTTGCCAATAATCTTAATTTGCATTTCCTTGACAGGGAGATCTCAATATAGTGGCGTCATTTGATCGGCGTGGCAAACACATTTACACTGGCAATGCCAAGGGCAAGATTCTGGTGTTGGACGTGGAGACATTTGAGGTGGTTGCCAGTTTTCGCATTATCGTTGGCACTTCAAGTGCAACGGCAGTCAAAAGCATTGAATTTGCCAGGCGAGGAGAGTAGGTGACTTACACAAAACATCCTGTGCAACTTCTTAAACGATTTTTCGTTCATTTAGTGCCTTCCTTATAAATACCTCCGATCGTGTGATCCGCGTTTATGACTCAAAGGAGATCATTGCGCTTGGCAAGGATGGCGAGCCGGAGCCCATACAAAAGTTGCAGGATTTGGTCAACAAGTAGGTTTACAATCTCACTTTATTCGTCCACACTCATTCAATCAATGATATTTTGCAGAACCACGTGGAAAAAATGCTGTTTCTCTGGAGACGGAGAATACATTTGTGCAGGCAGCGCACGGCAACATGCGCTCTACATTTGGGAAAAATCCATTGGCAATCTTGTCAAGATTCTGCACGGTACAAAGGGAGAGCTGCTGCTAGATGTTGTCTGGCATCCGGTGCGTCCTATTATAGCCAGTATTAGTTCAGGCTTGGTTTCGATTTGGGCACAAAATCAAGTGGAAAACTGGTCGGCATTTGCGCCCGACTTCAAAGAGCTGGACGAGAATGTGGAATACGAAGAGCGTGAATCTGAATTTGATATTGCGGATGAAGACAAATCAGTGGACTTGAATGCCGATGCGCAACAGGACGAGGAGATCGAAGTTGATGTACAAAAAGTGGAACCCGTGGCAGCATTTTGCTCTTCTGACGAGGAGGGCGAAGATGAGAATGCTTTGCAATTCTTACCCATGGCACCAGAGGTGGAAGATCCCGAGGATTGGTCGGCGCAAGATAATCTCGAGCCCAATGCAAATTTGTTGGGCAACGAGTCGCGTGATTATGAAGATGATATTATGGCCACCAAGCGAAGACGCTTGCAGCACTATGATGTCAGTTTGCCTGACGCGCCCACCGATGGTAAGTGAATGAAACGCTCAACTGTCAATCGTAAAGTAATCTTTGTTTTCCACAGAAACTCACCCGCTCATCTCTAGCAAAGCCAGCAAAGACAAACAACAGCCAATTGGTGGCAAAAAGGCAGCGGGCCGAGCCAAGAAATGAGCTTGGCTAGCTGGCGTCGCTTCAATTATTTTTATTAATTACAATTTAAGTTATGACATTTAATAAATCGCGCTTAAGTCCTACTCGGATTTCTCACTTGACCGGCAAAGAGCAGCAGACTCGTCGACTTCTCCACGATCATGTATTGGAATGGTCTATCCAGCTGGAATTTTGGTGGTGATGCTTTGTTGGACAGCACAGCCGAGGTTACAGCTGCGGCCGCGGTGCCCTGTTCATCTACAATGATCTTGGTGGCATGCACACAGTATGAGGTGTACAAACCTTCGGCCATACGATTAAGATTGGAGTCCTTTTGATCAAACACATCACGAATGCCCATCTGAAATATGTAACAAGCATTTAGTGAAAATGTTTATGGAGTGTCATGTATGCCACGCACCTCTGTGAGAATTTGCTTCAAGTTGAAGTCTGTTTGCGTTGTAAACTTGGGCAGCAGCACCTCCACCTCGTTGTCTTCGCTAGCCTCCCGTCTAAACTTGGCAATGCGCTGCAGAATCGGTGCCAGACCCAGATTCTTTAGATTGGCAGAGATGTCGCTTAACTTGAAGCCACGCTTCGGGAGCACAACAATCATGGACAGACGATCCTGTGTACCGTATGGCAGCTCAAGCACATAACCATCCAGGCCTTGAATGTTGGTCACATATGCGAAATTGCCCTCCTGCACCATCATTGGCACCTGGCCGACAACACCGCCGCTCTCATCATAGAAGTTTTCTACACGCGTGCGCGACTCATTGAAGGGGAACTGTAGAGAGAAATTGAAATAGGCATTGGACATCACAATAGCAGATGCGTTTTGTTTCACCTTCCATTGGCCCTTGAAGAAGAGCGTCGACATCATAAACATCTTGGCGCCATAGATCTGCTGCGGCAACACTGTATAGGGGATGAGGCCACGAGTCGTGCGATTGGCTGCATCATTGATGAGTTGAACCGTTTCACGGGCATAGAAATCCACCTCCTCGGGCTGTACGCCATAGTTCTGCACGACATCGCGATAGCTACTCTTCACCGGCGAACTCGTATCCACGTAAAGCACTTGCAGCGATGCAACCTCAATGGTGGTGGTCTTCACACTGTTAAAGAAGGACATGTTAAACTATCCATTTGGATTATATATTTCAACTTCACTTACTTCAAGTAAGAACTCCACACACGGTAGACAGAACGCAGTTCCTCAGGACTCACATTGATACGCAATCCCTGACGCAGTTGTTCATAAGTTCGACCGTCGGCTGCCTCGAACAGCAAGATGAGCAGCGACCACACCGAGAATGGCGATATCATAAAGTCCCTGTTCGCCTGTTCGACGACCACAGCGATGCGATTCAGCAAATCCAATCCAAATTCCTGTGCTCCTTGAGCAATACTCCGCAGCGTATCATCGTTGAAGCTGTTACGCAGCGACTGCATAGGATCGTTGCTCTTACTGAATGCGGTCTGTGGCGTCAATGCCTCGAGAGGACTGCCCACTGAGAGCTGAGGGGCTTGTTGTTGGCTCAAGCAGAGCATCGCCAGCAACAGCGAGCCCCCAAATAGGAAAGACATGTTGGCTGAAATGATAAATATGATCGATGATTGCTGCAAGCATGGAGGTCTTATAACTAGCCCATGTAGGATAAATAGTATAAATTTAAATCCCACAGAAATCTTATTTAAAAATCCTATTCACATTCTGATTGTTTAACCAATAATTTTATCCGAACTGGAATGAATCACTCATATGTATGTGTGTATGAAAAGTTTTCTTTGTGACGTTTTAAGATCGTGTCTCATTGTTTTTTATTTTCTTTATATGTATTTTGAAATCGAATTTATTGAGGAAGGCAATTTCGTTTAGTTCCACAAGAGCTATGCTAATCTATCTTTTAGATGCTTACATATTATACAAAACAACTAGATGCACCTTATCAGACAAAACTACGACTAGAGATAGCGTGAAATTCGTAGGGTTATACCTTAGTTTAATTTTCTAAATTCTGAAGTTCAGGAATAACCGTTACAATTACATATACATTAGCTATAACAAATCAATTCGCAGAAAATGAACAGATAATCTTAAGTTAACAAATAATTGGGTTTTTTTTTGTGTTTACCTGATATACGCATTTTGCGGTTTTTTTCACTGGGATTGAGTAACCGCTTGAATTCTACAAAAAGAAAGATTTGTTATTTTTTGAGATTTGTGTAAATTATCATAATACGATAATAATTGCAAATAATGTGCAGAAAAGAGAACGTAATATTTATATATTGGATTTTTCTTTTGATTGGGATTTTTGTGATGTTTTGAATTTAAAGTAGGCACTGACGTCGCACATATGATTGTTGTTGTTGATTTTGTCGATTTGTTGATTAATCCAAAAACCGGAATGCAATGAAATTCACAGCGATATACATATATACAGAGTATAATGTACAGAGACTTGCATGTGTATATTTATTTAATTATGAATATATCAAGTGTATATGGTATTTGCGATACTTGGCTGTGTTTTCCGTTTGTTTATATAATGCTATTTATGTGATTATTTGCTTCGATTTGATACTAAAGCTGATGGGATGCGTGTGGTAAAGCTTTTTTTTATTATTATTACTTCAGTGTTGAGGAGTCAAGAGCCAAGCCGTGCTTAACTCGCGGAGAACGACGGAGCAACTGGCATTGGCCTTAGACCAGACACAGGCACATGCTGATAAATACACTCACTCACACACACACACAAACGCGCGAGCTCAAGCTCAGACTCACACACATACGCATATACAAGATTATCAAACTGTGTACTTTTATAACAAAAGAGGTACATTTGTAAGGTATTTGTACATTCTATTTGTAGAAAAATGGTGCACTTTCTGTATATTGGGTACACTTTGGTAGCAGAATAGTACATTTATGTCAATATATTGGTACGCAAAACATGCATGCTAGTGTAATCCATACAAGAGCTAGAAAGAGAGCGAGAGAGAAATGTTGCGTGAGAACAAAGCTCTGTTGTCATTTGAGATGTGAACCTAGATTAGCTGCTACTAATTACCAACTACGTACTATGTATATAGTTGATAAACTTCAGTTGTGACGCTTCTGCCACTATTCAATGCAAACTTGAATGAAATTAAAAACCCGTTTACGTTTATCAATAAAAAACAGCTGCATATCCTGATCACTTAGTCACGCTGCATTGTTGCTCCACAACGAGGTAAGCCATTAAGTATAAATAATATATAATAAATAAATTGAGCATGTCTATTCGATTTGAATTAGAGCGATAAATTTCTATTCTTACAACTATGTAATTAAAGATTTCTGCTCATTGCTGAATCTGAATCTCTAGTTTGCTGTGGGAAATTTCAATTAACAACTACACTAAAAAGATCTGTCAGAATGTTGTGAAATATTGCTTTGCAATAATTAGTCAATTATAAATACAAGTACAATTAATAACCGCAAAGTACATATCAGAAATGAATGATGATAACTATGAAATTTAATTTAAAAACGTAGAAAGTAGCTTATAATACATTAGATTTCTAAGACTTATCTATAATTTGCTTGCAATCAAAAATTAAGTATACGCAAATATTTGAAATGAAAGTAAATTCATTTTGGAAGTTCGCTGATTAGAGGCGAATAAAGTATTCATATATTATCTTTATTTAGGTGCTTATATTATAAACAAATATGTATTTGCAATCGTTGGTACATACATACATAGATGTTCTAAGCATATTTTATATGGAATTCTGGCAGGATTGGGCCACTTTTTCATATTTATATAGCAGCCATAATAACAATGCGAAAGAATCAAGTTTTTATTCGTGTTTTATTTTTTAAAAAGCACTTTTACTTTCCAATCTTTCGTCAATTACTTTTGTATTTATAACATTGTGTAATGGGCTTTATATATCGATAGTAAGTACGCTATTTTTGCAATTAAGAACAACTGCAATTAGATAATCCATATACCATAAGTGTTAAATATTTAATCCAAACTATTTTATTTATTAAACGATCTTTTGAATCTCTACTACACACCGAAACATTTTAAAATTTGTATTATTATTTTTTATTTAAATATACTTTTGGATTAACCCAATATTGATATTTTCTGAGATGGAATTTTCAAATATTTCAACTGCGACCCTCAAAATATGCTAAGGAATTTACTTGGTTAATTGTTTGTGTAATTTAAATATGTTTTTTACTTTTTTGCCTTTAAATATTCATGTTTTTACTAACAATCTTTCGTAATTTTGAGTTTTCTTTATCTTGTTATTGAATTTGAGATTCAATAACTACATACGATTCAAATATTTCCGTTTTTATTCGATACTTTAATCATGTATTTGTTTTTGAAGATTTACATAATGCGTCTTTTCTTTGATTAGGTGCAATCGTTGAGTTTTTCAGTTATTTTGTTAATCATAGAAATGCGAAATTCAGATCTCTACTCGCTGTCAATTGACAATTTGGCTAAGGTTTTAAGAAAAAACTTAACAAAAAACAAACAAATCTCATAATGTAATTAATTTGTGTTGCAAATTATTTAACGATTCTTGCATTGTAAGTTATTTATGTTTGTTAGAGTAACATATTACAAAACAAAATCATATAAACACTATAACATTTTAATAACAATTCCAATATTGCTAGTTTAATTGCAGTTTGGGGGCAAAGTGAGAGGTCAAAATATCTTCGATTTCAGTTTCAAAAATGGTGCTGAGCATATTGAGTGTTTAATTATGTTACGTTAAAATAGTTGTTAGTATGTTGAATTAAAGTGCTCTTCACTTGACTTTCGTTATTGAGTTTATGTGGTTTTCATATATGTAGATATATTTAATAATTATTTATATATAGATTGTTTTTTTTTTTTTTTTGTAACTGAAAAAAGCATTTAATTAGTTATATAGGTATGTATTTATATGCGTTTATAGAGTGTTTAAATTGTTTATCGCAAGTCTGGATCCTCATCGGCGGCCTTTTTAATTCGTAGCAAGATAGTTGTGTACCACTGATCCAAGCGTGAGATGCTATCATAATCCTTAACTGCCTCTGTGAAGCCCTCAATGTTCTGCTCCTCAAGATGCTCGCACAACACCTGAAAGATGCAATGTGTTAGTGTATAATTGGTCTATTTACTTTTTAAGTAGTTTACCTTGATTAGCTTGAACTCTCGGGAATCCTGGAATGCTGGATATTGTTGCGCATACTTCTCAATGGCGTGCTGCGCATTCAACAAATCCACACTCAGATGACAGAGAGCAGCGCGGAAGAAGTACTCCTTGGCGCTGTACTTGAGCAGCGAACTCTCCAGGGAGGAGGCAGCCACCTGCTCGTATATGGATATTGCTTTCTCATAATCCTCCAGCTGGGCAGCGTATTGAGCAACCTTCAACATGCACTTGTTGGCCGAGCTAACAGACTCTTCACCCTTGAAATAGTCAGCTGCCTGTTCATAGTGCTGAATTGACATGGCCTAAAAATACATCGGTAATCAACGTTGTATCATTTTTAAATAATGCGGCTTTCTAACCAGTGTGCTGGGCTCGCTCTCGTACATTTCCGCAATGCTTTGATGATGCTTGGCAGCCATGGTAAAGCGTCCCATATCGGTGTAGATATCAATGGACTTCATCAAACAGTTGACGGCGCTCTCAACATCCACCTTTTTGTAACAGTTTGAGGCATCCACGTAGCAGGTGCCAGCATCATGGCGACTGCCAGCGCGTGCATGGAGCGTGGCTGCCTCACAGAAGCACTCGCCTGCTTTGGTCCAGTTCTTGGACATCTTGAACATGTTTCCAGCCCGCTGGTAGCACTCGATGGCATCTTCGATCTTGTTCGAACCACTGCAGTGTTATAAAATGCAACAAAGTTTATCGATTATTAAGTGTATCGAAGATGGGGTAGTACGTACGAATGCCTTGCGAATGACTTATCAAAACTACTGAATATTGATTACAAAATTTGGTTACTGATTATTGACTAAACGATTAAATTTGTTGTTAAATTGTTAGGTCCAAACAAGTCAATTACTAACTTATTTATTTATGATAACGAACTATGACATTGTTGTTATTGTAGGTTGAGAAACCAAACCACAAGAAGGGACTACTGACACACGTTCGTTTTAAATATTAAATATCATTTCATCTACAATGGTATACAAACAACAACAGCAACAACAGAGGGGTCATTGTATGGGGGATGTTACAGCTTTCTCTATAGAGACCACGTAAATAAGAATATGAACTCAGTGCATACATAAGATAATGCGTAGTTGCACACACATACAATGTGTTTTTAATAAAGCCTGCTAACTCAAGTTTTCGAGTACTTCTGTGCAACAACAATAATATTTGCAATAATGAAATTATTACTCACCCAAAAAGTGAGCCTAGAAAACCCTTCTGTTGTGTCAGCTTCTTCTCAGCCTCAGCCATAAGCTGAAGGGCCTTTTGCTCATTGTCGCCCATGTTTGCAAGTTTGGCTTTTTTGTACACTAAGTTGCATTTAGATGCAACAAATTCCAAACGCCTATAATGACCCTTTAATTGTGTATTCCGCAACTTCTTTTCTTGGACTTTTCAGCAAATAAAATCAATACGAAAATGTGTAATAGTGTGACCAAGTCTACATCTAGTATTAAACCAAATTGCCCATCTACTAACTAAAATACTAAATTGTTAAACATATTAAAATTGTTGTACACGTTGATTTTATTTTATTGACGTGACACACAAAGCATGCTAATTTAAAGTTTACCTATGCAATTAATTTGTTTTACGTGTTATACAAATTGACTTGTAACAGCGTGATCAGTTGTGTGCATTGAATTAACGTATTTCGATAACTCGATTACCCAGTTCGAAAAATACGCTAAATATCGATAAATTACATTGTGCCGTTACTACTTTGAACAGGTTAATTTATTCGAAATAAAATATTACACCAGTCGACAAACATTAAATTGGTATTAGATTACAATCTACATTTATTTCTTTAAAATTTAATTCGTTTAATATTTAGACAAAAACATTTTAACCGATTTATACGTGATCATGCACTGAATGGCGAAACTTTATCGATTTAATAATTATTGGGAAATTAAACAAAAAACAATGAGGGTAAAATTTAACTTAAACATTGAACAGGATTGAGATTGAACAGCAACTAAGATTTAGGTAAAAAGACGTGAGCATGATGATGTTGCCTGGTAGATTGGTGGTTCATAAATGCGCTTAAACTAATCATAAACATAAAAATAATGAAGTCAGCCTGCTGCTGTGCACATAGCGAATTAATAATGCTCAAACAAACATCTTCTCGAGCATTTTTCGTAGTTTTTCATGAGCATAGCGTATTTTTTGATACAAATCCTTGGAGACGCCGCTCTGGGCAATAGTGGAGAAGCGGTATGTGCGGAAGTTCTTCTCATGATCCATGTAGGTGATGGCGCTCATACGTGGACACAAAATGATCTTCATGTGATCCGAGAAATTAAGCTAAATTGCAAAAAATATATCATGATTAGCTTATTGATATAAATTACAAACGAGATTAAATTACCTGAACGGAACCATTGGTTAAATGCATGACAACGGCGCACGTTGTTCGGAACCAGGAATGAAGATGTGGCATACGCGAGATTTGATCGCTCTCAACTGTCACGTTATTGGCACCAGCCTTGACCAAATGCTCGGTCATATAACGCTTAAAGTACGATAGTAATTTCATTTTCTTATCGAGCGTCTTACAGTAATCTGTTGTGGTCATATAAGTCTCTTTGCCCTCCTTGTCGATAAAATGCACGTTGATTTGATTGGGCAGCAGTATAAGTTTTGTAGTATCATTAAACATGACGCCAATGCCCTCATCGCATAGCTGATAGCCAAAACCATACTTATCGCTGTAGTCCACCCACTTGGATATCCAAAACAGTGGCTGAGCCGCTGGATCAGTATTCTCATCGCCCAAATTGCCTTGCAATAAACGTGGCTGTAAAAAAATTAAAAAGATTATAATGCCTAGGATCATGCAAGTTTAGAAGTCTTTCAGAAGACTAACCTTGTTGTTGATAAGCGTGGTGAGCTGTTGATGCAAGCTCTCGATGTCGCTGCGATAGTCCTCGTTGTGCCTACACATTTGTGCCGAAGCTGTGATGGCGTCGTGCAAGTTATTTTTAAGGAATGTAGACTCCAAGCGCGTATCATCGCGTAGACCATTCATCTCTGTCAACGGCTTGCGTTGAGCGGGATCTTCAAGCACATCGTTGATGCCAATGCGCGGCGCCATCGTCAGACACGAACTGGGCAAGAACATTGGCACCTGCGACGACTTAAGGAACTCAAAATTCAACAGTTGACCAATAGTGGGTCGACTCTCTGGATTTGGTTGCAACATGGCGATGACCATGTCAGCGGCAGGTTTACGCAAATAACTTGGCACACGATATTCGCACTTTTTGATCTTCGAATATGTGTCCTTCAGTGTTTTTGTCTCAAATGGAGGCTGACCCACCAGCAACGTGTACATCACACAGCCAATTGACCAAATGTCAACCTCAAACGAATGGCCCTTTTTCGTGAGGATCTCGGGTGCAATATAATTGGGTGTTCCGCACAGTGTCTTCTTACGTTCGCCCTCGAACTCGATGCGTGTAGCCAAACCAAAGTCACCGATCTTTACGTGCAGCATGTCGTTCAGAAAAAGATTGCCCAGCTTCAGATCACGATGAATGATCCGTTTGTCGTGCAGATACTTAACACCCTGAATGATCTGATAGATGTAATAGCGCGTCTCGAATTCCGTAATACTTTTACGACGCTTGTGCAATTCCATCATCGACTAAATGGGGCAATATTGAAAGGATAACGATTTGGTAATGTGCGAATATGTAAAATACTTACGCGTTTCTTGCACAACTCAAGCACAATGTAAATGTTTTGCACATCCTCGAAATAGCTGTGAAATTTTACAATATTCGGATGATTTAAGCTGCGATGTATTGTGATCTCCTGAGCCGTCTTTTCCTTTTGGTTGTGCTTGATCATCAGCTTCTTGGACACAATTTTGCCGGCAAAGACATCGTCTGTCTCCACATCGATGATCTCGTAACATTTTGCAAAGCCGCCCTATACGCGTAACGAATTTATTCAAAAACGAATTAAATACATACGCATAAGTGTATGTGCTTGCAAGTAAGTATATATGTATGTTGTATGTAGGAGGCTGCACATGGTTACATACATATGGGTTTTAGTACGCGCCAAAAGAACCAACTGGTTGCTGTCGCGTCTTTGACAACACTGCCTCTCACACTCACACTCGCACACATATGGCATTCATGCAAACTCACACATATACAAAAACACGCACACAGATGCATGTAGCGCGAAAACAACAACAGGAATAAAATGCGCAAGGAAATGACAAGAGCAAGAGAGGAGACAAGGCTGTCGCTGCAGCTGCAGAAATCTGCGCAGGCGAATCTCAACAGCATCCGTGCTTGATTTATTTAGTGTGTGGCATTAAGATCAATTCTTCTTACCTTGCCAAAGAAGCGCATACGCTTATAAGTCTTGCGAAGATTGGAGTCAAAGAGGCGATCCGGTATATCCGTACTTTTGTCCTCTGGTTTTGCGGCCATTTTTATTAAGGTGGATTTGACTGCTGCACTACAATATTTTCACGTTGCTCAATTAATCGTGCTCTTTTCTGGCTATCGTTCTGTTTCGACGCTTTTACTAAATTACTTCTTTTGTGCAAGATGTACACTGTGCGCGCCACCAAAATGCAATATTACTATGATTTTATAACAAAATATGTTCCAAGAACAAGACTGAACAAACCGCACACAGCACGAAACACAGGCACAAAGCGGAGAACGCGCCGAAACAGTTTATTTTTTTGAATGCCAGTTTGAGTAGTTCGTCAGCGTCACCAAGCAGACTTGAAATTGAAGTATCGATGCTTTAAAATTTTATCGAGTTTTAATCTCAAAAATCGATACAAAAACTTAAAAACCAGCTGATCTTACTAGGTTATTGGAGTACTATCAATGTTGTAGTTTTCTAATTTTTTATTATTAAGAGTCAATTTTTGTTTTGTTTCCTTGATATTGTCAATATTTAAATTTGATCAATACTTCGACTATTTTTAAAAAGTCGGTAATAAAATACCAGGAAATGCGTTCACTGGATAGTCGATTACTCTATCATGCAACCCTGCATGAGTAGTGCTCAACAATATGTTGAAATTTTAAATCTTATGCAACTATTAACTTTAATGAAACAAAACTTGTGATTTTCATAACTTTTATTTAATTAACTTTTAATGCAATTAATAAGGGGACTTTCGTCATTCATTTTTTAGAAGTAATTACAAACAAGTACGAAACAATAATATGGTCACATCTCAGTCTGGCAACACCCAATTCTGAACTTTCTTGGAACTTGTTCCTTTTATAAGTGTAAAATGGGACCGTTGAGATTTGAATTAAAAATTGTATCTCTGGAAGTTTGCTCCACCAGTCGAGCATATAAGTTGAATTTTAAAACACAAACGAATTCTTACTTAATACGTTTATTAAATAGTCTTTAGACTTTTCGAGTTGCCCTTAGTTCCTTCCCTTCTCACACGCTTAAACAAATGTTAATTCATTTACTTTTCTTTTGCTAATTTGTTTTGTTTGACTATGCGATTGATATACTCGTATGCAGTATTGTTTATTATAAATATTTGTTATTGTTTTTGTTTTCTCTCTTTCGTAATTGTTGTTATCCATTTTTTTCGATTATTGCTTTGCTGCTAGCTGCCATCATTGGATAAGTTGTCTGTTGCCCATTTGTTGTTGGTTCAGAAAATGTTTGGCCTTAAAAGTAACACTTTATGTAGTTTTTGCTTTGTTTTGAATGATGTTTACAATTAAATTATTACATTAAATATATTATTTATATATATCAATAGTGTAGTTTCATAGTTGGTTTTGCTTTGCCAGTTTTTTACGCAGTCTCAAGTGCCTTGTGTGTTGCTGTATGGGTGTGTTTGTATGTGTGGTGTGTTTGATTGTTGTGTGTGAGTTAGCGTGTGTAATGAGAGGACTGTGTGTCTGAGTGTGAGTGTGTGTATCGAACTCTCGCTGGTCTCATTATCATCATCATCATCATCATCATGGACACTACTGAATTTCTAAAGTTTAACTAGAAGTACACGGTCCAGGAACTCTCAGCTGGATCCTGAACTGACAATGACTAAGCCACGTTGCAAGCGCAACCACTCCACAAACTCATCCAACATAACAGGCCCTGCAATATACAATTAATACAATTACAATTACCGCAAAGAGAATGGTATTATTAAAATTGAAACTTACATGCGCCATCAATATCGTAATTGGATAAATCAATGCAAATGGTGCGCGAGAACTCGAGTATGTTGCACCATTGATCCTTATTGATCACCTTGTACTTGGACTGCTCTAGGAATTGCGCAAATTGTGGATAGAGTGGCCAATGCTTGCCCAGCAATAATTGCAGCATCGCCTTGGCCGTCGCAATATCCATGCTCCGTTGATCCGAATCCTGCAAATCCGAAATGCATATTTAAGAAACATTTAGTTGAAATTAAATTTACTCTTTTCGAACCTTGGCAAAATCGTAGGCATATCGATATATGCTCTTAAAGGAGTTGGGATCGTTGAGTATGCTGCGCAGATAATCCAGTTTCACAACCATTTTCGCTGTCGTATCACACTCTAGATCTGTGAGACCTTTTAACCATTCCTGTTGACTGAAGAATCCCATCTGGGTGGCGCCCATTTTGTAAGCGAGCACCAGCATCACAATATTCTCCGGTTCCACACCAATATCTTCGCAGAACTTCTCCATACCATCAGGCCCTGAGAAATGGAGAGTATTTAATTAATAAATCGATAGTTACAATATATGTATATAGTCGATGTCTTACCCAGCGTATCTGGCTCATCGGGCGTAGTGTATTCATGGAACCAGGCCAAGCAGCGCTTCTGGCTGAACCCATCTTCCGCTCTGATATGGCGCCTGAAACGAATTAAAGATATATATAATATTTATTTAGGTTTCTAGTTAGTTGATACCTTTAATCTTACTTAGCCATAACAAATGTGTGTATTTTTATATAAATTCGATTTAACAACTTGATTTCTATTGCCCAAGCATTCGCCCGTTATTCTTTGCTCAGTTTTCTTCGATGTGCCTCTAAAAATAGCGATAGTAAACTTTTGTCGTCGGGGATGCCAATGCCAAGAGCACAAAACAAATCAACACAACAAAGACAATCGAAAAAGGCCCGATGATAAATGTGAATAGAAGCAGCAAACGCTGAAGATTTGCAATTAATAAACTTGCAAATACATAAATGAATTTGATAATTAAGAAAGTCAATCGTCAAGCATTATGCTGACAAAATAATATTAAACAAATGTGGCTGTGGCTGAAAGTGAAAGGTTTTTTTTTTCTATTTCCGTGATCTCTCTCTCTGGATTGCGCTATCTTGCTCTCGCCACAGCTGCTGATCTGTTGATCGACTTGTGACAGCTGATGCGGAGAGAGAATATTGTATATTCTATGTATATATGTGACTGTGGATGCTAAGTAGGGGAGAGCGATGATGCAGCAAACTGCATGCAAACATCTGAGGGTGATGTGGATTCTAAGTGTGATGACACAGTACTTATTCTAGAATATACTCCTAATAGATTAGATATTTATGAAGTACATTGACAGTAATAACAATTTTATTACATGTATTTGTCAAATAAAGGAGAAGTAATCGATCTCATATTGTTGTTATTAAGAGTTATACATTCATAAGCTAATATTTTATATGCAATAAAATTCCATCACATTTTTATTTATTTACGAAACAATAATATTAAATACTTTGTAAGTTTTTTTTATTTACTTTAGTTTTAGAAGTTAACTGAAGGAATTCTTAATATTCAACATTTCCATATACCTAAAATGTATATTCTTCAAAACTATTTAGCATTAATTATAGTTTTAAAACTTATTTCATTATTTCAATAACAAATTTAATATTTTCTTTTAAATACCTTTATTTTAATAAAGCTTTAAATATTTCCACTTTCTAACAAATCAAAACATAATTTCAAAAAGTTTGGGAGTGGAGGAATATTTATGACCCCCACTGTGCAGACATTAAAAAATAGTCGCATTTTTGGAAGAGAACTCGAGCGACTGCGCCCTAAATTGTCAACTGAAAGCGAGAGTTGAATTTGTAGCAAAGTGGAGAGTCGAGTCGAGAGCCGAAATAAAACGAACCGAGAGGATACGTCAAGGAAGGACATACTGCGATAGGGCACAGTTGTGCGCAGGACTCAAAGCGAGACACACGTCGTTGTTGGCCAATTTGGGACGAAGGGATTACGCTACGTCAAAATTCACCCAAGAAGACAGCATTGAATTTTGTAATCAATTCAAATAATGAAAATGTTGCAAATATTTGGTAAAAAATTGACAAATGGATTTGATTGCAAAGTAATTGGTTGCCTGTTGCTCGCATTATTCGGTAAGTGCCCCCAAAACCAACATAAAAGAGCCAAAAGGAAATCCAGCGACAGGGGAAAAGGGCGGGGGTAAAAAATCAATAGTCGCCTCCTGACACAGTGACTCGAAATAACATAGCTGAATGTTGAAACTGAAATTGTGCAATTGCGTGCTGTGCGCATACATTTGGCACGCATTTTATTTCAATTTTTTTGTCTACAGTGGCCAGCGCTCAAGGACTGAAGCTGCCCGCGTTTACAACCAAAACTCCGAGAGTGTCCAAATACACGACCAAATCGCCATCAGTAAGTGCCCTGCTCTCCCCTTTTTTCTCCCTTCACGCTATGACTTCATTGTGTTTTTCCCCATAGGCTTCGTCGCAAAATCACGATGCGATCACATCGCTGTATCGCTTGAATGCCACCAATGGCATCACCTGTATTTTGATGCAGGTGGATGGCTTGATTAGTGTGCGATATCGCAACAAGCTCAACGAGGATGTCGAGGGCGATTTGTATATGCCAGATCATCCGGTGCTCAGTGGCGAGTGTGTCGAGTCCAATTTGGAGATAATGACCATGGAGTTCAAGGGTTTCAAGCTGTCCATGACATTTAAAAAGGTAGCGAAATATTGATTTTGACCAACCTCCCCCAACCACCACAAAAATAAGGTCAAAGGTTAATTCAAAGTTCACTTTTACACGCAGTCATCGGGCGGCGAGGGCTGGTACATCAATCTCTTCGAGTTGAGCTACTCATCATCGAATCCGCTCTTCGAGCATCCCGATCGTCCCAATCTGAATGTCAAACTTACTTCGCCCGCCCACACGCCCATGTATTTCCCCACACCGGTGGGCAAGTCCTATGTCTGCGATAAGGAACAAACTGTCATCCTCTATGCTCCACACGATTCGGGCGACCAGTCGGGGCACATTGCACGCATCTATTTGCGCGACTTGCACATGCAGAGCTTCATGTTCAAGGATAGTGGCAAGTGGGGACCATCGTTCCATTGTAGTGCCACTGGATCCTATCGCGATGAGACGGCTCCCCCTCGCTGTTGGCACTGCGTTGGCCATTGCAGTGCTACTGACCATTTCCGGCTATGGCGGCTGGCGGTAAGTCAACTCTGCAGAAGCGCAGCCAACTTAACAATGCGTGACGTTGCCAGATAATTGTTAACTGGTGTTTTCCTACTTTGCTTGCAGATATTTCAAAGTCAAGAAGGTGCAATACGGTTCAATGGAGTAAAAGATTGGAAATTGGAAAAAAACTTTCTGCCGCATTTCTGTTCAACTAATTGAGTCAAGTCTCTGTACCGTTATTTGTTGCATATCAGTATTCTCGTATTTGAAAAACAACCAAACAAACCAAACCAAAAACTAAAACAAAATGTAAAAGAATTATTGTAATCATGTTTCGAAACCTAGACGAAAGTTTTGTGAGGCATCGTCCAGTACGAAATATTTAATGTTATATTATAAATGAAGCGATACATATATGAGAATTGCAAAATGTCTTCCATATAGTTAATATTATAAAAATACTAACTAATATACATATTACAAATTGATATGTATATGAACATAAATATATATATTATAGAAATATATATATATTATTATATACATACGACTATATATATTTACACAGTTAACCAACAAATTATTACTGAATAATTTGCTGTGTTTATTAGAGGTACACCTAATAGTTTAATATATTTAATTGAATGATTGACTTTTGAAATAGTTTCAAAAGCAAAACATATAAAAATCTCCTTTTTTTTTTCTTGTTCCTCTAATAAATGCAGGCATATCTAGTTTAAATAATCTGGCAACTTTCATATCGAATTCAAGTGTTAGTTTTTAAGTTTCGTAAAAATATATATTTCTATTATTATCTCAATTGAGTGCATACTACACATTTAATCATTTCAATTTATCTGCACCTCTTTTTAATTTAAGAACACACTAACATTCAGCCAAGTTAATAAATCGATTCCAAATATAAATGTATATTTAGCGGATTTTTAAATTGATTGGGTTAAAAAATAAACTTAGAAAGATCTGACATGAAACTGAATCATAATTGGTAAAATTTGCCAAATAAAGTCTGACTTTATTTGAACATTGTAATTTCATTTATTCGAGTCACTTCTACTTTGCTTAAACTAGAAAGAGTGCTAGTATAACTATATGCTGAATTATAATCATAATTTGCCTTGATTTTACCACAATCTATTTGAATGCAGTGCTATTTCGAGTACTCTACTATACATATATCATCGTCTATGATGCAATGGGTTTATAATATTGCATGGTCATCGGAAACACAATTGAGATGTTTCATTCGGATAAGATTAGAACAAGTGAAGAGAAAGGTCGGAAATTGAAGCGTAAGATATGGCTAAGCAATTAAAATGCTTGGAACATTGGCAGAATTCGAAAATCGTATGATATTTTTAAGATATATCTGACCCAGTGATGCAGTGTATCCTATTTTAGTTTATGAAAGTTCGAGTCTTTTGCAGCAAAACCACCTTCAATATTAGGTAAAATGCTTAATTGACTGCTGAATCATAGACAGCTTAAACTTTCATTAAAAATTTACGAATTGCAAAGGTGAATCATACAATACCTTTTATGGGGGGTCATGTAAATTGTGAACCACATTATAAATAGATACTTCTGGCACTACGAATTACTATGTACCATATGTTCAATCTCTATAGGCCAGATCTATGTATATGCTGTTACACTCACCTGCTGGTTTGTTGTGTTGAAATGCTTGTGTAGCTGGTGCGTGCTCGTTTTGATTGACCATCCATATTGTCACCGATTTCTGGAGCTCGACGTTTACCCCGTGGCATGACTTGTGTGATCAGATTGCGAAAAGGTTTGGCCCTGTTTTATCCAAAACGTGAAGGCGACTTAAATGCTTTGGCTATTTTATTGATGTGATTATTACACGAATTTTCCAGCTACAAAATGTATGGAGACATTGTAATTATAATTGAATTAATTGTAGTTCAGTTAAAGTAATTATACTTACCACTGCAACTCAGCGCAGAACAGTCATTGAAACATCATCATTATATTACAAAAAAAAACATCAACTGTAAAACAAGAAAATTTGATTAATTTAACAATGTTACACGCTTCGACTACTCTATATAAAGTCAATCAAAATTCTCAACAAATATTCAACATGATCGAGTTTAGATCAATTTCCATTCTATTGTAAAAGGATTCTCCATGTTAAACGCACTGGCAGAAGCGCCCCCTAGCGCCCGGCAGCAACTCCAGTCTTCTCCTAACCCCTCAAATGATTTTTCCAACAGCTCAGAAATTACACGGGATGCACACAGGACACCCAAGATACTCACGCACACACACACACACACTCACAAGCGCATACTACACTTTTGTACACCACCACCACACTTTCACACACACTCACAAAGCTTTTAATGCAACTGTATGCATATTATTAAATTTACTACTATACAAATGTTTGCATTTGCAACTTAATGCAAGCATTCTATGTTATATTTGGCCACTTCACTTTTTGTACGTGTATTGCGTTGCATTTATGTTTTTATATAGTTTGAAAACACCGGCTTCGTAGTTGTCGTCGTCGTATAGGGCAAGAATTGTTGGGCTTGGAATTGGTATCGGTATCGTTGTAGTACGCTTCCCCGTCGACGACACAACCACAGCCAAGCAGCAGCTGATATGACGGCAGCAGACGGCAAGCAGCCTGCGCGTGCTCGATTTTTTACGTCGCCAAATGCCGAAGTTGCTTAGCTTGCACAATGTTCAACATACTCTCAATTGATTCGCCAACGATTGTCAATGATTTTACACATGCAATACATGCAATGCTTTTAAATATTTACCATTTATGTTATTAAAACAATTTATTAATCCACAGGACAGGTCTTGGTCAGCGTGACCAAAGATGAATTTTAAAATATACTCATTGGCTTCACCATATATACCACTTTTGTAATAACTCGCTTGTGGTGGTAAAAACGCGCAACTTTTTAAACGGCTTTTGGGTCTCTCATGCTTGATTTATAAGTTAAGAGGTTTATTCTTTGCAGCAATTTAAATTTTTTCAATCTTACTAAATAAAATTGAGTGATACGTATTTTTCATGCGAAAATGAAATATAAATTCTGTTCACAGCCAGTTGAGCCGTAGAATATACCAAAACTCAGTTGACGATGCTGCGATGTTTTTAGTTCAATTCTATAAAATACTATAATATCAGAGTTGTTTGTTTTACGTTGCCAATTGGAATATACATACTTAAAAAAATAAATTAAGATTTTTCCTAGCTCGGAAAACCATTATTGTTGTATTTTTAAATTTAACCAACACGGAATGTTTAGCTTAATGTTAATTTGTTTTTAATGCATTCAACAAACATCGCATTCGTTCGACATTTTGGATTCTGTTGCATTTCTGTTATTAGTTTATGTTAACAGCATTTCGCAGCGCTGTTAAACGACTGGATGGTATCAAAACAAAAACATGCACTCTGCAAAGTAATTATGTGTACTTATATTTATACTTATACAATGATAATGATGCATATTGCACTAAAGGCACTAATGAGACAATACAATTGAGTTAGTTATCAACCGTTTAGAAACTGCTCAAGAGCATCCTTCGCCTCCTCATCGTTCTGTTCCAGCACAACTTCATCCAAAGAAGTTTGTTTGGTTATTTTTGATGGTATCTCTGCAAATAAGTAAAATAGCTTAATTTAGATATTCGGCTGTTGACATTCGTTAAATAAATACTAGTGAGTTGGCCACGTTGCTTGTATTCCTCGAGATCGCTACGAAATGCATCGTCGAACACAGCCTGGCGTTCTTTTTGCAGCTGCCTTAGTTGCAACTCATGAGCGCGAATCTTTTGCTGATGCTCTGCGGCAATTTTCTGTCTGTACTGTTCCAGGTCGTTGAGCTTGCGCTGCTTGTGCTTCGACAACTGAAACTGCTGCTCCAGGACAAATTCCTGCATTTCACATTCCTCGCAGAGATCCTCCAGCTTCTCCAATTCAACTTCCAGCTGCGCACCCATTTCCTCCAGCGATTGTAACGTCTTGGCACTAGCTTGTAGCTTGACCACCAATGCTGGCAAACCGGCCACACAATTGTTGAGTTCCGTTATAGTTGCATGTTGTCCACTGGCCCGCTGTTGAATGCCTGTTATTTGTGTGGCAATTGCGGCCGCTTGCTGCGCATTCTCCTCGTTCGATGCGTGAATTTTCTGCCAATCATCCTCGTATTTGGACAATAAATTGCAACCGGCTGCCACATTGAGATGTGTTGGCACCCCATCGGCCAAAGAGTGTGAGCTGCTACGACTAGAGGTGAAACTATCGTTCAGACCCAATCGGGATGCTCCCAATGGCGTCGTTGGTGTTGTGGCTGCACTTGTTTGACTGCTGCTGTTATTGTTGTTGCTGCTGCTGACACGTTGACGATAGTGTTGCTGTAGACTCTCGGAAATTACAATGCCCTCTTGTATGGCATTGCTTAGCTTCTTTTTCAGATTTCCAAACATTATATAAACTATGCTATATCACTCTTTTTTACGATTGTAATTAAAGTTGCTAATTGAATACTCTACTCCGCTTTGTTGTTGTAAATACCAAATCAGCTGGGCGCAAACTGACATGATAGCATTGTTTGACAGATCGTCCCACAAAAAAAAAGAGCGAGCAAAGAGAGCGGGAGAGTCAAACCTGTTGACATTCATACGACGTTACCTCAACTATCATGGGCCTTAAGCTTTTAATGTTTGGAAACTTCTGTTAACAGACAACACATTTGATAAATTAAAAAAGAAAAGAAACAAATAAATATCAATGGTGAAACTCGATTTTAATTCATTCTTAGGTGGGTAACATTCTGTTTATTTATTAACATTGTTTATTTAAAGAGACGACTTTGGCCTATAAGAATTTCATTTTATCGTTGTAAGCCAATACCGCCGTATTTTCAACTACTCTTTTCCGAAACCATTTTTAGAATCAATCTAAAAAAATCACAGTTTCTGCATCCATTTTTAAATTGACAAATTATGTTTGTTTAGCTACAGTGCACCATCATTATTGTAAATAAGGAATTTAGATGGCCTCTTGGGTAATATTACACTTTTTTTAATTTGGTAACGATAGTTAACTTTTGATACTGTAAATAAAGATTGTACTTTGCTTTTCTTTTATCAACATTCGAAGTGTTTATGTACATATATATATGTATGCATTTTGTACAGCTGAAGGACCCTGTTTAAGTACGCTCTAACAAAATAGGCTAATCTTCAGTCAAATCCACAGTAGTTGCTACATCGTCAGCAGACGTAGCTTCTGAATCCGGTTGTTGCGTTGACGCCACTGTTACCAGACTTTGGTTTCTTGACTCAATTTCAATAATTTCTATATCACTGCCACTCTGGGGCTCCTCTATTTCTTCTACACTATCTTCGACAGCTATGCAGCTGCCTGTACTGTGCTTGCTCTCGCTGCTGGAGTCGCTATCTGTGCTGCTCGACAAATTCTCATCTTGTGAGCTGACATTTATGGTAAGTACTTCCTCCACTTCATCACTGGAACATGTAACGGACAATGCTTCTTTGCGTTCCGCTTCCACGTCCTCATCCGACATCAATTCCTTAATAATATCACTCAATGGGGAGGCGGGCACTGGCAATGGTTCTTCCTCGACTTCGACTTTGCCTTGTGTTTGTTGCGCGGATAAGGTTTGGTTGTAGGCGGCCATGGCAACAGCCAAAGCCAAATTGCTTGGTGGCATGAAGTATCTTCTTTGTTCACTTTCCTCTGGCTGCTTTGTCTGCTCTTCATTGCCGCTGAAGGCGCTGCTTCTACTCCTGGTGCGATGGCGTTTTTTCCTCTTTTCCTTCTTGTGCTTTTTGCTGCGTTTCTTTTTCTTACTGTGCCTGCGGTGGCGACTTCGAGACCTACGTTCGTAGCTGTCGCTACTACTGTTGCTTCGACTGCGACTACGTCGTCTGCTGCTTTTCTTTCGACTGCGACTTTTTCGCTTGTATTCTCTGCTTGTATTGCGCGTGTAAAACTCATTCCTCATACGTCGGTCATAACGTTCGTCCAGTTCCAGCAACTTTTGTTGGCAACTCGCATGAGCACGTTCGGTTTCACGCTTATTATGGCGCAGCGCTGTGTTTATTGTGCGGTCCAAAAATCGTTTGTTGGGTCTTCCCAGCGGATTTATTTTGCGCTCTTGTGGACCAAGAAATGCCTGACCGTTCTGCGAGGGCATTTCACGCATCAACTCAGCAATTGCCTGACTACGTTTAGTACATTAAAAAGACTTGTTTAACTATTTTAGTAATAAAATATGTTTGTTATTGAATTTACCTCGTAAGTGCTGAATCGTCCATTTCTTTTTTGTTTATGAACAGCTGATGGATGCTAGCGTTGCCAATATAGCGATCATCTGGTAACTTAAGCAGTCTGGCTACACTGAGTGGTACTTTGAATGCGAATGCAAGCTGGCAACTCTATTCCCAAAATGGCAACGTAACGCTCGAAACGGTTAATTTTTGCCGCGAAAGTAAAAAAGTTTTCGTTTTGCTGGTGAAACATTTAATTGTATTCTAAAAACTAAATATCACAGTTAAATCACATTTGGTTAAGCAACAGCATTCTACTTGCTATTATCGCTTATTTATCACGTTCTGCATCCAGTCCACGTATTTGCTAACACGCGTATAAATACCCGGCAAACCAGGACGAGCGCAGCCAATGCCAGTGGAGACAACGCCGAGCAAATGGTGCTCCTTGGACATCAAAGGGCCACCGGAGTCCGCCTGGCAAATAATACAAAAATGATGCTGCATAACATTGCTGCTCTCGTTAAGTATTGGATACTCACCCAACATGAGTCAATTTGACCATTTTCATAGCCCGCACACAGTTGAGTGTCGCTAATGCTATTGGATTTGCCCTGCGCACGATAGGAACGCTCGCAGGCCTCATTGTTCCAGATCTTAACGGTGGCTTTACGCAGCACATCGGCTCGATCGCCCACCGCCTGATTCTCATGCGTCCAGCCCCATCCGGACACGGTGGCGAATTCCTGTTCCAAGCTGCGCTGCTCCTTCTCCGAGCTCACACAACTGGGTTGAATGTGAGCCGTAAAACTAATTGGTTGCACCAACTCCAGCAGTGCTAAGTGAACATTTGGAATTACACAATTGAAGCGACAACAACTAAGTTTGTTATTTACCAATATCATTCTTCACATTATTGCAATCGTATTGCGGATGCGGCACAATGTTCTTGAAATCCACACGCAACGCATCCGGACCGCTGCCAATGCCATTGAGATATTCGCGTATACTGTGCAACCCAACAACGCCTTGAATCTGCGCCGGTTTCATGAACTTTTGCAGCCCATTGCAGATGCAGTGGCCGGCGGTCAGAATCCAGCGTTCATTTATAATAGTGCCGCCACAAAAGTGGCCACCACGTCGCATTAAACTCACCATGAAGGGCATTTCATTGCGCTCGGCTTCGCTGCCGCCGACAATCTTAGGATTTCGCACGGTGCAAGGCAGACCAGTAACTAAGCGATTGATTGGGTGAGTTATAATTGCCTTATAATATTATTTTTTTAATTTCCCTCATTGTTTAACTTACACGCAATTTGCGCCTGCGCGCATTGTATGAGGATAGAGCAGGCAACAACAATGTTGATTAATTTCCACATATTTGGTTTTGCTTTTTGTTTTGAACCTATTGAAGCTTTTGCCGTTGCGAAAGCATACGACGAACTGTCACAAATATTCTGTGTGCCAATTAATTTATATATGGGTCGCAGCGTTTGTTCCACTGACTTATTTACTGTGCTGCTGCTCTGCTGCGGTTTCTGTGTGTTCTATGCGGATTAGCAAAAAACGTTCGGGTCGTCGAGCTTTCTGATAACGAACGGAAGTCTCACAGCCACCTGTTGCCGTTAAGTTTTTTGTTGTTGTCGTAGGTGAGCTTTACGCGCTAACACGACTGCACCTCGGTGTCGCTCATGTGCTGCACTACACACACACACTCATACTTATGCAAAGCGCACACGTTTTGGCATTTCAATTGGTTCGTCTGTGCGTCTCTCTTTCTCTCTCTGTCTAGCACCCACAATTAAGGAGATGCCGAGTAGTAGTAGCAGCACCGAAAATGAAAACGAAACTGAAAACGTAAACACAAGCAACAAAAACTTTTTGTGTTTTGCGTTTTATGACCCAATGAAGTTCATGACATTGAATGGGTGACAAATAGTTGTGTTAATACGAAATGTATTTATTATCAATTGTACAAGTGGCAACCAGTTTATTGGCCCATTATCCTTATTTAACTTTTAGATTTTTATTGTCGTATATTATAAATATCATGTACTCATCTTGTTGTATAGTGTTATAAATAGTACTCGACTTATGATATAATGCAGTTTATTTTACACATACTCGGTGGTGTTTATTCACAAAAGCTTTTTTTTAAACAGATTTTTAATTTGAAAAAACATGATTAATATATTTCTTGATATTTTTATGTATTTTGCTTGCTGTTCTTTTTACATCTTTACAAAATCAAATAATGATGCAAAAATTTTTTTATTATTATTAATAGTTTTTCTTTTTAGTTTATATATTTTATAAACTGACTAGAAAAAAATGCAAAAGATTGACAAAAAATTAATATTTTTTTATATCGGAAAAGGAAACAAAATCTTAGTTCCTTAAATTTAAAATAAATATATGATTTTCCAATATATTTGAAAGGGCTTCGTAAAAATTCAAAAGATTTATAAAAAAAAGGAAAAGGAAGCAAAATCTAAGTTATTTCCTTAAGCTTAAAATAAATTTATAATAATTAGATATATTTGAAAGCTTCGCAATGGGTGTGTGTAAATAACCTTAAACGTCATATTTCCATCAGAAATTGGACTTGGCCCAATCATCGGTATTATGCAAATCGAGAATGCAGTTGTGCATAATGATGAGGCGACGTGCCTACATAATTGATTTTCAATGTTGACACACACACACACACCGCCCCAAGTTCATGTAATGTAATAATAGTGGAAATGCTAATTATTACTTTGGCATTAACATTGCCCTTACAAAAAATACGAATAGTAGAAAATCCTCAATGGCAACACAAAAAACTAAAATGCAGGTGGAAGCGCATTGAATGCAATTTGATAAAAATACATAATAATTATAGAATAATAATTGAATGTCAAGACAAGAGGCAATCAGGAATTGAATTGCTTGTGGAAACAGGAACAGTTATGTTAAATGACAAATCAAAAACAAATCAGTTCAATAGTAGACCACAAAGATTGGATTGAATATTAATCGATTTTTGTTTTTGGACAACTCGTTTGACAAGCGACACATGTGACGCTTATCTCGAAATTAGTTCAAATGAAACCGAAAACCAGAAAACTACAAACCCAGAAACGTATCGACGCCCATCCGACCAGGTTCATTGATCTCAGCCAGTTTTTTTTTTGTTTCGTTTTCTTTTTGCGTTCTCTATGTCTCGCCTTTTGTATGCGAAATGCTAATTCGCGGTAAGTTCTCTATAAAAACTTTGTCTGTTGACAACTTAACCAAAATAAATAATACATAATAGTTTTAACCGAACTTTTGTTGCCTCAAAAATAACAAGTTCAGGTGCATTGACACCCGCCTCCAATACTTCAATTGTTCATTTTGTTGTTTTTGTTGTTTTCGACGCATTCAATGCGAAGGTCGTTCGCTGTAGTTTTTGGCCAAAAAGTTCAACGACAATTTGTCGTTTCTCACTTTTGTTGCTGTTGCTGTTGATGACTAATTGCAGTACGAGGAAGTCTTTAATAGGTGGGCACGAAAGCGAATGCGGGTGGCTTGTGGGAATTACAATTCGAGGTACTTAAGAGTCAAAAATAAAGAGTCATATGATCGAAAGTTGAACTCAATATGATTAAAGACAGAATTTTGAACTCCTTTATTAGAATGAAATAAAATCAAGAAATTAAAATGCAACTTCTAAAACTAATAATTAGGTTGTATAATTTCTTAATATCAAATATGTGTAATAAAATTTGGTTGTATAATTTATTAATATCAAATATCTGAAATAAAAGGTTCAATAAGAAAATAAATAAAAACCAAAATTATTTATTAACATCATGAAGTGAAACATAATGACAAAAGATTCAAAGGTTTCAATAAAAATTTACCACAATACAAAAATTTATGTTTATACAAAATTTCATAACATGAAACATGAAATCTAAAGTAGGTATTTTAATAGTGTATAATAAGAGTGGATGTTGATGTATATATCTATCCAAAATGATAAATAGTAATATATAGTATGTTAATATAATACAATATTACAATAAATACAATATAATAATATGTAAAATATAATAAATACAATATGAATATGATTAAAAATATTGTATTGTATCTTATATTGGTAATTCTCTGGCAAAAATGCCTAAAATAAAAAAAAAAACATATACCAAAATATTTTTCTATTTTGAGTAAAAGCTGAATCTTATAGCTCTTGATTAGCACTTTAATTAGAACCAAGATTGATTTTGGAATTATTTTTCAGATTTAAGATAATTGCAAAACTTAACGAAACCAAAAAATGAACGAATTTATAAATTTGAGCGTAATACAGAAAAAGTTTCTAAAATCAATCTTAGCTCTAAATAACATATTGTGTTAATCCAAAACTATAAGAGTAACCTTTACTTATTATGAAAATTGATTCAGTTTATGTTAATTTACACTGTAAATAGTATCGCACGCATATAAATAATATAAAATACTATATAATATAATAAAATAAATATAATACAATACATTTATAGAATAGAATAAAAATTTTATTAAAAATAAAAATATTTTATTCACAAAATATTATCAATTCAAGACAATAAATTCAATGACAGTTTTATTAGCAAGAATCTACCTTTATGTTTAGCTTAAATTAAAACAATAAATTAGTATAAATCAAGGTTAAATTTATTCGAACTTGGTTGCAAAAGAGAAGCTTGAAAACTTTGTGTCTTTGTCTTTTTAATATTTTAGTGTTTATATTTACTATTAATATTATTTTATTAATTTAACAAATAAAATTCCTTCAGGCTGTTTATATTTATTTTACTTTACCTATTTATTATTATTATTATTATTATTATTGTAACTTACCAGTAGCTTCACTGCTCATTTAAATTGTTGTTGTGAGCGTCTATTTGGTTTCGATTATTACTCGAAAGCCGAGTATTAAAAAACAGGCTTTCTGAGCAACAATCAAAAGGATATAGGCGTCGTTTAGTAGCAGCTCGCCTTGTCCAAACAGTCAGTAGTGTAGTAGAGTAAAATGCACAATAATTTCTATCACTTGTTACAATTGTCAGGTTGGTTTTCTTTTTGCTATTTTGATTTTAGTCAGAGAGCAAAGACGTCTGCACGGTGTGAGTGCTGCACTTGAACTGCAATTGCGTTGCGAATGCTGTAACGTTGTATCCTATATCCTGTGATCCTTGCCAAACACGAATTTCAAAGTGCGATACGAATACGAATAGCGAGTAAACGACAAACCCTCGTCGGTCATGCGGCGTATACGTAATATCCGATGTCTGTAAAATGCTGTCGTTGACTTCGGCTTTTCACCGCTGTGTAATCATTGGCCAATGAGCGTTGACGTTTGTTCTTGTTGTTGTCCTTCAATGCATTGCGCAGGCGTAAATTATGTCAGTTGTAAATTATATCCGCTGTTTACCTGCAACATTTCCTCAATTATGTTTATTGTAACGCCCCCAAAAGTGCGCTGGATTGTGATACTCGGAATATTTGTTTCGGCCTAAAAAGGCAATTGAAAAACTTTGCTAATTGTTTGAAATGCTTTCGTTGGGTCTATTAATGCAGCATCAAAATAGATGTGTTGCAATCTCTTGACCGACATCCCTTGACATCCCTTGAGTGAGACACACATGAAATATGCTCTGTTGATGGAAGCGTCAGTTATTGAGAATTCGACTCTTGTTGGGGTTTATTTTGAGCGATTTAATTGATTTGATGATTGTGGACTATTTAGATTTCCTCTATTGAAGTGATGGCTTTAATGAGCTTTGCAATAGCTTTCAAGTGCTTTAGACGTTGCTTTTAGATTATTTGTCAGTTTTTTACTGTTTTCAGAGAATGAATATATAGTCAAATATGTTCAGAGTTTTCAATGCTGTCGGTTTCTCATTACTTCTTTGTGTTTTGCTTGCAGTTTGAATATTTTAATTTCAAGCAAAAATCGAGGGCTTTTGGTAAATTTATTGGAATTCATTCATAAATGTACTTTTGAATTCGATGTTTGTTATAGATGTATTATAGTATTTTTGAGCTTTCATATGCTGTTTGGTTATTGTCCAGAAACATCGCTGCAGATAATGAACATTTCAAAATTGTTTTTGTTTTTTTTTGTGTTTGTATTTGATTTAGAAAGTTATTTAAAAGGAACTTCTGCAAATTTATCCCTTGTGCAGCTTTAATAATCATAGGCGTATAATCTGTAAGCTTGGATAATTTCATGAATTTTTATTGTCAGCCTAATTCCGATGGTCTATAGTTTATTTTTTTGGTTACTAAGGCAATTTTGAAGTTATCGTAAATTTGGTTATGAATCAATTTATTTTAATGAGCCTATTTTACTTGGAAAATATATTTAATTTCTTTAGAAAGAATGTAGTAATAAAGCTCAGAGCTCAGTTGCTTTATCTTGAAATCAATGTAGAGCAATTTATGGAATTTGTGTTGTTGTTAACTGAATATATACATTTTTATAAAGTTTTTTCACAGAAAAAATAATTAGGAATTTACTAAAATATGTTTTAATGACTCAATTAATTTAAGAGCGTAATTTATGATATTTTTTTCTCCAATAAATTTGGCATTGAAGTTTTATGTGTGTATTATGTTTCTTTACTATGAAATGTAGGAATAGGGATGTTTTTATATTTTTTTTTTTACTAATTCTTATTACTATATAAAAATTTGCATTAGGATGTTACCAATTTGTGCTATGAATTTATTTATGTTAATTATGAAATTAATTTGAATATCTGAATTATATAAATTTATGTAATGGCAATGGAGTTCAGTTAGTTAGAAGTAGTTATCTTAGAGTGTATACAAATATATGAATATTTGGGTTTATTTTTTAATTTGTGTTCTTATTACCTTTATTTTAATAGTTCGACCACAATTTATGTTTTAACTTTATTTATTTAATGCCAAAATTAACTAAATTAGGCTGCCAACTATGTTAAGTATTAATATTTAGTTGCTTTGCTTTACCTTGAACTATAGAAGAATTTATATATGCTTTTGACTTTTAGATGTAAAGTTATGAGTATGAATTTAGATTATGTATAGTTTAGAAATATTTATTTGGAGTGTTACTTTAATAAAGGTTTTGTCATTTATTGAAAAGTAAGCCTTTAATTTTATATTTCCTGCTTAAACCACATAGTCCCCAAGCCTTCAATCAAGGCAGACTACACACAGAGACAAACACAGAGACATCAACACGTTGCGAACTATTTGAATGACATTTACATTTTATTTGGCAAATTGTGATTGACAAGATGTTGACACGCTGTTAAGATGTTTGTTGTGCCCCCTTTTGATTTCGATTTCGATTTTTGCAATTAAATATTTAATCCAACATGGAGAAGTAACATGTTGTGCAAAAACTAGACACGCTGCAGGCGTGCAACGTGCGATTGTGCAACGTGCAACTTGATGTGTAAGGCAACTAAATTATTGATGATGAGCCACGGAAACATTTCAATATGCTAATTACTTTTGTTATGGCAAAGGAGAAGGGGAATGGGAAATGGGGGAAAACAAATGCAAGCTGCCACCTAAAGCTAATGATGTTGCCAGCTTGCCTGCCTGCCTGCCACATGCCACCTGCCTTGCCTTGCCTTGCCGCATTTCGCTGCAATTTCCCCAGCGAGTTGGCGCAAATTTAACAAATGCCAAAATCTATCGAAGGCGACATTTGCAAAAGAAGCCAAAACATAACAAATAAACAAAACAGCAGCTTGCAAAATGTGTCTACAATTTGGATATGGCAGCCAAAATAGAGAGTGAGAGAGAGAGAGAGAGAGAGCAATGCCTTAGTCCTAGTCTCAGCTATACAGAGCTATATCCTTGTGTTTATCCTTACCCTTATCCTTTGGCTATAAACTTGGCTTGGCTGGCGTTTGTTTTTGCGTGACAATTGGCCCAATTTATTATTCATTAGGTTAAAAAGTCACAGCACAATACAACTGACAGGCAGTCAGTCAGTCAGTCCATTTCCCTGTTCCCTTTTCCCTTTACCTTTCCCTTTACCTTTTCCCCGTTTCGCAGTTTACCTCAGCAGCCATTAGAACATGTTTTCCTCGACATTTTCCTCCTCCTCCTCCTCCATTTTCGCCTCGTGTGGTTGCCTTGGCATTCTCTGTTTTGTCTACGTTTAACATTTCGACGCGTGAAAACTTTTTGGCGAAATATTTCTAATTGATTTGCCAGAAACAATTTCATGGATTCTTTTTGCAGTTTTTACCTTTAGCTTTTCGGGCTAAAGTTTGCTGACATCTTCAGACTTGGAGACACGGAACTGGCTAATTGAGTAGATTTGTTGCTTCCCCATGTGTTGAATGTTGATCAAGGCTAAGTATGTGGTTATATAATTACTGCAAAGTCGCCAATAATCGGGAAAGTTTCTTCTTTGAGTCTTGAGGAAATGTTGAAAGAAAGTTGAAGTCTTCTGATGGAACTTTCGACTTTCTTTCAAGATTCCCTCAATCAAATAGTATTTTTTGAAGTATTGTCGTTCAACTCGTGATTTGTTTTGGCTCATTTCCAAAAATGCAAAATATTACTTTCGTAACTAAGTATTTTCATTTTTAGAGTTTTAAATTAATCGGAAATTTTTATTTTTGGTTTTTTGAAGATTTTTCTTATAATTTTGTTTATTTCCGTTGATATTTTTTTAGGGTTTTTTATAATTTTGCTCATTTTTTAAAATGCAAAATATTACTTTCGTAACTATTTTTATTTTTAGTGTTTGAAATAAATTAGAATATTTCGATTGAGATTTTGGGTTTTGGTTTTTCGAAGGTTTGTCTTATTTTCAAAAAAATTATTTTCGTAACTATTGTTTTAGAGTTTAAAATACATTGGATTAATTCCGCTAATATTCTTTTTTTTATATTTTTGTTCATTTGAAAAAATTCAAAATATTACATATTTCATAACTATTTTTATTTTTAGAGATTGAAGTAAATTAGAGTATTTCCATTGAGATTATTGTTAAGGGTTTTTTAAGGTTTGTCTTATATATTTGGTTATTTCGATTGATTGATTTTTTCCATTGATATTTTTTATGGATTATGGATTTTTATAATTTTGCTCGTTTCTAAAAATGCTAAATATTAGTTTCGAGTTTAGAGTTTGAAATTGATTAGATTATTTCCATTTGGATTTTTATTTTGGGTTGCTTCAAGGTTTGTCTTATATTTTTGATTATATCAAAAAAATGCAAAATATTATTTTTGTAACTATTTTTTTTTAAGTTTAAACTTAATTGGATTATTTCCATTAATATTTTTTTTTATTTTTTTTGCTCATTTCCAAAAATGCAAAATATTACTTTCGTAACTATTTTTATTTTAAGAGTTTGAAATAAATTAGAATATTTCCATTGATATTATTGTTTTAGGGTTTTTGAAGGTTGGTCTTATATTTTTATTTATTTCCAAAAAATGCAAAATATTATTTTCGAAACTTTTTTTTTTTATAATTTAATATAAATTTGATTATTTCCATTGATATTTTTATGGTTTTTTATAATTTTGCTCGTTTCTAAAAATGCAGAATATTACTTTCACGTTCAGAGTTTGAAATAAATTAAATTATTTCGATTGGGATATTTTCTTTTGGTTATTCAATGATTAGTCTTCCACAAATGTAAGATATTATTTTTGTGTATTTTTTTTATAGTTTAAAATAAGTTTGATTATTACCATTGCTATTTTTTTATAGTTTTTTTTTCTAATTTTCAAAAATGCAAAATATTACTTTCGTAACTATTTTTATTTTTAGAGTTTGAAAAATTATTATTCCATTTAGATTTTGGTTTTTTTGTATTTAAAGGTTTGTTTTTTTTGCTTGTTTCCACAAATGCAAAATATTATTTTTGTATCTTTTCTTTTATGGTATAAAAAAAATTTGATTATTTCCATTAATATTATTTTATAGTTTTTTATATTTTTGCTCATATCCAAATAATACTAAATATTTAGTAACTATTTTTATTTTTAGAGTTTGAAGAAAATTAGAGTATTTCCGTTGTGATTATTGTTTTAGAGTTTTGGAAGGTTTGTCTTATATTTTACTCATTTCCACATATGCAAAATGTTTCTTTTGCTGGACATTGAAAAAGGTTAGATTCTTACTGTTTGAATTTTGTAACCTGCTTTTAGTTTTTAAATTAATGATTTTCTAATAAAATAGATTATCTACATTGGAATATTGTTTTGTTTTTTTCCTGGTTTGTCTTTTATTTTTGGTTTTTTTTTCAAAAATGCAAAATGTTGTATTTAAAACTAATTCCAAATAAAGATTTTGATAAATTAGATTTGTTTATTTGGGATTTTTTACTTTCTCTTAGATATTTTTGACTAAAAGTTTATTTTGTATTAAAGATTTTGAAATAAGTAAGATTATTTTATTTGGGACTTTGTTTTTTTTATTCCCTAAAGATATTTTTGACTTTATGGTATGTTTGTGTTATAAGTTTTTGTAGTGAAATTATTGGGTTTAAAAATGTATGGGATAAAATTAAAATTGTATAAAAAAATCTAAATAAAAATACGGAATGATGGAAAATATGGTATCATGTTTATTTGTTTATTGGGCTATTGCAAAGAATTTGGAATTTAATGGAGAAAAATATTTGTGTAGTTAAATATAAATAATAATTTTAAATTCCAAATAATGTGTTTAATGTATGTGCATTAAATTTGTTGTTCTTCCGTATTTTTCTGAATTTTGTTTCTTCCCACATGGCGGTAATTATTATAGATTAAATTAACTGTCAATATTCATTTAAGAATTGGAAATAAAAATTATATGAAATATAAATGCTGTCCTTCAACGTTGTTCCATAATATATTCTTGAAACCGAGAGAGAGAGAGAGAGGAGAGAGACAGGGAGAGAGATAGACTAAAGAGAGACGATGACTGTCTTTCCGCCTTTCGAAGTGGCTAATGGACACAAATGGAAATTCTATTAGGGCAATACGTACTTGATTCACCGCATTTGACATTCCGCCGTAGTTCTCAACTCGACTCGTCAATTAAACACAAAAAAGCATCCGGCAGGCAGCCTACAGTTATATCTTCCCCCTCTCCTGGTGCTGCCTGCACAAGTTGCTGCTGCTGACTTTTAACCTTTTTATACTCATTACCAAGAGCTTAGTGGGGTATAATATTATTTGAACTTTCGAAAAATACAAGTTTAAGTTATGATGAAAGCGAATACGTTAATATTTTGATAGCGAATCTGAATACGTATGTCTTTCCGTCGTTCTGTCTGTCCGTTTGTATAAACACCTTATTAATGGATACTATAATGTTGATATCTGACAAATTTGGATATAATACTTTAAAATCTTGCACGCATTTAAAGCCTATTTTAGAATTGTGTCATTTAATGTCGAATTTTTTTAAGCGTAATTTAAGAGATAGAGATTTGTATTTTTAACGAATTATAATAATTATTATTCAGGATATAATTTTACCATTTTCTACATATTGCTCGTTTCCTTGTATTTAGTAACTATACTTTTATGGGTTTTGATATGATTAATTTTGAAAGTTATTCAAGAAAGATTTTCACCATTTTCTATTTTTCTTTTTGAACTTTGAATTTATATTCTTATGGATTTTAATACACTTAAAATTTTTTAAAATGTTTTACGTATAATAATTTAATTTTTGATCGAATTTGGTATATAATAATCTTCGAAATTATTTAAAAAACAATTCTACCATTTTATATTATTTGTTTTTTTTTTTAATTTTTTTTTGGTTTTGGATTAAAGTTGGAATTTTATTTAAGAAAGAATTTTAGTATTTTCTATATTTCGTTCTATATGGTTGGATTATGGACTTTGACTTGAAAGAAATTTACCTTTTTAAAAAATATATTTCGATTTTGTATAATTTGTGTTCAATTATTCAAGATAGAATTTAACTATAATAGAAGTTGAAATTTAGGCAAGAGAGAAATTTACCGTTTTCTATAATTTGTTTTATGTTCTATAATTATATTTTCATAAATTTGTATACGATTAAAATTGAAAATACAGTCAAGAATTTCACCATTTTGTATATTTCTTTTTGTATTTTTATATTTTTATGGATTTTGATACAATTAAACTTGAAAATTGTTCATAAGAGAAATTAGCAATTTTCTATAATTTATTTTATTTGTAAAATTTATATGGTTTTTCATAGGATTAAACTTGACAATTATTAAAAAAGGAATTTTACTATTTTCTATATTTTGTTTTATGTTCCATAATTATATTCTCATAAATTTTGATACGATTAGAGTTGAAATTTAACCAGTCAAGAACTTCACGATTTTCTATATTTCTTTTTGTATTTTGAATTTATTTTTCTATGGATTTTGATACTATTAAACTTGAAAATTTTTCAAAAAATAATTTTACTATTTTCTTTAATTTGTTTTATGTTTAATTAGATTTTGATGTGATTAAACTTGAAAATTATTGAAAAAATAAATTTACGATTGTATAACTTGGTTTATATTTAATATTCATATTTTTGTGTGGCTTTTGATGCGAGAAAACTTGAAACTTATGCAAGAGAGAAAATTACCGTTTTCTATTGTCTATTATCCAGTCGAGAATTTCTCAATTTTCTATATATGTTTAGTGTTTTTAAAGGGTATCTAATAGTCGAGTATAAGTGACTTTAGCTTTCTTTTTGGGCTCTGTTACGTAAAGGTAATTTTGGTATGTGTGAGAGGAATACTCTTCGAATGGAGGTGTGTGTTTGTATGTGTGTGTGTGTGTGTGGCAAATCAGGTGTCACTTGACAGGGTTGAGCAGGTGGAAGGAGGTAAGAGGCAAGAAGAGAGAGGAGAGGGAGAAGGCACACGTTGCCAGAAAACTGTCAAGCGAGTTAATGTTTTGTTGATACAAATATTTCCACACTCAAGCACACGCTTGCCGCAGGACAATTTGGTCAGCATTCATGTGTATGTATGTGTGTGTGTGTGATTGTGTTTGTGTTTTATACTTTTTGCCTACTTTTCTGCATATTTAATACGCAATTAAGCAATTTGAATAGCAGCTAACATGGAAAATGCATTTTCACGTTTCACGCTTTTCAATTGTGTTTGTGCCCGCATGGACGTGTCAAGCACAACATCAAAAAGTTCACGTCACCTCCTTCCCCTCTCCACTACCTCTAACTGAGATTTCTACCTGAACTGAACTGTGTCCATCTCCAGCTTTGAAGACACATTGCTTTTAATTGCTACAAATCTCTGGCAGCAAAACAAATGCTTATTTATAGATTTCGACAGCTTTTTGCCTCCCACAAGAGACTCGACATAATTTAAGTCAGTTCAATTATATTAAATGCTGTTAAAGTACTCGAAATATAATTTAATCTAAGTAATAGATTAAATCTACTTAGTTATCATAATAAATTGGGTTACTTAAATGGTTAATCAGCTATCAAGGCAAATACTCTTCAATTTGAAATGTAATGATGATGCAGCTTTTATATTTAATATGGTTTTGGTAGCGTTATTTGAAATTGAGGACTACGAAAAAATTTGAGATATATTATGGAAGTATTTTATGTACTTTTAAATAAGATCTTGTTATAAATTGATTATAAATATTAAATGTCAGTACAGAGTTAGATATTTTATTTTTTCCAGTTATTGAAATTATTTGTTATGGAAATTAGTATGCAAAATTTAAAAAAAATGTTATGCAAATTAGATTTTTAATAAGAGTTTGGCAGCGATTATTCAGAGTTAACAATTCTATTCATATTTTATTACTTTTTTATGGGGACATTGTTATAAATGAGCTTTTCAAATTTATTTGTTGTTGCATATTATTATTATTTTTTGAATGGATTCAAATTTTAAATTTTATTTCAGAAAGAATTTTAGTATTTTCTATATTTCGTTTCGTATTATGTAATTAAATTTATATAGACTTTGATAATTTTGTTTTGTATTTATATTTTTATAGATTTTGATTTGAATTGATTTGACAATTCTATGAATATTTTAAACCTTTTTATGGGGACATTATTATAAATGAGGATCTGAAATTTATAATATAAAATCTGTTAAAATGTCAAGACAAATATTAAACAACTGTTTAGAAATTTTTTTAAAATGGGACTTCCATATATCATATTTGACCAATCATGGCGTTATTGATAGTGGAAATCAAATCAAATTAGTTGTTGGAAGATTTGGGTTTTTGTTATTAAATAGTTATTTTTGCAGTTAATCAGTTAGTAATAAATAATGTTGTAAAGGTACTTTTAAAATGTTATAAATTTCTTGTTATAATTTTATTAGAAATATTAAAGTCGGTGAAAAGTTATAGATGCCAATAGCAATCCACGTATTGTTTTTGTTAGTTATTGAAATTGTTCGTTATGGAAATTAGAATGCATTCGATGATTTTGAATACGATTTTGGCAGCTATTTTCCAAATATGTACATATAATCGGTTAAAGTATCAATTCAAATATTAAACAACTGTTTGCAGAACATTTTTAAATGGGACTTAATAGAGTTGCACATTTTATATTTTGTCAAATTTTGCATTGTTTTTGTTATTAAATTTTTATATTTTTAGTTAAATCAGTTAGTAATATGTAGCGATGATGATTTGTTATAATTATAAATGTTGAATTCTGGGAAAAGTTATAGATGCCAACAGCAATCCATGTATTATTTTTGTTAGTTGTTGAAATTATTAGTCATGGAAATTAGTAAAAAACAATTTTCTATAAATTTGTATGTTTTATAAGAATTTGGCAACATAATTGAAATTGAGAATTTAAAAAAAAAAAAAAAAAAATTTAGCATATTCTATAAAGATAGTATTATTTAGGAACCTTTAAGTGTATTATATTTTATAGTCTGTTATTTTATTACAAATATTGATCGCAAATCCTGTAAAACGTTTTAAATCGCACCAAGATTTTATTTTTTGCCAATTATTGCAATTATTTCTTATTTAAATCAAATTATTCCTGTGATGAAAAAATTCTCTAATTCTCAGTTTCAAGATTAGGTTTTGGTTATTTAATCATTGTCAGTTAGTAATATTCAATGATGACCATTTTCTGAATATAGTTTTAAATATATTTCTGTCCATTCTGTTATTTTGTTATTACAAATATGTAGCGCAAGTTCTGTGAAAAGTTATAGATGGGTTCTATATTTCAGAATTTTTCAATTATTGTTTATAGAATTTAAATCATTTTAGTAAAATTACATTAGTTATTTCCTATTACATTGTTAAGGTTTAAAGTTAAATCAGTGTTGGCGTAATTTGATGTTTCTATATATATTTTAAAATGTTTTAAATCTGTCTTTTAATTTAGTGTAAGTGCATTCATAATATTTCATAATTTGTTAGTTTTCTTTATATAGTATTGGACGAATACGAAATTTTTAATCTGCTGCCACATTTCATTTAATTTGTAGGTAATTATTTTTATCAATTTTTATTGAATTTCATTAACGAAATTTTAACATAATTGCAGTCTATTTTAGCAATTCATTTGCATAGTTCATTATTTACTTTTGGCCTTTGTCTATTGTTAAATGTCAATTGCATTGCATTTCCATAAATATTTGAATATTATTTTTATTTTTAATTGCAATATTTTCGAGCATTACTTTGCACTTAAGAGTACAAGAACAGCCTGCCACATGTTGAAACTTTGCCATTTTTGCATGTTGCATGTTGCCACTTGGCAGCAGCGACCATTGGCCATTTTACTGACCAGCTCAAGGCCTGCCTTCCCCCCAACTGCTTACACTCTCTTTCACCCTCTCTCTTTGCCTTTACTGTTATTGTTACAGCTTTGGCTTCAGCATTTCGCTTGACCATTCGATTGTTGGTGGTAGTAAGGGATTTGTGTTGTGTAGTGTTGTGTGTTTTGTTTGTTGTATGTGTTAGGGGTTGGTTAGAGGTCGAGTCACGCTCTCTCTCTGCATCACTCCATCTCTTTCTCTCCCACTCGTTCTTTCTGTCAGTTGCTTATATGGTCAGTCTTTGATCGAGTTACGAATACTATCGAGGGGTTGCTTAATATTTCATCGCTCTAAAATGGCGTACATAAGACTTATAATATTTGGGATAGCTTTAGAATTTGTTTATAAAGCCAAATATCTTATTTTGTTTAAATAGAACAATGTTAACTTTTTATTTCTGCTAAGAAAATTATTGACCAAAAGTGTTAGAAGATATTTAGTGGCAGATTTTAGCTTTAAGTTAATAAATCAGTGATTGGTTCAATATTCCAAAAATTTAAATATTTATTGTTATTAATTTACGTTAAGTTAATTTAAATTGATAAATATTTGTACATACTTTTAGTAATTGATTTGAATTGTTTTTGAAACTATCTCAGTTAAAATATACGAAATCTGTAGCTTCCAACATTTTATGTTTATGTTTATTTGTCACAAGACTTATAAAGAATGGATTATTAGACATTTGATGCTCAATCAGTTGTTATTTTTAAAGAAATTTTAAGTGTCCAAACTATTTTTATTTATATTATGTTATGGTTTGTTTTATAATCTGGTGTGTTCTAAATTTCGTTAACGATACTATATACATATGTCGAAATTTTACATTCCAAAAAGGAGTCGAGAAATTCAATTGCTGTACTCATAACTATAGGAAATCATATTCAAAATTTATTTATGGGTTAGGTACATAAGGTTTATAATAAATGTCGGAGAGGTAAATAGATAGGGATTTTTTAAACATGTGTTGTTTTTAGCTTCAATGGAATATTTTAGATATATTTTTTATATGTATGAAACGAATGCTGTAGATTCATTAGTTTTGATGTCATAAAAGTATAATATCCTTTTATTTTATTTGGCACTATTTAAACTAATATGAACGGTGCCTGTAAATTATCTCAGTTAAAATATTCGAAATCTGTAGATTCTAGCATCTTATGAGAAAAGAATTATAAGACATTTGATGCTCAAATTTCTTAAATTTTCAAAGGAATTTTCTTGGATAATGATGAAATCTTGTTGTTTTATTTCATAGTCAGGTGTTTATCACGTTTTCTATATTTTAATTCATTATCAGGTGTGTATCACATTTAGATTTCAAATTTATATATTTTTTTCAAATTGTACTTTTGATTGGCATAATGTTATTAGATTTCTGGGAGCTCATAAGAAAAATAAAAGGAGCTAATTTTTCAGTTTCGTCTAGGTTTTGAATTTTCTATTCTTTTCTAATTTTACTATTTATTGATTACAATCCTTATGAATGTGTAGAATTTCTGAGAGTTTCTAAATAAGAAGACATACAAGAATATTCTTCTATTTAATTAGCCACAATTTTAACAAATTATGCAATGTTTTACTAGATTTTATTGGTTCCTCTATTCATATGTTTTCAAATGTTCTATTCTTATGTAATTTTATTGCATTTTCATACTGTTGATATAAGGGTAATGAAACTGAATGTAAATACAAAAAATGTTGATTTTTTCAATGGAGTTGCAATTGTGAGTAATTAAAGAAAAGATATTACTTTCAGTCAGATTTGTATTTCAAACATACAACTTCTTCAAAAAAATTGATTAAAGAGTAGTATGCTTAATACAGCGGTGCAAATTCAATAGACTCTTATATAATGTCAGATTGTTGTCTCTATGCATGTTCATATGTATTTGTAAAAAAAGGAGAGAGCAAATTAGCATATGCAAATAATTAGATAAATAAGCAAGAATTTAAAGTTTTTTTTTTATAAAATTCCTGAAATTTATTGCATTTATGAATTAACTAAATAAATGCAACAAAATAAGCAACAGCCCGGGCGAAGGACGTGGTCCATGTTGCTATCTCGCTCGCTCGCATAGCGGCCATTTTTTAAGTCACACACACACACGCAGCACACATACATACATACACACGTGAAAATGTTGCGCATTTAGCACAGACTCCAGCAATTGTTGTTAACTTTTGCCAATTTATTAGTTCAATTTTTAAATTTTTTTTTGATTACTTTTTCGTCTTTGCTTAAAAGCTTACCAACAATATTTTCACAATTTTTAATTTGATTTCTTTTCTTTGTTTGCCAATTGTTTTTGCTTTCGGATTTTGTGTGTGTTTTTTTTTTTGGTAAACTTTTGTCCAGTTTTTGACACTTTTGTACATTAACAAATTTCACATTTTCAAAGTTTTAGCTTCCAAAATGCAATTTTGTTTTCAAAAGTGTTTTTGATTTGTTGAATTTTGCGAATTGTAATTTTGACTTTGCTTTTGCTTTGCGTTGCGTTTCTTTTTTTGATTTCGTTATTTTTCTTTTTTGTCGGCGTTTTACACTTTTTACTCTCTGCTTTCACACGCTCTTTCCTTCGCTCTCTCTATCTCTTGCTTTTTACACTTTAAAGTTTGAAGTGCGCAAAATCCAGAAATGCGTACAAAACACGTGCTTCAAAAATGCGAGTATTTTTTGTGTTTTGTATTTGAAACATATTTTTTGTAATATTTGTAGTATAGTCTATTCAATTTTGATTTAACACGCACTTTATTTCGAATTTATTGTTAAATTTTTGTTTTATTTATTAATAAAAAATTTTGATGTGCTTTCGTTGAACGTTTGAATTTGAGTGAATTTCGTCTTCGGCTTCTTTTGGCGCCCGGTGCTCTTCCAGCCACGCACTTTCGACGACTAAAATCGCTGATTGCGTTTGAAAATTTTTTAAAAAATTTCTCATCTCGACAGCGCGCGCAAAAATGAAAAAAAAAAGTTCGAGGCGAGAGAAGATCGCCTCTCGCCTTTATTATATATTGCATTTGACGTACGTTTTTTTACAAAGGGGTGAAACGTAATTTGCGCGACAAAAAGGGAACAACATCCCCCTGGACAACCCTAACTATATATATAGAAAAAAAAGAAACCCTAAAAAACGGGTTGCCAACGCGCAGTGCGACGAGGTTTTTGGTTTCGCTCCCTATTGTGTGCTCACACACACACACACACTCAGGCAATCATCTTCATTATGACGTAGGCAAAGTGATCATGAGGTTGTCCTTGCACAATAATCCGTCAGACTTTGCCAGACTCAGGCCGAGATTCTTTTACGTCGCTTTGTTGACACACCTTTAGAGGCAGTTACACATACACACTCAAACACACACACATACACACTCACTCTCTCACTCTCTCTCTTGATCGCAAAAAGTATCTTGCAGATTGATCTGCTTCACCTTTTGTGTTTTGCCTGCCAAGAGTTCTTGTTCGGTTTTTTATGCGTTTGGCGCGCTTTTTGCTTAAGCAATCTATTCCTTCTGGGATTTCATTTCGGCTTTCCTGTTTTTCCTTTTTCGAAAAGAACATGATTTGTCTGCCTTATGGAATTTATTTTTTCTTTCTTCTGCCTAATTCATTTGCATATTTTGCTGCTCCTTAGCTGTTGAATTCAAAGCGGTTTATATAAGCGTTTGAAACCTCTATTTTTAAATGACTTAGCAACAATGCTCTTGTAACAACATACCGTTTACATATTTTAACAATTGGTGTGCTATTATATTTTCAGCATTACTTATAAAACATGAAATTCTCGATTGATTTGCTTTTAATGGATAAAGTTTGCAAGAGTTTCGAATTTCAGGTTAATTCATCTGTATACATTTTTTATATTTGTTCTCAATCTTAAGAGAGTTGCACTCTCAGATTTTAACTCTAAATTTTCTTTTTTAGAAAAATAATACTAGTAATTAGAATTTCAGCCTAAATTTCCCATATAAATTTTGATGAAGTCTTTATTTTCAATCTTTAGATAGTTTCACTATTAAATTCCTATTGTATTTAAACCTACTATTTGAAAAGTTTTGAAGAGTGATTGAGAATTAGATTACAAGATTTTTAAAATGTATTGTATTTATTATATTTCTTAAATATTTTCAATTATCAAATTGAGCAGATTTCAAATTTAATTTAAAGATTCATATTTTTCTGGAGTGCTATCAAAAACTTGTCAATTAAATTGAAAATTTTCGAGGGATACCATAATAAAATTCTAGATTGCTCAAATGAAATGAATATGAATGAGATGAGTACCATAAAAAAATATGTGTGGGAAATTACAAATTCCAATGACTTTCATTTACAAATGATTTTTCCTTTTAACTTGGATTTTAATAATGCCTTAAGTGCATTAAGAAATGCTGCTGCTTCTTACTTAATTCTTAGGTGAATGAACTGTAGAGAAACGCATGAGAAACTAACAACCAGGTAAAAGATGAATCAAGCGCAAAGAGGGAAACAAATTCTTTAGTTGATCCTAAAAAAAAACCGAAAGAAAGATTCTCAACAGAGAGGGATGCTCCCCTCCTCGCCTATTGTCAACCCGGCAAACAGCCGGCGAAGAAAATGACAAAAAAAGATGAAAGAGGTGCAACTAATTGCAGACAATCCCTAAAAAGAGAAAAAACATTTTGGAATATGTAAGATGCAAAGATGATCGAACAGTCAATACAACTTTTTCGAATATTTAAGATGCTACAATGATCAAACAGTCAATCAAGCAATTGCGCTATAAAAAAAAACAACGATGATCAAAATATACAACAAAAATAAATGGGAAAGTGCATTGGAAAATAGAAACCGTTGCACTCGCCTAACATTTGCACAATCACGCTCCTCATCTAGCCCTTTGCACACTGAACCTGAAATTTTTTTTAATTACAACAACGAGGGGAAGGGGTTACCCCTCGAGAGAGATCGTCTATTTTTTTGGGTTCTTTTTTTTTGGGCAAAAACATAAAATATTTGCACGCATATCCCAGCAATTACTTACGGTTTTGTGCACATTTCTATGGGCCTCAAAGGGGAGGATCTGAGCACTCTCTCTTTCTCGCTCTCACTCTATATCTTTTTTATGGCTAAGTAACTGAAACTGTAGATTGGCATTTATGCAGTTGGGCTTGACTTGCCCGCAGCAAAGCTGCTAGAGAATCAATCAACCCAATCAACACCTACACAAAGTAATTTAACTTTTAAGTTAAGAATCTGTTGAGAATCTTTGCCAGCATGTTGAAGTACCGATCAACTTACAGCATATGAAATACTAATACAGCTTAAAGCCAAAGCAGCTGCACTAAAAAACATTATTGAAGTAGTTTAAAAGAAAACGTTGTGTCAACTAGGTGATACCCTGTAAAGAGATATTATGTAGAAGGGTAATATTCAGTCTAGACTTTGGTTGATCCATTGGAAATGTCAATAGTAATAATACTTAAGAAATAAATACTTTTTAGAAAAGAAAGATTATAATACCCAAGCAATACGTAGTAATAAATCTTCTAAATAGTTAGAAAATGCTCTGCATGAAAAAATTTCTATAATTTGAGACTATATAGTCTCTTATTGACATAAAATAAAATAATAAATCAAAAATATAAATAAAAATAAAATAAAGAAATATCAATGGAAATAATTTGTTACAGAAAACTACACTTATGAGAATACTCTTATTCAAACTATACAAAGTTCTTTTAAATTCATACTTCACAAAATAATAGTTGTTAAATTACAAAATCAAATCTTTGTTCCATTTCTTTATCAAGTTCAAAAATAGTCGGGGAAAACAGCTTTTAACAAGTTTAGAAAATATACATATGTATATAAATATTCTATTGAGACTATAGAGAAGCTTTTTGAAATAAAATAAATTCCTATTACACAAAATAGTTGCAATTTAAAAAAAATATTTGTTCTATTTTTTTTTTGTAAAACCAAATAATAACTAGAAACTTTTTAAAATAAAATAAATAAATAATATAAATAAAAAAAAGTAAATAATAATGGATATTCCATCTCGTAGAAAAGTTAATTTATAAGAAAACTCTTTTTGAAACTATTCGAATTTCGCTTAATTTCCTATATGCAATATAATAGTTGCTAAAAATTCAATCTTTGTTCTACTACTTCTTCAAACTAAAAACTAGTTTCGAACATACCCCATTCAGTAAACATTTTCTAGGGTAAAGCAAAACTGCAGGACGCTGCAAAATCCTCGCATTTGAGCGAGACGAGCGAAACAAACAAAACAAAGCGCGACGCTGCCAAAAAAAAAGGGGGAAATTCAATGCCGTGAAAAGGGTAGACTAGAGAGAGAGAGAGAGAGAGAGACCCGAGCCGACCTCGGCGGCGACTGATTGCATGGGCCGAATGAATGGGATGAGATTGGCAAGAGGAATGGGAATGAGAATGTGAATGTCTGTGAATGTGGATGTGAATGTGAATGTGAATGTGAATGGGCTGACTGACTGAGTGACTGACTGAGTTCGTTATCCTTCTTGCCCAATCGACGCGATGCGACGCGACGCGACAGCGGAACAATGAGGCAGCCGCGCAGGCTGCTGAGCTCCTCTAGCGTCTGTCCTCTGCTCTTGCATCATCATCATCATCGTCGTCATCTGACAGCATCGCGCAACTGCAGCGGTTTTTTGTTTTGTTTTTTTTTGTATTAGGTTTTGTTCTAGTCATAGGGTTGTGTTCGGCTTTTCAAAAAATACAGAATAAAAAACCAACTGCAATGGGTGTTAACGGGGGAAGTCTGCTCTTGATCCTGCCACGATGATGATGATGCTGCGGCTGCTGCTGCAGATGATGATGACTTTGCAGTACGTTGATCTCACTTCATGTGCTTCTTCCACTTCCGTTTCGACGCAACTGACGGCGGAAATTTAATATTCCATTTTTTAATTTGACATTGAAAACCAGTTTGTAAACAGATTTTGGTACTCAGATTGTGTGCGATATCCATTTCAATAGACAACTTCATAATTATGAAAGGCTTATGGAAAGTAATTTCACAAGTATTTCTCTGTTGTGTCAACTTGATTATGACTCGTTGCAATTAACAGAAGATTATTTTTAAGTTAAATATGAATTTTAAACAGTTCGAAATGAGCGTTAATTGGGGATAATTCAAGGAACTCAAAGCTTTTATATTTTTTGTTTATTTTTATTTTTATTTCATTGCAGAATGCAATATTTTCTTAGTATTTAAATAGAATAATTTCAAAATATAAAACTTTCTTCCCTAAATCCTTCTCGTTTAAACATTGTTTGCCTTTTTAATTTATACACCTTGTAATTAGCAAAAAAAAACTTTTCGATTTTTACTTTATTTCGGTTTTTTTAATATGTATAGTATTTATTTTTGCAGTATTTCATTCAATAAATTAAATGTTATTCAATTTAAATATTTATTTCTGCAGTGGTGGCGCCATCTTCCGTCACGCATAGTTAGCACAAAGAATACGCGCGTTCGACACATAGATGGCGCCACCACACAGCTAAGCAAAGACACAAACCAACCAACATTCGCGTACACGCGTGAAATGGGTTTGTACAGAAATAAATATTTGAAGTGCAGTTAGTAACGGTCCAATGGTCAAGTGTTTACAAAATTTAACTTTTGAATATGCTTGCAATATTTAAATGAATGTGTTAAATTTATAAATGTTTATTAATTCATTACTTTATCTATTTCACAATAAGACTAAATATTTGTCGATGCTCATTTTGAATCATGGACTTATATAATTTATCTACTTCGTCGTAGTCTTCTTTTAATACAATTTTGCAATTGAAATTGGCTGCCAATTTGCGTTGTGTGTACACAACTGTTTTACACCTTTCATAAACTTTAATAGCAACTCGCATGACTGCGCGATTGTTTTGCGCAGACGTCACTAACTATCGTTAATTATTTGGCATTTTATGAATGGGTTTTCATCACACCAAACAATGGCAACGTCACGTCAAATGCACGAAAGGAGCAGGAGTTAAGGTCAATGTGAATGGTTGTAAAAGAGAAGGTCAGTGGCAGCGCAGTCAGCCCTCCTACACACACACACACATACACGCACACGTAGAGCAAATACTAACTCACTCACACCATGTGACTGAAACACTTATTGTCTCGCTCTCACTAACGCGTATCATTCGAAACTTTTTTAGCGCTCTCCGCAAACGCGCTTATCGAAGATTTGCTTTTGCTTTTAACGACGTCGACCACACTAAGTATAAGATGGAGAATGTGAAAGAAAATTGTGAGTGGGGCGCATTCGCAAATTTGTCATCGAGCGTCGCAGAACACACAATAAAAAACGTTGTCTATACTAGTCCGAAGAATTGCTCGGTCTCCCAAAAGTGGCCGCAAATAGAAAGTGAACAAAAAATTATGAGATAATCTCACAAAAAAAAAAAATACTCGATAGAAAGGGCTATACAAAAAATAATATAATTAGCCATGGCTACGGAAACTAGTAAAATGGTAAGTAATAATTATTCTGTCATAGACAATTTTCTTGACTTCAATTTGACGACCTTGAAAATAAATAACTTATGTGTGAGTGTTGTACGTAACTATGCGTGTGTGTGTGTGCGTTGCGTGGGTGTGCTTCGCGTTGGGTCATTAGGCAATGACAAGCCCCTTTAAGCCAACTGATTTTGTGGTTAATATTGGAGATAGTTTCCTATAAAAGTTGGTTACGTTGTCAGTGCAAATTGAAGACTCTACAATGTAATGTAGAGTTTTTGTGTATAGATTTATTAAAGTGAAGAGTTTGTACTATTTAAAAGTAGTACTAACGTAGTAAAGCTTTCCAGTCTAATTCTAATTTTATTTCCATTTCTGTTCTATGTTCGTACATATTTATTTTCCATATCTAACTTTAGTCACTATCGTTCTCTTCTATTCGCTTCGCTCTCGAAAAACCTCTCGATATTATCCGACATTTCTGTATTTACAATAAGGGAAACACTTCCAGCTGTATTGTTATCTGAAATTTCATGCTGAAGCACACGCGTTCAAGTTGCTTTAGCACGACGTATGATTTCATCAGTTGAATGTTCTGTTTTTGTGTTATCAGCTCTTTAGAGTGTCACTAGAGAATCCCATGACTACAAATATCATATAATTATATTATCTAATTGTAAAGAAGAATTACGAAAAATTCACTTGATGACGTAGTATTTCGTTTCTTCCGATTTACCGTCTCGAAGTTCAACTCTCTGCCATTATCATGCAAAATCTGAGCGTCGTTTTTTATCTCTGCCAACCACCAGCCAACCACCTGACCAAAATGAATAATTCGTAATGCCGCTTGATAAGCTCTGAGAAAATAGAATTTCTCCATAATTAACGTGCCAAGGTCTTTAAGAATAATTGATAAAAGGGCTTAAGGAATGTGGAATTTTAACGGAAAAAGTCATATAATTTGTTTTCGTGGATTCATTTTACTACTATATAAATAAAGTGGAGATTCCTTTGAACAAAGTTGAAGCAGAAATAAAAAGTGTAAATATTTTAGCAACAATCTCAGATGATTCTACTAATTTTCTGTAATTGTTGTTAACCCCCTAATTAGGGGGCGAGCACGAACTTAGATTACTGCCCCCTATTCGTTTTATCGGTCGTGAGTCCACATCATATACATAAATACTATATACGATATAAAGTTAATGGCAGACACCGAAAAAAAAAGAAAACGATAGCAATAAACACTTATAATGTGTTGTCCCTCAAGGTTGGATGGTTCACTTTGCTGTTAATTGATACAAATGAATTTAGGCATGGAACTGATAAAATGATTAATGAAATTAATTACTTCATGCGAGAACTTTCAGACAATTAATCGTTAAACGAGGAGAGATAGTAACTTGGTAACTGAAATATTCCTTCTTTGTGAATGAAGCCATTTGAGCAAAGAAAAAGTAACACAAATTTCAGAATTTTAGCTACTTTTTGAGTTTTTGCAATCTATCTTTAGTTTCTCAAGCATCTTCTTTAAGTGCATATTCCATTAATACCGAAAGAAACACCTGATGGAATGTTCTATGTGATCCAAAATATCTGCATTATAACTCAGAGTACAACTTGTACTATTTATAGCGAGTGCCTTCATTTGTGTATTTTGTCTTAAAAGAAATAATCATACCTAAACGTTCTCCGTATGATCTGCCCGTTAACCTCAACCCCTTGGTCTCACGTGCCAAATGACGCACTTGTTGTATAGCATCGCCATCCAAAACAATTGACGAAAGTCCAAAATTTATATATATAGCATCTTTGTACGCAATTTTGTTTGTGAAAATCTTGTAGCTGATCTTTGTATCTGTTATCTAATGCGACATAATATTTAAAAAGTGTTTTTCTGCTACAAATTTTAAATTCGTCTTCCTCGTTTATAAAGATTTGGGTCAATCGAAATGATTTTAGTATTGTTTACTTTGATCACAAACTAAATGCTTGTCATAAGTTAAGTTCATCTTCCGCAACTGGTTTCACTCGCAACGAGAAGAACTTCCATTAAAGCCATGTTGTTTACAGACTTTTTGCCTATAAATAGCCAAAGATTTGCGAGGCTGTTAATAGTGCTTGTTACCAATATAGAAACTTGCCGAAGGACCAGTTAAGTGTCTGCTCTAAAAATACAATTGACAAGACTGTACTACAATTCTGAGGCTACCTTCAAGGTCTAAAACTATAATTATGAAGAAAATAATGGGAGCTGTATGGGATTCATATAAAATTTTAAAACTAAAGTGTTCAATTTTTAAAAAAAAGTCTAATTTTGACCTTCCCTAAAACAGAACGAATTATTTTGAACTTCTGAATAAAATGTTATCCAAATAGATAAAATAGTATTTCTGCAGCATCATGCCAAACATGAATGAAACACTTTTATTAATTCGTTGATACTTTCATTCTCAATTCTAAAAGTATATAACACTGTGTAGTATAGTATACTATATTTAATTGCTTACTGAGGCGCATCAAAGAATGCGATCATACATATACATACATACATACTATGTATCTCACAATGCGGCTGTTTTTTTTGATCCAATTAATAATTTACTTCGGAAATTGAATATGCATATAATATAGTCTGTGAACATGATTGTGTCGCTTTGAATAATAAATACAACTCGAAGATCTCACAACAAATGAATATGTATGTTCATATTATATTTTTCCGTAGACATATGCAATTGCTTTCTTTCATCGATTGTTTGCGATAAATATTTGATATTTGTGCACAAATTGTCCTTGTCCTGTTTTTAATTGCTCCATTGCCTGTTGTGCTATATTCAAATCGACATTGAATTCAAGTGAAAACAACAGTTGGCAACAGAATCGATTTGGAAATGCACTTAACTTTTTTCAAGTGCATTTTAAGTATAAGGGCTGCGCTTAAGTGCTAGAAATTTTATAATTAATACAAACAATTACTTTTTCATACCATTTTTAACAAACAATCTTCATAGTATTAAAACATCTCAAAGGTTTTAGAATTAACATTGTTCTATACTTAATTCTTATTATGCAAGCTTATATTAAATATGTATAATATATACAGTATATTTCAATTAAAACATTTTATTTTTGCTATTACAAGTTTAAAGTTTTAAACTTTTTAATTTGCTGCACACAAGCAGCCAAACAGAATTTTAAAAAGAAGGAAGTAAAGAGTAAATAGAAAAAAGTGTTACCAAACTGTTCAATGTGTGGATTTAATGAAATGAAACCTTGCATCACCGATATATCTATAGGAGTTCAGGACGTTATATTTAGCAACGAATACATAATTTAAATAGGAGCATGCAACCATAACAAGAAATTAAAGCAGGAAGTAAAAAGTATTAATAAAAAAGTGTTACCAAAACATTCAATATGAGGGATTTAGTTAAATGGATAATTTGCATCTCTGACTTATCGATAACATAATTGAATGTTAATTCTAATAGGAAAGTATTGGAAGAAATTAAGAGTTACCATTTTGCTGTCAGTTGGATGGAATTAAATATTAATCAGTTTCATATTAAATCCTCGCAGCGAAAAGGGATTTTTTTTGGAAATGCTACTTTCAGGTTACTAAGAAATGCTTTAAATTATCTGTTTTCGTTTTAAACTTGTTGAAAAAACAACCTGTTGCGCTTTCACTGTAATTGAGTATCTCCTTCTCTCTGTCTCTTTCTCTGCTTAAATCTGTGGGGGAAACAACTGTTGAGGTACAGCCATCGATTGTAGAAGTCGTTACACATGTTTACAGTTACAGGCTGCTGCTGCTGCTGCTGACAATGCGCATTTTGGTTGACTGATAAGACATTGTTATTGCACCGACCATGCATAATCTTTATGCATACGTATCCCTGCCCCTCAACGCCGATCCTCCTGCTTGGATAGGTAACTGGTTGTATGTGGGGTCGGGCGGGGTCTGCAATTTGTTGCTGGGTGCAGATACTACGAGATACTACGACAACATTTCCTGCAATGCAACAAGTGTGTCTAGTAAATGCAGTTTGTCAACATTTTTCGCTGTTGTTTTGTTTTCCATTTCTGTTGTCGTCTAATCGTTTGCTTACTGGTATTTTCTGGTAACGTGTTCCAATTTATGTGCTCGATCTGTCAGCTCTTTTGCTCTTGGTGGCCTTTCTCCTTCTACCTCCTTCTACTGCTAGCGCTGTTGCTGCTGCTGCTGCCTTGACATGCGTATGTATGCAGTGTTTGTGTATGTGCATGCTCTCACGTTTTACCTACCTTTTCTGCCCCGCCTCCATTCATATTCCATCAACTGGCAAGTCGCGACTGAGATGCCGTTTTAGGCGCTCGTGGCGTTGCCACTGTTTTGTTTGTTTGTGCCTGTTGCTATTGGGCTTCTTTGCTTGGTAGTGATGTGCGTGTGAAGGATGCAGCAAGTGAATTCAACTAATAAAAAACAACAACTTGAATATTTTTGCTTAAATTGGTATTTCAATTTCAATGCAGTTGTTAATTTAGTCTGGTAAAGTTGTAAAATAAATAATTTTTGAAAAAATCCCCACTTTGTGTGAGCCCTTAATAATGCTAACAATGAAACACTTCCACTTCAATAATAATTAGCTCAATTAGCAGCTCACGCTGCCATCTCTAATTACCAATCGAATCTCTCGCTCAGTCTCTCGCGCACATGGCAGCCAAACTCTTTTTACATTGCATTTCCAACTATGCTCAACTTGTTGCGTCGCATAGTGGTTGCAAGCAAACTAAAGAGCTTGTCAAATTATTATTGTTATAATACTGAGGGGCTCATATGCTTAATAAAGTCCTTTGACTATGCAATATTATATGTTTTATATAATATTAAAAGGAGAATAAAATTTTTATAAATTAAAATATTCAAATGATTAGAATTTGTTATTACATAATTTACAAGTTTATATTAGAAGATCAACATTTTGGAAACATTGAACAAAAAGTATATATTTTTCTTTACTTCACTTCTTAATTAAATATGTTGTATTTGCCTAAATACTAGTTGCTTGCACCTCAAACGTTCGACCACTGTGCGCTGTGCACATGTATTCACTAACACACAAGTGCTGCGCCGAGTTATGTATGCGTGTGTTGTTGTTGTTCTGCCGGCCAGAGGCACACAGACAGAAACGCACACAATCACAGAATCGGACTCGAGCACTCAGTTTCATCGAACGATTTCTCGAGTTGTTTCAGTTTCAGTCAGTCGCGCATTGTAACGTATGCGAAACGGGCGTGTTCTGGTCATCGCCTAGTCCTTCGTCTACCGTTCTTCGTTGTCGTTGTCGTCGTCTCTTGGAAACCAACAAAATTGTGACCACTGCTTCTGACACGCTGCAATTTCTGAAAAAGTAAATAACACAAACATCGTAAAATTATAAATGAAAATAAAAAATACATACATAATTCGAGATAACAGAGCACATGTGAAATCAAATAGTATAGTAATTAAAAACAAATGTACATATCTCTATATGTATGTATATTAGGCGTATGTGTGTATTGTAACGGCGATAAAAATACCGCGCTGTGTTTATTTTCAATTTTTGGTTAGAAAAAGTGCCGCCACAACTTAAAGAACTTACTGACGTTTGCTTTTTTTGTTGTTGAATAACTGAGTGAGTGATGGAAAAATTCACCCATTATTATCCAGATCGTGTATAGTAGGCGCATACATTATACATATATACGAATCGCTTCAAAGAACCCCCAAGACCATGCTTTCTTTGTCTTTTGTATGGTAAACTGGCCAGTTTATTTTAGTGTTTCTGTTTTTTCTACTTTTGTTGCCTTGCATTTCTCCCCCCACACACGCACACACATTCACTCCGATACTCTTCTCACTCTATATGTGTGTGAGTGAGTATGATTCTTTCATTCTTGTGTGTTTCCTATATTATTCGATTCCATCCACCAATTCTACTCAGACGGAACCAAAGCAATAGCAGCTGCCTAGCACATTTGTTGACTTGACCGATACCATTTGCTCTCTTCCCTTCCTTAGGACTGTGACTGTGTGTGTATTTTGTAGGTGTGTGCGCCATTAAGTTTAATCCCAATTTGTTTACCTGTAAACAGACAATTTACATGCTTTGTGTGGCATTTAACAGCTGTATTCTTAAGTTGAGATTGACCCAGGAAAACGACTATAACATTGACTTGACAATTGTCAAGTCTTCTCAAGTCGCCTTGTCTACAGTTTCAATGTTTCTCTTATTTGCCATGTTGAAAAAACAAACTTATTTTCGAGCAAAATTTTCTGTTTGCATGATTTTTCAAACACTCAATCTGCTGATCTTTTAAAATTCATTTGTTGTTTAGCTATGTATTTTACTATATTTATAATATATATTGTTCTATAGGTCTCAAGATCACTAAACATTCAAGCAGCACAATTGTGATCATTCATAACTAGAAATATTCTGTTCTTCGTTATAATTGAAATTGTCGTATGAGTTTTGTGGCAATAAAGTTTTGATGAAGAGATTGCGATCAGTCATATTTTATTTCCAAATAGAAGAAATACATGTGTTTTATAGACTTTGGGCAAATATTATTCTATATGTAATTTGTTCAGAATTCTGTTAGTAATTTCTAAATTGGTTAAACTTTTCAATTTAATTAGCCAATCTTCCAAAATTAGTCATCCATTAAACTTATGTAATTTCCCAACTTTTCCGGGGCACGCAGTTATGTCATGTTAAAAGCCCAAAAACAGGAAAAAATTCCATGGCTAGATAACTTAATATTTAGCTCAAAAAATTTACCATAAACCTTCGTCAACTTCTTATCAATAAAATAAATTTGATGTTTAAAGATTATATTGATCATGCCATTGCATAGTATAACCATGAACTGTTCACGTATTCCCAAACATTCACTAATCACGTAAGGTATCTATGCACAACTAAGCCCCCGCCTATCTGGACGTCTCATTAGAACTAAGTCTAAGTTTGTAGCATAAGAGGCACAGCTGATCAGGTGATATGTTTTGTTGAAGCAAACATTTGAAACATTGAACGCTACCTTTTATCTTTTATCTGTTATTTGTCGTCAGTTTGCATTTTGTATTTTGCTTTAGTATGTGCATTGCATCCAAAACAGCAATTAGCAATAATACAAATGACTTCAAGATGTGTTTTGAGTTTCGAACGTGTCATTGAACTTTCCGCCTTCAGATACTGTTTGAAAGGGTCTTTTACAGGTGGTTGTTTTGATTGTTAGTCGTGCTTTGAACTGCTTGTTAACCTGTCCCCGTGCATTTCCGTAAAAGTAAAAAAGATACAATACAAAAACGAAACCCAAAACAAGTCCAGCTGTGACTTGTGTTATGTAATCCAGTTTGACATTTTTTTTTTTATTGACTCACAAAAAGAAATCTAGACAGCGTGTTATCAATGCTGCGAAGCAAATAGAATAAAACCGCATGGTTCTAGAAGCGTTGTCAACTGCATTCCCAAGGCCTTTAGAAGTCTGCTCTACTTTGGCGATAAGCAAAGACGGGAAGCATAATTTATTCTATAAAAATATAAATAATTCATGTATTTGAATAGACATTAGTATTAGTAAAGCAAGCTTTCTTTGATGTTAGAGTTGAAAGCCTAACATATAATCTAATTATTCTTCAATCTATTTTCACAATAAATTGTCGTGGTATTATATTTTCCACGAAACTCTCAGAATTCCTCACATTTTACTTAAATAGTTATTTTAAATTTTTCATAAACTTAAAGAATATAAAAAAAGAAATATTTATTCCTCAATGAACTAATTTGAAATTAGCAATTTAAAATTCTTAAGTTCATTGAAACCTGAATCTGAATGCTGTAATTATTATTTCCCTTCTCAAAGTGCAATATCCCGGTATTCAAATAATAAACAATATCTTTTTCTCTCAAGACAAGATTCAATAAACTTTTTGGAGTTCCCTTTCCTGACCTTTCCTTTCATTCGCTGTTGTAATGTCAGTAACCGTTGCAGTTATAATTAAACATAAAAAGTGCATTTATAGATTTTGATATAAATATAGTTTAGTTACCGTTCTCTTCACTTCGCGCACCTCAGCTATAAAAGAAAACAGGAAATACCTCATTAATCGTTGATTCAACACAGCTGTTTAAACAGAACGCTTTATGACCAGGTAGCAAGTACCTGTAAAGCATCTCACACATTCCACAAAGAAAAATCTCGTAATGTCCAGTTCCAGTTTCCACTAGTTGACAATTGTTGTGGAATTGATTAACCTTTTCTTAAACCTTTCCACTCTTATTAACTATAGTAAATGAGATGTATAAATGCATTTCTAACGTTTCACACAAATTGAATTAACACCTTTTTTTCTATGCGTAGGCAGATAACGTGATTTTGTTTGGCAATTGATTCACACCTGAAGTAATGAGACCGCTAATCAAATATAGTAAACAACACAACACACCTCATAGAAATTGACGTGTTTCTCTCTCTGCCTCTCTCTCTTTGGCTGTTATAAAAACAGCTCTATATCGGGATACGATATCATTTGTTGTGTGTGGTCATTGAACGAATGGTGAACGAACATCAAGTGAATAGCCGAATATCTAGACAGATATGCGTAATTTTAGCCACAATCGTGATATGGCACAATTATAAAGATTACTCACGAGCTAATCAATATATAGTCCAAACTCGAAATATATTAAATTTCGGGGTAGCTGTCAAAGTTCTTCGAAATATTTATTTACTTCGCATTTTCCACTCGTTTTTTAAGAATCTGAAGTTTTGCATTTTTAAATATAAAATTTCAAAAGTATCAAAATTTTCATAAATGTTCTCCTTTTTCGACAATTTTTTAATTATTTCAGTAATATTTTTTAGTTTCAACTTGAAAACACTTTACATTACACTTAAGTCCTCGACATCTTCCAAGTGTTTGATTGATTATTATTTTTCTATTTTGCTCAACACCTGATCACAATATTATTATGCAAATGTTTTCACAGTTTCCACAGAAATTGAAACTGACTATGTAAATTTCAAGTTCATTCACATGACACGTTAATTGGCACAATTATTTAGTAGCAATTTTTATTTTGTTCTATTCTATGCCATATATGTCAGCTTCAATATTCGAGTAGTTTTTGTACTCACATTTGTACGTTCTGTGTCACAGGGTTAATTTTAATTTGGTATGCTAGTCACTTACTGGGGAAGCGATTATTGAAGGCAAAAGTTTGATATGATAAAATATAATTTATAATGCAAATTAATCAATGAATATCGGAAGTTATCGACAGTTATGCTGCAAATTTATGGAAAGAATTAATTAATTATTTATGGTGCATAGCAGACGGTGCAATAACCTCAGAAATTTTGTATACTCGTGATGAAACCCAATAGTTTTTTTTGTAAACAATTACTAGAATTTCTTTTGAGAATGATATTTCTATTCTCATTTGTTATTTTATTTACATTGTTTTGTTTATAGTCTGGCCTATAGTTGAGACGTAAATAAAAGTAATATTGATTTTATATTATTATTTCTTTCATTTCTACTAAATAAATTCGAAATGGAAGATCTATAAAGTAAAGTAAAGTGTGTAGAGTAAGTCGACTGGCATTTTATAATATTTTTTTTGCACCTAATTCTTATTGGGCTTGTCACGATATAGAAGGTGCATGATCGATAATTCAAACTGCAAATATTTATTCCACAATAGATCAGCTGCAGAAAAACAAGTTAACACGAGCTAAATTCTTGTGATTCGATTTTGCTATAAATGCTTATAGCTATTAATACATTATTAAGCAATAGGTTCTCGTTGCTCAGTTCCAATTTCAGTTTCGATTTCAGTTCCATTGTGAGGAACTTGTTGCCAAGTGCGTTCACCACAATTGCAATTTCCATATGAAATTTATGCGGCTTTGCCGACTGCCGATGTCATAAAGGTGACTTTTCAGTTCAAGTCGTTAGACCTGTCAAGTTAATGAGCTCACCGAGCTTACCTGTACTTCATCCATACAATGAGTACAGTCTCTAGCCTTTCAATTTTCATTCGGATTTGTCTTTCCCATTTCACTTTAGCATTTGTTGTTAGTGAGTTTCGTGTACTTTGACTTTATTAATCGACATTTGTAGTGCCTAAAAAGAACGAACAACAAATACAGATTAAATGTGTATTAAGGGGGGTAAAGTGCGAAGCTTGCTTAGCTTTTTTTTTAGAGTCAAGTATATAGGCAACATCAACATTTCGAGTGGGTTTCGCAACACAATTGCTTATCAATGTGTAGCAGCTAATGAGATGTTTAGCTAAATACCCTGTAAAAACGTCAATAATTGTTGTGAGTAGATTGGCTTAAGTAGGAATAGTTTATTGTTGAAAGTATAGTTAAACTTGAAACATGATCATGTAAATATTATTTATCTTTATTGTCTTGAAGTGTTTCTGCTTGCGGCTTTCTTTATTATTATTTATGTTACTCGAAACAACAACTGCATAATTTCCTTAGTTTTCTTATCGACAATTCTTATATACGGATTTTCAGTTTGCCAATAAATGTGCAATAATTGTCGGTAAATTGTTTATAATACGTTATATACAGACATTTTATTGGGGTTATTTATCTCGCCATTTTTGGCAACTTATTCGAATGTATTCTGAAATACCAAAATTATTACACCCGAGCTGACCTTATAAATATGAAGATATATTGTAAACGATTATGTAAAGTGAAAGTAACTACTTACAAGGGTCAGACAAATTTTAATCGGCAAAAAACTGGTTGTAAAAGGGGATTTTCAAACAAGATAAATGCGCAAAAGTGTAAAGAAATATATAAATTACAAATTTGTGGTATTTTTTTGTAATTAAAAAGTTGTAACTCAGGGATTTCAAAAGTGTAATTTTAAAGTAAAAAAAAGCACTTATGAAATGTTGAGATATTATCCAAGGGAATTCCCTGATATAAACAGCACCAAAGAATTTACTGAAACCAGAGAGAGAGAGGGAGAGGAAGAAAGAGAGAAAGAGAAGAATAATAAGTTGTTTTAGAAATTACTCGCAATGAAGATTAAGTATAAAATATATATGTATTTACATATCCAGTAGCTAAATAAATAAAGAACAAAATAATGCTGGATATTTGGAATCTATTTTTAAATTACAATTAGTGATTAATGTTCAAAACAAGTTAAATATCTCCGTCTAGAGAATCGCTGTTTTAATTAATCTTGAAATTAACAACAATTTATGCAGTCCAAGCTGGAAAAGTACAGAACTCAGAAGTTGTGTAGCTATTTAAGGAGTCTTAAATATTCGTAAAATAAACTTCTCTTTGCTGTCTGGGAACAAGTCTTAAGACACTTTATGCTTTTAATGACTTGTTCCCAAGTCTTAAGACTAAACTTGATGCTGTCTTAAGACTTGTTTTCCATACAGCGCTTCTTTATGGAAGATACTGTTCATAATTTCCCACTTATTGCAACTTTGTGTCACATTTGTCCCACTTATGCGAATGGAAAGTCTTTAATGTGCTTTACGGCTGACTCGAAAAGCCAATAAGTGATTACAATTTGTGCTGTAAATTCTGCTTATGGCCAGTTGCGTTTAGCTTCAAACCAGTTTAAAGCTGTCAACTTTGGTTAAACGCACCCCAAAAACAAATACACTAAATAAACACATTAATTCCCCGCATTAATCTTGGCTAATTTATTAATATTCCAGAACGTGATCCAAGTTGAGGGTTATTTGCGTTTCATGACAAACTTTGCCTCGCTTTGTTTTTTGTTGTAACTTGAATGTGTTCCGCGGCCCCATTAAATCAATTAACTTGTAAACACTTCACTTATCAAAACTTAGTGACAATACCCCCAACAATATCGCAACTATTTCATCTGCAAACTACAAACAAAAGAAAAACAATGCCTAACATTGGTATTTCCCTTTGTTTCAATTGTTTTATTCACTTCAATTAACCGAAATCACTCTCTAGGAATGCGATGTAATTATAATGTATATAACTTTGATTACTAACTAACAAGTGAGTAGGTTGGGAGTGAAGTGTTATATTAGATTCTGCTTTATGATTGACGTCTCGAGCAACAGCTCAATAGATCTCATCAAACGTCACGGCAAACAATAACAAAGACTATACTTAAATTTGTCATATTTTTAGAATATGAAAGCAAGCTTGTAATTTGGCTAATCAGCTACAATATGAGTATGTATTTGTTTATACAAATGCTTAATATGTATAAATTCATTATTAATTAAAATTCTGTGGATTCAATTTGAGTTTTGTATAGAATAAATATACTCTTTTTAAGATATTTCCATATAAAGAAAAATAAATATATTTATTTGGAAATCTTTTTTTTTTGCCCTCGGAAACAGAGAAAAATCGTAATTTTGAAGCTAGACTCTGGTATATTTCGAATGCAGTACTTAATCGATATACCAAATATGTCTTTCGATATATTTAAAGTATTTTGTGGTATATTATTCGGTATATTTTATTTATATTAACGAACTTATCGTGTATCTTACGGTCGATCAGACTGTAATTTACTTACTTGTTTTAATTAATATATTTGTAACAAGAACATTGAAACAAAATATTAAAGTTTTTGTCAAATTTGTAATTATTACTTAGAGATTTTATATAAATAATCAATTCGCATTTAATGGACTTCCTTTATAAGCGACAAATTTCATACGCTTTATGCTATTAACTTGTGTGTAAATATTTAGCTCATAGAGATAGTCGATGAGTATCTATCGACAAGCTTGTATAGTAACGTTCTTTTGTACATATTGAATTTTGATTGATAGTCAGGGTGCATTTTGACGTAGGTCCCTTCAACAGTCAATTGATAGTAAATAACATCTAAAATATACTAAATAGATGCTCAACTTTATCAACTTGTGCGGTTTCCCTGCGCTCTATCTCATGCTCTTGTCTATCAATTTTGTAATCAATCAAGCACACACTCAAGAACATAAGAATGAACTAACACATCGATGTTGTAATAATATTATATTATTCTCTTAGAGAGTGACTTACAAAATGCGGTCACACTTCAAATTCGATTGTGCCCCTCATTGGACATTGGCGCGTGCTGGAATTTGTTTTTTTTTCTGTTTGTTTTTTAATTATATTTTCAATTATAACAAATGACTTTTGACACAAGGCACTGTTTGAACATTTTGCACGCGCCTCACAAACACAGATATGTCGCTATATAGTCATATATAGTATATAGTGTTGGTAGAAACAGCTCATAAGCTTAGCTGCTGTATATACTTATGAAGCAGATGTAATAATGAAATGTCCCACTATTCAGAATAACGAGTACTGTAGAAAAAAAAACAAAACGGATGACGAAGTATTGCCCTCTAAACTAGTCTCGAAGAGGCACGTCTAGGCTTCCCTGACCTTACATAACTCAAATAACTTGGCGAATTATTATGCAATCTTCTTGAAATTTTCTAAGCAGGCCACAGAAGTCATAAAGTAAATACAGACTTTATTTATTACAGGGTATGTTTAACAAATGGTAGACTAAACAATATTTGATACTTGATTCACGTTCTAAATTGCACGACGTTTCTAGTGTGAAAATTAAATGCAAATTTTGTCGCCTATAGATTGAGTTACGGTTCTGTGAGCACACTACAACAACAATAACAACTTATACAAAACAATTACATTGTAAACAATAAACAAAAAATGAGTCTGAAAAAAGTGCCGACATTAAAACAATAAACAATTGTTCGAAAATTGTGCTAAACTGAGCATTATTAAGTTCATAAAGAGTTGATTAAAGTAAATTACAAATAGGTAAAAAAGAGAGCTGGAGATTGTTGTCTGATTTAGTCGGAATTATTTGCAATAGATGCGATAATTTAAGTGGACTTTGAGTGGCAACTGAGCTTGATTAAGATCTTGGCAAAATTAATGAAAATTTATTTCCTAGCTACATTTTTGATTACCGCTCTGATAAGCTTCGTTACTTATAAATTCACCTAAGAATTCAATTAGAAAATAACGAAAAGAAAACATATGTTTGTAATCATATAACTAATGATGCACCAATTCATAATAATTAAATTTGAATTCATTAAAATGATGCAGCTATTTAGAATAATTACATTTTTGCCATTTGCAGTCTAGCATTCAGAAAAATAATTAAATTTTTATGAAAGTTCTACAAACGTCTGCAACATGTGTAATAGTGTAAACAACACTATTGTTTTTAATTATTTTGCCCTTGTTTTTTAATTTACTAAAGTGTTCGAAGTGCTAAAGTTGTCGCTCCTCTAGCTGTCTTTTCGTTTCCCTCTCTAGATGATTCATACGTATGTCGGTAGTTTTCAATCTGTTGGTACTTTGTGAGCTTTAAAACCTCATCGAAACGATGCGCTTTCTCTCTCTCTCTCTCTCCTTACTCTCTTTCAATTACAGTCAACGTTCTACGCATATTGCATGTGGCACGCTATTGTTTCAATTTCAACGCCTTTTTTCACTCTCCCTTTTGCTGCAGACAGTGTATATATTTTGGTTTTTATAGTATTGACATTGACATTGGCGCCGTTTGCTAAAGTCCACCGGACTATAATTAGTGGGTGTCGTTTTGTATCTTTGGGCGACTAAGCTAAATATACACATTGTATCTGATGGATACATTTGTTGTAAAAGCCAATGACAACGCACACGTGTAAGCTTACAAAAAAGCCGCCAATTCTTTTCATTATTTATGACTGTCTCTCTAACCCATTGATTGATTGTGTGTGATAGCAATAAACTGGACGTGCCTCCCGACTTCGATGGCAATAAACTTAGGGCTAAATATATACAAACTATCTATCTATATATATGTTATATATTGTATGTATAAAAAAAAAAAAGATTTGTTTTGTGTGGTGTTTTGCTTGGAGAATTCGCACAGTGATTACCTAACTATCGACGACGGCCCGATGACGTCTGTCCGTACATCGTATGGAGGCCAACGACGTCGTCATGAATATGCTCTTATGAAATATTTATATACCCACATATAGAACTTAACTGAACGCACTGAACACTGAAATTGTTGTGGACAAATTTTTTAGAACACACACACAAATATGCAAAGTTTACATTTCATTAAATGTCGCCTGCGCAAAAAATTTGCAAAGGAATTGCTGAATGCGCCTACAGATTGCTTTGATTGTATACCCTGTAATTTATGAAAGAAACTGTTGTTTATAGTTATGGTAAGATATAGTTATCTTTATATCTAAGCCAAAATATGTAACTTTGAAAAATTTTCTTTTAAATACATTTATCGCATCTCCAATTCTAGACAATTCCTGTTTTCTATCGTTTGTTACAAAGCTTACAGGGTATCAAACAACTTAAGGCCTTCTCCTATAATCCCCCTTTTTACTTTTTTATTATTTTGTGTTGACGTGTATACACCAATTTATGTGTCAATTTGCTTGATTTTCAATTGGTTTTGAGCCCATTTTCGCTCTCGCGCTCAACAATATTGATGAATGTGTTTTTAACGAACTGTAAACGATTATAATAGAACCATTTGAACAGAAATTGAGAACATGGCAACAAACAATAAAGCAACAAGTGGAAGAATACTGATGGAGGCTCGTTCAAATAAAACCTGTCGAATATATTTTATCAATTTATTAATTTGTTTTCTTTTTTCTTTTTTTTTTTGCTTTATTACAGATTTACCCCGATATCAAAATGGAAGTGTAAGTATATTTATAAATTTATTTGAATGTTATTTTGATATTACTATAACTAATACATTTGTAAATTTAAAAACTCAAATATGTTAAACACACTCTATTATATATTTTGAATGTAACGCTATATTAATATACCAAATGTAGCATATGGTATAATTTAGAATTTTTTGCGGTATATTTTCTGGTTTTATTGAGAATGAGTAGAAAAGTTTAGCATACTCGACTTTCTTTTTTTGTTTTGTAACTTGTTTTTTTTTTTGTTATTTTAAATATTATTTTAAATTGTTTTTTAAATATTATATATTTCTATTTATATATTTCTAAAAATACTATTTCCTATTACCATAATCTTAAATTTTAAAATTAAAATTTTAATATAAATTAAACATTTTCTTTAATTTTTTAGTGAAGTGGCCGATCCCGTGGAGCCAGAGGTCAAATGCAGCTCGTTCTTTGCCAATCACTGGAAGGGCTTGGTTGTCTTCCTCATGCCCATCATCTGCCTTCCTGTGATGCTAAACAACGAAGGATTGGTAAGTTTATTTAACTGCAAAAGCAACATTTTATCAAATATTTCAATATGTATTAATGTATTTCTGTTACCCTTAGGCATATCGCTGCATGTACGTTCTGCTGATTATGGCCGTCTTTTGGGTCACCGAAGCGTTGCCGCTTTATGTCACCTCCATGATACCTATAATAGCATTTCCTACGTTGGGTATAATGGTAAGTTAATTGCATTCTAAATTCTCATGACAATTACTTAATTAATGTTCAAAATTTTTCAGGACTCTGAAGCGACTTGCATGACTTATTTCAAAGATACGCTGGTGATGTTTATGGGCGGCATTATGGTTGCACTCGCTGTGGAATACAGCGGTCTCCATAAGCGTCTGGCCCTCAGAGTCATCCAAATGGTGGGCTGCAGTCCCAGAAGGTAGGGAGTCAGCAATTTCCATTCTTAAAAGTTTTGATTATAATATGTATTACATTTTAGATTACATTTTGGCTTGATTATGGTGACCATGTTCATCTCTATGTGGATCTCTAATGCTGCCTGCACAGCCATGATGTGTCCTATTATTCAAGCTGTGCTCGAGGAACTGCAAGCGGTGAGATAGCCTTTGATTTATTAATATATGGATAATAACATATGTGTAAAAGTACAGTTTCATTAACATAAGAAATACTGCTTCCTGCTGTCGATTGATTTTGTTAAGACTAATGACTGTTGTCGCTACTGTTCTACTTTTAACGGCTGCTGTTTAACTTCTTACGACCGATAATCTACTACTTTTGACGACCGATAATCTACTACTCACAGCTAATGTTACCGATAGCTTAGTGCCTATCGAGTTGCTAATGCCAACCAATACCGATTGGATCTATCGACTAGCCTCCACCTCTGCTGCATTTCTAGTGCGGCATCGGTAAATTTTGTCAGCTAAACAAATTCATTAAATACCAAATACTTTACATTGATTTAACGGACAATTAGACAAAATTTAGATTGTTTCATATGGTCTGATTTTTTCAATGTTATTTTCATTCACCTAAATAAATTAGAAATCTGTTAGATCCAAAGTCCGATTTATTCATAACTTATTCTTAACATATTTGTATGTGTCCAAGAATCTTTCTTACATCGACTTTTTGTCTCTATATCTTTCAACTAGCCAATTTATTTATTATTTATTTTTCAAATTGCAGCAAGGCGTCTGCAAAATTTACCATGAGCCTGAGTATCAAATGGTTGGCGGCACGAACAAAAAGAAGAATGAAGATGAGTAAGTTAGCTACTGTATTAATTTGAAACACATTTTTTAAACACATTTTCTGCTTTACAGATTGCCTTACCCAACCAAGGTCACACAGTGCTACTATCTGGGCATTGCTTATGCCTCGTCTTTGGGCGGCTGCGGCACCATCATTGGCACAGCGACAAACCTTACCTTCAAGGGCCTCTACGATGTCGCATTCACAAATGCCACTGAGAAGTTGGATTTCCCCACCTTTATGTTCTATTCGGTGCCCTCGATGTTGGTCTATACTCTGTTGACATATGTGTTCCTGCAATGGCATTTCATGGGTCTGTGGCGCCCGAAAAGTAAGGAAGCCCAAGAGGTTCAAGTGGGCAATGACAATGCGCATGTGGCCAAGAAGGTTATCGATCAGCGTTACCAGGAGCTGGGACCCATAAGCATGCATGAGATTCAAGTGATGATCCTATTTATCATCATGGTGATCATGTACTTTACACGCCAGCCGGGTATTTTCAAAGGTTGGGCTGATTATTTCAATGCCAAGTGAGTCAAAATTAAAGTTAAATCTTTTCTATTTGCGAATACTATTTGTGATTCATATTATAGGGTCATTAAGAATTCGATGCCAACAATCTTTGTGGTCATTATGTGCTTCGTATTGCCCGCTAATTATGCATTCGTGCGATACTGTTTAGCCAATGGAACTCCACCCAAGGGACCAACTCCTTCGCTCATCACCTGGAAGTTCATACAGACGCGTGTGCCATGGGGTCTGATCTTTTTGCTTGGCGGTGGCTTTGCTCTAGCTGCAGGCAGCAAGGCAAGTGGCATGGCCTCCTTGATTGGTCAATCGATGAGCGGACTGAAGGTGTTGCCCCACTCGTTGCTGCTGCTTGTGGTTATTCTAGTTGCCGTATTCATGACTGCCTTCAGCTCCAATGTGGCTGTGGCCAATATTCTGATACCTGTGCTCAACGAAATGGTATGGATATTACGCTTAAATTCCCATTTAAATATATACTAACTTTATGCATTTTATTTGCTGTAGTCATTGGCGTTGAAAATACATCCGCTGTACTTGGTATTCCCAGCTGGCTTGGCCTGCAGCATGGCATTCCATTTGCCGGTGAGCACACCGCCAAATGCTCTCGTTGCTGGCTATGCGCATATACGAAGCAAGGATATGGCTATTGCCGGCATTGGACCGACAATTATTACCATCATTGTGCTCTTCGTTTTCTGTCAAACCTGGGCCTTCGTCGTCTATCCCAATCTGGACACGTTCCCTGAATGGGCGCAAGAAGCCGCCGCAGCTGCAGCAAATCTCACGGCTCAGTTGAAGGCCAATGCCGCCAATAACACACAGATTGCCGCCAATATTACACAGGTTGCCGCCAATGTCGCACAGCCTTTTATCAACAGCACCGTGCAAACGTTGGCCAATTTGGCTGCTAATGCAACAACAATCTAATTAATTAGTTAGTTGTCTAGTCTAAAATAAAACACAACACAGCAGCGTGAGGGAACTGTACAAAGAGAAACATGAACTAGGAAAAAAAAACGTGCCTTTGCTGATATGTTTATTAGGTCTACTACACGGGACGCTAGTTATTATTATTAAGAGTTGATAAACAAAAGGAACCACCACAAAAAGTTCGAAAGTTTTTAAACGAATTTAGCAAAAGTCAACGCAGAATAATTCTTTAACTAACCCCCTCTAACGATGACTGACACACTGAGTGAGTGACTACTGTGAACAGTTACATTATTGTTATAGCGACTTGTGTATAGATTATGTCAAAGTTAACACTAATTAGGAAATGGGGCGTCCTTCTAGCAGCCTAACGCATTTACTATCAGCCTTTAAATTTAAAACAAAAAACAATACATTTAAATAGTTCTGAAACACAAAACTCAGCTAAATACATAATGAACAATGTTACTTAAATGCTGCATTTAGAGTAATAATCAAAAGTTATATATATAAAATGTTATAACAAAACAAACAGGCATTGAAATGTATTTTCTATACTCTCTTCTTTGATATACCATTGACTAGACTGACATGTGTTTGTATTTCTTTTTATATTTTTATTTTTCAACTTGTTAAATGTAAAACAAAAGAAAACTTGTAAAAAAACAGAAAAAATAAAATTGAAAAAAATTACTCAATATTTAAATGCATACCGAAATGAGCACAAAAATTGCATTAGTTTTAAGCATAAATGATAATGTGTAAATTTGCAAACGATTTATGTTTTATATAGTTGTAAAAATTAAATAAAAATAAAAAGCTCAAAATGTGCAAACAAATTGTATTTTCTCTAATTACTACAACATTGAATATAGATGTGAATAACAATTTCAATTAAATCGTCAAATTTGAAATTCAAATTTAAATGTTTCGCCTATTGAAATGTCCGCCAATAATACAATCTGGCAACTTCGCAAGCAGTATTAAAATACCGATTGTACTCAAGTTTCGATAGGTCTGGTCTGCTAGTATTGAAAAACATTTACCCGTCGATACCATGCACATGACATATCGATACATATTGATTAACACTTCCCGGCTAATTCAAATATGCGCTTTTCATACAGCAATTTAAACTATACTTCGTATATCAAAAAGATTAAGATTTATTACAAATCGATAACATACAATATGAATGTGTTTTATTTAGAGCTACTACAATTTAGCATTTGTAAAACAAGGCACACGCACATGGAGGAAAAGGAGCATTAAAGTACCACAAAAAATTGCCCGCAACCAAAAGAGGTTCAGTGGGAATATGGATTATAAAGTGCAATAAGCTGTACTCTTCAGCAATGAATTAAGCAAAACCCACTGGGTGTTACATCAATTAAAATTTGGACGATTTAATCAGATTGAGGGCCTCGGTAAGCATGCGCCCGAAATCGGCATGAACCAATGTAAAGTTCTTGACGGCACGCTCCTGCAAGAACTGGCTGGCATTGCTCAGATTGTCGGCAATATTCTGAACGAGTCGCTTCTTAGCGCAATTGTCAAGCACATGCACCCAGAAATCGGTGACCTGGCCATAGTTATCCTCGGTATCGCCGCTGCTATAGCGATAGACATCGCCGGTCACCGGGCAACAGGTGGACAAGGCACGAGCACGTGGGCACTCCTGGGGTCCATTGAAGGAGTTGGGGAAATAGTTGGGAGCACCGCCTTGATTGTCGGTGACATTCATGAAGCCATCGCGTTGGAAGTTTGTGACCTTCACGCGGTATGGGCAATTGACGGGGATCTGCAGATAATTGGGTCCCAGACGATGACGATGCGTGTCCGAGTAGGAGAACAGGCGACCCTGCAACATCTTATCGGGCGATGGCTCAATGCCAGGCACCATGTGAGCCGGACTGAACGCAATCTGTTCGACCTCGGCAAAGTAATTCGTGGGATTGCGATCGAGCACCATTTTGCCCACGGGAATCAAGGGGAATTCCTTGTGGGACCACACCTTGGTCACATCGAATGGATTGTACTTGAACTTCTTGGCCTGCTCAAAGGTCATCACCTGAATCTTCAGTGTCCAGCTGGGGAATTTGCAGTTCTTGATGCGATTGTACAGATCACGAATGCTATAATCGGGATCCGATGAAGCCAAATCCGCAGCGGTCTTCACATCCAAGTTCTTAATGCCCTGATCCGTCTTGAAGTGGAACTTGGCATAGATGGGCTCGCCCTTAGCATTCACCAACTTAAAGGTGTGCGAACCGTAACCATTCATGTGGCAATAACCATCGGGAGTGCCACGATCACCGAACAGGAACGACACCTGATGCGTCGACTCGGGACGCAGCGTCAAAAAGTCCCAGAACATATCGGCATCCTTCAAATGCGTTGTCGGATTACGCTTCTGGGTGTGAATGAAGCTGGGGAACAGAATGGGATCACGAATGAAGAAAATGGGAGTGTTGTTGCCCACCAAATCCCAAACACCATCATCGGTATAGAACTTGACAGCAAATCCACGAGGATCACGTGCCGTATCAGCCGAACCACTTTCGCCACCCACCGTGGAGAAACGCACAGCGAGTGGAGTGCGCTTCTTCACCTTCTCGAACACCTTGGCGGCACAGTATTGGGTGATGTCGTGGGTCACCTCGAAGTAACCGAAAGCACCAGCGCCCTTGGCGTGCACGACACGCTCGGGAATGCGTTCGCGATCGAAGTGCGCCATCTCGTCCAGGAAGTTCACATCCTGCAGCAGTAGAGGGCCGCGAGGACCCACCGATTGCGTGGCATCCTTAATGCCAATCGGAGCACCGGCGCCAGTCGAAATCACACCTGGAGATTCCTGGAAATATAAGAGAATGTTTAGATGAGTTAAGAGTATAAAAAAATACACAGTAACTTACGTAAAAATGTATATTAATCTTTATAATAATATCTTTAGAATAAGGTTTTTGTATAAATACTTTTTACTTTAAAATAATCATTTCTTGCGTTATTTTTCTTTGAATTAGACCTAGTCTTTTTTTTTTTTAATTTAAAACAAGTTAATTTGTAAGATTTTCTATTCATATTTTTTAATAAGTAATAGAATTTCTAATTCAATACAACGATCTTAAAGTTTTTATAAATACTTTTTCCCTTCCTTTCCTTCTTATTCTTTTTTCTTTCATTTCTTTGTTTACTTAAAAAAAAATCGAACTACCTTGTACTCTTTTGATCATATAATAAATAATACTATAAAAAAAAATAATAATAATAATATAAAAAAAAATTTCAGTTGTCAAATTTATTTTCCTATAATTCTAATAGTGTTCAAATTTGTTATATTTCAACTAATAATCGCAATATTTACCTTATTAATTTAAAAATAATAATAATACTTAATGCATTAGCATATCAAATCGTTAACAAGCATTTCGTAATTTCCCAAAATTGCTAACATAATGATTTATGATAACACATTTGCGATAAATCATAGTAATCAAAGTACACTTAAGTGTTTACTTACTTATATCGATACACATATCAGCTAATAATCAATTCTTATTTTATTATATGTCACGCCCCTTCTATGACGAAAAAAATAACCCAAAACATGTTTATACAATCTTGTATGTAGCTCCGCGTTCATTAAAGTTTCTGCAGCTACTGAAAATTAGTCAACACTTCTTGACATTAGCAATGTCAAACGAAAGTGGAATGTCACGAAATACTTGAGCTATTTCTGGAATTTACGATTCACAGGGGTTCAGCTAAAAATTTAAGGTTCTTTCTATAGAGTAGGACTCATTTGCGTAATATCAGTTTATAAAGTTTCAATTTCAATTTTGTTGCAGTTTGTGCTGTTATATAATCGAGTTCAAAGTATGAGCTGACATTATCTTATCTAATCGGGTGCAAATGAAGAAGAAAAAAAAACATAAACATAAAGATTGGCAGACATTTTGAAGGCTTATCATAGCACTCCTAGGGGGGCGCAAAAATTCTGCATAGAGATTGAGATTTTGTTTTGTATAAGTAGTAAAAACTACAAGGAGAGATTTCAAATTTCATGATAATGCGAGCTCTTTGCACTATAGAAGATCTTTATGATTTTGAACCTGGGTGCAGCTGCTGCTTGTCTGCCTGCCGCTCCCAAGAGGAGCTTATCAGCATTTTCCGCATGTACGACACAAAGATATTGTATCTTCAAGATACACAACAACTGACTAACAATGCAATCTTACAGGCATTTAGCGTACAATGCCGCTGTCTATATACTTAGCTGTAATTATATAGTATATAGTATAAATGTACAACATGCATCAGAGCTCGACGATGACTCCGGCATATTAAACAAAAGCGCGATACTAATTGAATTTCACTGCTCTCGAACTTGCCAATTTATTGCAATTTGTGAAGCTCGTATTAATATGTAGAATTTATCTATATCTATACTATAGATCTGCGCTATGTTTCATGCTTAATACATTTTGTTTTTTTCCGATTTGCAATCTGCGTTGTTTGCACTTTGAATACTGTGAAATGTGGGGCCACTCCAGAGGGCGCAAATGGATAGATAATAAGAAGCAAACAGCCGGTATCACTATATATACTTATATATATATATATGCACATATATACCTCAGTATATATATTCTCGATTTCAGAGTGTGTGAGGAGCATTTTGATAAGACTCGTGTGTATCGATTGAACCTGAATGCAAATAAAAAAGAAACAGAACTAGCAGAGCAAAGTTTTAATTGCAACTTGTTTGGCTGCGGCAGCAACAAGTATTAATGAAGCCTGCAGATTGCATGTTAGTGATAAAGATGGAAAATGTGTCGGCGAGACAGATTGAGAAAAATTAATACCAATTGTTGGCGCTTGCTTAAAAGTGAAGGGGAAGAAAGGAAACAGTTTAACGAAATATTTAATGAGACGAAATTGTTACAATATTAAATTCAAATTATCAGCGGAAATAACTTTCTTATCAACAATAAAAAGTTACAATTTTTCAAATACTTAAGGCACATACAGCAGTGAACTTTAAAATAGCAGTGCTTATGACCTACGTTTTTAAACTTGAAAAATACTTTAAATTTAGTTATTACAGCTTAATGTATTAGTTTTAAAACAATTCTCAACATTTTTTTAATTTTGGGTAATTCAATATTTAAGTAAACATAAAAAAAGGCTGCATTGAAATAGTAGTGTTAAAAGAAAAATATAATGTTTAAAATAAGTTTACCCTACCAAATTACGAATTGATTACGATCTAAAAATAATAATAATATAAAAACGGAGTTCAAGAAATAAAAATAATGAAAAATTTAGGACTGACTGCAAAATAAACTTATTAATATTTTTATAAATTCATAAGCAGAATACTGGAATTTTATATTACTACTATTTTCGATTTTCGGTATATTTTCACATTCCAGACAAATAAAAATATTAATGACATTTTAGGGATTTCATAATATAATATTTAAGGAAACGGTTATAAACTTAATTTAGGCCAAAACTGTTAACATATCTATTAAAATAAAGTATTATATTGTTATTGCAAAGGACTCTTAATTTTCAACATTTTTGCAAAGAAATTTTTCAATCTGAAGTGTGGTTCTAAATCCTGAGTAAATCAATAAAAATCCTTGTAACTTAAATAAATTTATTGTGTTAACTTTAAAGAGATCTCCTTTTTAAGAAATCTCAGTCATTTGTCAAGAATTCGTCAAACATTTAGAATGCAAATAAACAATTGTGAAGCACTTCTCTAACATGTGTTTGTTTGGATATGTTTATCGTCTAGTTAGTAAAATATTTCGTATTTTGGGCATTCCGATGCACAGAGAACTGGGCAATAGCCGTATATAGAGAGAGGGGGAGAGAAGGGGGGCTAGAAACAAAGGCAAGACCGCATTGATGCCTGACAAAATGCAGTTTCGAGTTGGCTGCTTAGTTTCTATAGAAGGTCATGCAACGGAACAACACGAACGAACACCTCTTTTTTTCTGGGTCACTTCCACTGTTGCGATTTCGAAACATATTCTCACATACAACAACAACAGCAACAACAACTAAAATTCGTACTGAATTTAGCAGGCGAGTGCCAACAGCATTGCATAACCAAATGTGCAACCAGCAAAACTGATTGTGCCACGCAGACACAATATAAGTTAGTTCCTCCCCTCCACCCCAAGCCCTGCCTCTCCCAGCCCACTTGCAACTCGCCGATTGAACTTGTTTGGGGCGCATGCGTGGCGAGTTCAACGGCATCGATCGACGCCAAGAGTGCTTGCAACCAGTTTATGCAACTCCAAGGTGCATTGACATCCAGCTAAATAGCAAACAAATAAATTGTGAACCAACCTAGCAAAGCAAGGAGTTCATTTTGTGATGGACTAAGATATACCCGATACTAAAATTTAAAAATAAATAAAGAACAAAATGAAGGAGTCTGATCAAATGTCTTTTGAATAATTTTCCTTATCTACAATAACATATTAACGATCTAGCAGAAAAGGTGAAAGGTTTAAAAGTTTTTATGTAATATCTGATTCTAAGTTCTAATTAAATTGAATTGGTTTTAAAAAATTTCTAATAATTTACAGAATTCCAAACAAAATAAGAAAATTGTTTGAAAAACAGTTTTGAAAATAAACAAAATAAAAATAATGTTTACTTTTATAATTTCAATTATTGGGTTATTAAAGAATTTTTAAAATTGCAATATTCTAAAAAAAAACATTCTAAAATTCTAAATTACATTAGATAATTCTTTCCTAAAGAATTTTGAAAAGTTCTTCATTGAGAATTAATAAAGAAATATTATTTTATTATTCAATGTCTGATAATTTTCGAGATTTAGATTTTAAAGCACTTGTCACTATCTAATAATACCCTTCTAAGCAAACTGTGCCGGGTATTAAATAATAAATAAATAAAGCTAGGCCCCGCTCGAAAGCCGACTTTGGCACGTCTTTGTTTATAATTGTTTAGCAACAATTATGCATTGAGTAATTTTTTTAAAACTATTGCGTGTGAAATCAAGCAGAAATATTTAATGTATTAGAGTGTGCATTATTATTCTTTTTTTTAATATCCTAAGTGCAGTTTACTCAAGGTTCTGACAAAGTCATTAGAAACCTATATCTAAATTGCTGATTAAGCTGGCTTTGCCACCTAAGGTGGCAAGTTTCATTTCACAAAGTGCACTTGTTAAATTAATTTGTCTTATCTGAAGATTAACTGACAATAAAACGAGATACGGAAATGGAACGAGATATAAAGGGGAAATGACTCAAATAATATGGAGCAAGTGCGAATATATTATGTGAAATATATGCTAATGAATAATCAGCAAACTCGTAAATCTTTCTCGAAGCAAAAAATAAAAACCTGAATAGAAGCAAAAATTGGTGCCAAATAAACAAATAATAGATTTTACACAGAAACGTAAATATATAGGAAATATATGTGGCTCTTAGCCCTTTGGATTAGGTGCTAAATTTAACAAAGTCAAATGCGATAAGCCTTATCAAGCATTAAAGAGATAACGATAACGATTAGTTTTTGGGGGTTTTTAAGCCAAATGCAAAAGAGAGGCAGCGGCAAGTGAAAGGTTAGGTGAGTGTGTGAGTTGATTTGCGAGAGTGCTAGAGAGAGAGCACAATACTCCTGCCTTACTCAACACAAAACAACAACGTTGTTGAACTTTGCCTCTCTTGCTACTCTTCTTCTTTTCTGTTATCCGGCGTCGACTGCGCTGCTGCTGCAGTTTTGTTTTGCAAGCGGCTATTTTGGCATAATGTCGCTTCATTATTGTTGTTATGGCATTTGAATAAATTAATTCTAATTTTGCATTAAAAACGGGTGTGCTGTACGTTTTGAGTTTTGCGTCTTGCCTTTCTTTGGAATTTGTTCTTGTTTTTTTTTTTAACGGGGCCCCGCTTCATTTGTGCAACTCACCTTCAGATTGTTCTTATAGTCGTGGAGTTGGTTCGATGCGGCATCGCGTTCAGCCATTTTATTGCCTTAATATTTTTTGATAACCAGAATTTGTCGAAATGTAATCAATCTATAAGCACTAGAATATTTCACGCGCTGTCGCTTTTAATGCGGCTAAATTTTGTTAACTAAAACACGTACAACGCAGTACTCGTTGCTTTTATAGGCGCTCCCACAAGTACATACTATTTGGTGAGACCGTATGCAACCCATATGGAAATACCTAGCGGCCATTTGTTTTGCCTCCGAATGTAAACAATTTTACTAACAGCTGTAACAGCTGATTTTAACAGAGGACACGCTAACAGCAAAATTTTCTTTGCGCATCCAGCCCGGTAAACAACAGCGCTGTTAAAAGCTATCGATAGCACTGTTATGTTGTCGTGCGATAGACAATGCGATATTTTAGGTTTTTTTTTGATTACCTGGCCATTTTTAGTTCATTGTATTTGCTTGTGATGGCAGCGCGTATTAAACGCGAACCAGTTGGCAGTTCAGCGTATTTTTGTAGTCACTTTCCTCAGTCATTCATTCTTCATACGTTCGTTCGTCTTCGTCTCTCTCGTTTTTTGAAGTAGTAGTGATTTCTTTTTATAACAAAATCAAATATATACATAATATATATATATATATAAGCAAAAACGATTATATATCTACACACACATAATTTAATGCAACATATATATAAATACGTAAATAATTAGTAACCAATTTTTAAGTGTGTGCAAGTGCAATCGAAATTCAATGGCAATTTCGTAAAAAAGTTTCTTTTTTTACGTAAAAAAGAAGGCAGAAAAAACGGCGCGTGTGAAATTTTTCAACAACGACGTCGTAGCAGCAGCAGTCTCTTCTCTGCTGCGTCTCTTTAGCTGCAAAAGGAGAAGCTGAGCAACAACAACAACTACAACGAAAATTCCCCACACACAAAGTAGGCCAACAACAACAAGAAACAGCAAAGCAAGCAACAGCAGCAACAACAACAACAACTAGGCGTAGTGTTGTGTGTAGTGAAGTGTATTATAATAATAATGTTTCAATGTATCTGTGAAAAAAAGAAGTCTCCACAAAAAAAGTAGAAAACTTTTGTAATTGTGTCAGTCTATTTGTGTGTGTAAATGACTTAAATCAAATGTCTTTTAAACAACAAAAATTTGAATTTTGACATTCAAAAGCGCAACGTATGTGTGTGAGTGTCTGTGTCTGTATGCGTATATGTGTGTGTATTTATTGTTGTTGTGGCGCGAGACAAGTGAAATTTTCTTTGTTTCGTTTGCAAGACGCTGCTGCTTCTTCTTCGGCTGCGGGGGCGCTTAAAGTATAGAAATGAAGTTCCCTTGAAATGAAACGAAACGTTGTCGTTGCCCCCCCTGCTAGACGACAGCGGCAGCGCAGTCGACGTCCCTACATAACGGCGAAGAAGAAGCAGCAGCGTTGCTACAGTGTGTGTTTACTGACTGTATGCGTGTGTGTGTGTGTGTGAATGGCAATGAACGTTGCTTAAAACAACAACAGCAAAACAACATACTTTTTGGAATATTTGCGTCGTCGTTAATTATACTATACACACGCCTGCAGCTGATGATCATGATGATGATGATTATGTTGTTGTTGCTGGCTATTTGCCTGCTTTTTTCATATAAATACAAATATATATAAAATGCAAACTGAATTTCGTGCAAAACAAATATAAAATTGAATAAATGCAAAAGTGTGTTTAATATTAAACCCTCCTCTCTTCGTATATTCTTCTCAATAGCTGTGGTGTGTGCTATGTAAAGTGAAGCAAATGTGCAAGAAGAAGCAGCAGACGCCGCGCGGCGACGTCGACGTAGACGCTGCTGCAGCAGAGGCAGCAGGACAGGTTTATCAGGGCTAAAATTTCACATACAACAACAAAAATACTAAACAGCCTGCATTTTGCACAGTGCGTGTGCCAGTCCAGTGTCTCTGTCAATGTGTGGGTAACAACAACTATGTGCTCAGTGGTAACAACAACAAGAAATACAAACGCAGCAGCACGAGAAAGCAAAGTGAAATTTAATAAAACAACAGCAACAACCACACAACAACAACGAGAAAAGCACGCAATACCAATTCGAAACCGTTATTCAACAATTTCTTGAAATAAGTGAAAGAAGAAGGCAAATACTGGTTTCTCATACATACATACATACAAAGCATATACATATACTTATATGAATGTAGAAAGAAACAACAAAAACAACTAAAAAGTTGCTGCGCGAGAAATTTTGTACGTGTTTCATCAGCGTACATGTGTGCGTGTTTGTCGTCTATGTATTTGTGGTCTTAGCTCTGCAAACTGTGTGAGCTAAAAAAGAAAAATAAAGTAAAGTGAAAAGCAATGTTTAAAGGAATTACAACAACAGCAGCAGAAGTCGTTGGAGACCCCGGCAAAACTACAACGTGAAATAATAGTAAAAGTCTTGTGACAAATACAAAAAGAAAAAAGCTTCAAAAGAGCGCAACAAAAGGCAAATACACGTGTGTGTGGGTGTCAACGTTACACGCACACACGCGACAAAAGCAGCGCAGCAACAGCAGCGCCCCAAGCCTCAAGAGGGGCAGCAACAAAGGCAGCCACAGCGTCCGGCACAACAATTGAACATACAATTTTTTCAAGGGCTCTCTGGCCAAAGCGCACGCTGCTGCGTTTTTTTTTTATTTAAATTATTGCAGGTGAGTGTTGTTGTTCACTTTGATTTTTTTTTTATTATTATGTTTTTTTTCCTTCACTCCATGTGCTTTTATTTGGTTTTAAATTAATTTTGAACACGTTTCACTTTAAATTATGCAAACATAAAAAATGTTTTGTGCAAATCTAATGAGGGCGCGCTTTAATTAAAGCTCTTTGCCTATTGTCGACTCCAAACGCGTGCGATAGAGACAGACACAGACAGACAGTGGTAAAGAGATAGACAGAGAGAGAGAGAAAGAGAGAGAGAGCGAGAGAAACGAAATGGAATGAACGTAAGCTTGTGACTGTCAGTTTAATGTCTGTGTGATTGTGTGTGTATGTGCGTATGCTGTATATGGCCACAGGTGGCTTTATTTACCGTTATTTGAGCTTAATTTTTTTTGGGTTGCTCTTTTTCGGCTTTAAATCAGACCAAACTACACAACACATGTTGCAGCAACTTTTCAAGAACTCCCCAAAACAAAAATAAAAATGTAACTGTGAAAGTTGTCATCGTAAAAGTTTTTAAAATGATGTTAATAAGCATGGCTTGCATATTTTTGTTTAAATATCATTCGAATGCTCCTAAATATATTTAACCCGTTGAGCATGTTAACATTTATAAATATGAATCTTATCTACTTACATAATTGGATGACAAACGTTAAAATTTCAAGATTACATAAACAGCATCGTGGGAACAACATCTTTTGAAAGCTTTGCATAACTTAAACGATTCTATTAAAGAATTTTGTAGCTTGTTTCTTATGTTAGATAAGGTGAAATATTTTTTATATTATTACACGATTGATAGTTAACTTTAGTTTGAGGATTAATGGGTAAAACCCTGTATGTGGTTATGGTGATAGCTCTTTAAAAATAGTATTGTATAACTTATACTCCATTTAGAGAGTTAATTTTAGAGCATATAATGTGTTTTTAAGATTACAATATACAGAATTAACATCATTTATCAGATAAATATATTTTCATCAAGAGTAAATATTTTTGGTTATAAATTGCAAATAAGTTTATATATTTTAAATAAAATTAGATATTACATATTTTAAACATTTTTTCTGGTTCGTTGGATTTAATATAACCTAAAATGCTAAAACTGATTCATCTTATATGATTCACAATCAATAAAAATGCGCAGCATCGGCAGACAACTTTGGGCTTTGTTTCTGGTTTTCTAGTGAAGTTTCACAGTTCCTTTTGTTTCTTTTTTGTGTTTTCTTTTTCGTGTATAGCATATCAACATAAACGCCTTTACGCTTTGTTCTTTTCCAATTTCTGTGTCGATTTTAATGAGTTTGAGCTCTTAAATCATCAAAATCGAGCAGATAAATATAGTAAATCGATTTGTTTAAGTGGTTTCCAATTGCCTTTTATTTACAGTTTTACTTTGGGCTGCTCTAAGTCCTAAAAAGAGTTCAATATGTGTACTATTAGTTATCAAATTATAATCAGTGGAGTTATTGAACTAGTTTAAATAAAGTGGAGAATTACATAGCTTTATAGTCGATGGTCTGTATGAAAAGTTTACCTTTGTTAATATCCGTTATCTGTAAAAAGATAAACCCTTTTACTTTAATCAGAAGAATTAAACTAATAGAATAAAGCAACATAAAAAATTGTGGTTGGGATTTTATAGTTAAACAAGTTCTGCTCTACATGAAATATTTTAATATTGATATGTTTGTGGTTGGAAAAAAGAATTCTTTAAAGTATTCCGGTTTCTTTCTTAAAATTATTTGAATTAATAAAATATTATAAATGAAAAAACGTAAATGTTGTTTATTTTTATTTAGAATTCTTTACATAACTAAATTATTTCAATTGATTGATCTATTTAAGATTTAGGACTATTGTTTATATATTCTTGAGAGATTCTCACCAATTTCATAAAGTTAATGAAAGTAACTCTTTTGTTGTGCTCTATCAATAGATTCAACGCTATTTATTGTTTATATCTGAGCCCCAGCAACAGCTAAACATTTCATGCCTAATTAAGCAAGCATTTCACCTCAATATCTATTCATTTGCTTTCCTTTATTATTATTTTTTATTTGCTAAAGTCGGAGTCACGTTTTTAGTTTCCAATTGCTTATCACATTTGCTTTTTTCTACTTTTATTCTCGATTCATAAATTACTCAATGCCAGAGAAAAAGAGAAGGATAGACACAAAGAGAGAAAGAGAGAGAACTGTAAATAGAGAGCAAATGCCACATTAGTTGTCGTTTTTTGGTTTTTAAATATTTTTAATCTAAAATTCGAAATCAACCAACACTTTAAAGAGCTGATAACAAAAAACAATAACACAAACTGCTGACAGTGTTTGCCCAAGCTCTTCATGAGTATGTGTGTGAGCTAGTGTGTGTGTGTGATTTGTTGTTTGTTTGCTGTCCACAAAAAGTGAGAAGTGAGAACTCGGAATGGAGAATATTGTTGTAGATTTTGTTGTACAGCTGTGCGCGATTCGTTGAGGTTGATAATTAGTGAGGTCTTTTTTTTTTGTGTTGTATTTTATTTAGTTATACTTATACAAATGTATCTTTAGCTCTGTAGCCTGTATCTATAAGTGTGTATCTGTATCTTAGTTTGTATCTGTAGCTATTGTGTGCGCTTAAACGGTTTCTCTAGTTGTATTTATCTGTTGTTGTTGCTATTCTTCGCTGCTGCTGCTGCCTTGTTAAAGCGCTCACAACGTTCCGGCAACCGGTTTATTTCGAAACAAAATAGAACCGAAGAACTGTTTGCCTATATCATGAGTTGGCAACAAACTTTAACGCTCATACCACACAGATATACACACACACATACACACATGTATATATGCAGGTTAAGTTCACTTATAGTGCAACTTGGGGTTGAAATACCTGTTGAGAGACCGCATTCAACTGCCATAATGAAGGGTTGTTGTATGCTGAACTCCCGGCATGGGGTCTCTGCTATGAGTTTTTCAGGCATCAGGCAGCCAGGCAGGCACGAATTTCATTTAATTTTATAGCATTAAAGCTTCGTTTTCAATCACTTATAAGCCGATTATTTCATCTTTTGTTTGAGCTCTTCATTTCTGGTTAAATGTTGCTTATTAAGCTTTCAAACTCAATAGCGGTGGTTTATCAAATGTTTTGTTTGCTTTTAAGTAAACCTGGGTAACCTCTTGAAGGGATGTTATGGCAACAAAGACCCTTTTCATTAATTAAGAATATGTTTCTTAATGGAAATAATATGTCTCGACTGTTGATAGTTTAATAAGGAAACTTGTTTGGGAAGGTTTGAGTTTTGAGAACTTTACTTGAAATCCATTAAATTCGATACTTTGAAAATTATAAGGAAATATAGACAACTTTCCCTTAATTGTTTAGGACAACTTTTAATATTTAAATTATAAAAAGTAGGTGGAATCAAGTAAAATTTATTCTAAGAAATATTGATTAATTTTCAATTCATTTAAGTGGTGAACCCCTCATTCTAAAAACTTTATGGTATATAGATATCATCACTTGAAATCATTATTAATAGAATGACCTTTTCATTATACAAAGCAAAGTTACAGGTTAACAACATTCCCCATTGGAAATGTCTTTCTCTTATACATATATATTTTTTTTACTAAGTAATTCTGCTGCCTCATTTTAACTGTCGCTCGCAGTTCATAAAAAAGGTTTCCACACAAATAACAACAGTAATCATTTGAAATTTACTTTTTTTTTTGTGCTTTGCTACCAACACATGCACACATTTGTCTTGGCCCGTTTTAGCCTTTTTGCAACTTTTATTTACCAACGAACGTTTATTTTTAGAGTATTACCCAGACACACGTGTGTTTATGTGTATGTATTTGTGTTTATTATACACCCTTCAATTTTCAACTGTGTTGCTAGCTGACTTGACAGAAAACAACTCGGGTTTTTCAATTTGACGCAAATATATATTATTATATTCATAAACATTCTCAATGAATCATTCACGAATTAATATAAAAGGAAAAACATTTCAAATTTGTCATCGAATCTGAGCTAAAAGTTAAGTATGATAAAAGTAACAGCGATGGAGCGGAATTCGAGTTCTGACAATTACAACTCAACGTTCCAATCGCAAATGGCAATGAACTTTTGGCTAAATTAATTAAAATTATAAACGATTTTTCTGCGAAACCATAAAACACATATAGAAGCTTGACCAGAAACTTTGTTAATCTTTTGGGTATCAGCAAAAAAAAAAATAAAACAATTCTTAGCTTATGAAATTATTACAAAATATGTGAAGCTTCAATTATAAAGCTTTCCCTCTTTCTTCTTTTCGCTTGCTTTCTATGTGCTCCATTCACTTGCAATTAGATTTCTTGTGCTTCCACTTGACATGATATCGGGTTTCCAATCTAATACAAGCAATTTGTCTGGTTACGCCTACAAAATATTATAATTCTCGTCTCTGGTCATTATCCGTTCCACAAGAACAAATTCTCATCAGGTCATTTAGTTTTTCTTCATTTCAATAGAATGTGCAGCAACAATTTCATAATTTTCCATGATTAGCCGACGTCGTATGTATAAAGCAGAACGGAAAAAATGAGCACGGTAATAATACAGAGCACAAAATACGGGAAATATGTACAAACATTAATGTGGAAAATTGGAGTAGTGAATGCTAAATGCAAATGGAATTTGTGTCACATGCGTTTTGTTGCTGTTAGTAATGTTGGTCTTCAATTATTATACAAATACCATGTAAATATAATAGCATTCTGTTTTATTAAGCAAGTGTGAAATATCAGGCGAGACAAAGCGAAAAAATGTTTTGATTTCAAACAGGTATTACTCAACATTTCATGGTTAATAATTTAATGGGTTCCGTTATAGAAATGGGCCAACGAACAGTGAAGCTAATTCAAATCAGTTTTAACAGGTAGTTTAAATGATTTCTTAAAATTCTTTTTTTGCGCGTTGATTAATGTCTTCCTTATTACAACATTAAAAGTTTATTACTTCTTTCATAATTGATACTTTTATTGCTTAATACTTGGCAATAGTTACTTTATTGTTTAGGCTTTCCTTATTGAATCAGGCATGTCTATAAAGTTAAACGCCTAGATATTTCATTTCTTTTTTATCGTTTATAATGGATAGTATTAGAGAACAGTTAAAATTCTATTCAACTATCAGTGTATTCTTTGTATATTTTTAGATGCTCTCTAAATTTAAACTTTCACTTCATATATCTTGTTCCCATTTCTCGCTATCTTTATATCTGCTCTTTGAACTTAAAACACGATTCTGTTATAATCAGATTTCATTTGATTTATAACAAAAGAAGAGCAAACCGTTCTCTTACTTTCTCTTCTATTGTTGAAAATGTTTCTTCCTCTTCTTCAATTACACTACCTTCACTTTATCTGGCCAATCCATCTAAACGTTATCTTTGTATAAGCTAGTCTTTAAGACGGATATCGCAGTTTGTGTTGTTATTTTTATTTATTGATTAGTTTCGCAATACAGTTTGGCCATCTTTTGTTGTCATATCTCGTGTTTTGCGCATTCCGCTTTAGCTTTCGTTTCTTTCGCTTGTCATCCTTTTTCTACACAATTTCACAACTCATAATTTGAGCAATTAAATCATTTTATGACAAATTACTTCAAAGCAAAATGCCAGAAAAGTTTGCATGAGGCGGCAATGAAAAACCAACAGCAACAGCAACTACAATAAATGCTAATAAATTGAAATAAAATTAACAACAACACACAACGACAAATTCGTTGATCTCTCCTCTCGTCTCGCTCTCCCTCTTACTCTGTCTGACTGTTTTTCTCATTCTTGCATATTGAACGAAATCAAAACGTGTGTGCACGTTACGTCGCGTCGCTGCCGCTGTCGCAGTCGTGCGCAAGTGCTGAGCTTTTGGGTCGGAGAGGGGGGCGTCACAACAACACAGTCGTTGACATTGTTATCTTAAATTGCCTCGTTCTGCTTGCTGTTGTTGTTTTTGTTGCTGCTGCTGAAGCTATTTGATTTTGTCATCATCTTTACACGCTTAACACAAACAGCAAAGACGTATGAAGGAATGCCACAGACTTGATACTCTTTCCAATTTGATCGAGATAAAGCTAAATTATGAACACTTGTTTTGCATTGCTTATATGTTTATATAGTTCAGATTTCGATATTTGATAAATTTATATGTTTAATTTTTGTATCTGAATACTAAATTTATATTCAGCAAAAGTTAAATAAGCTTGCTATACTATACCTTCCATCGATCTGACAAAATTACGCAACTTTTAAACATGAAAGGGTATGCAAAGCACTGAAGTGCTAAGAAGTTAATAAGACAAACAAAAAAGTGCGAGAAGGAGAGATAAAGAGCAAAGAACATTACCAGTCCACATCTGTACAAAGTATGCTTGCAGCTCTTGCCCTCTCACTGTCTCTCTCTTGCTCGTTCGTTCGTCAACTTTGTGTATTACAACATTTTGCGCGCCTCAACGACGGCGACATAAATTCTACAGCTACTACTGCGACATCAACGGACGGCAGAGGCTCTGTCGACGTCGACCGCGACCGCGACTGCGCTAACGTTTCGTTTTGTTCCGTTCATGTGCCGTTGGCCCCCAAAGGCGAATAAGCAAAAAACAGAACACAAAACATAAAAAGAAAAACAAATGTAGCTTCGGCTGGCGATCGTTAGTCTCCTCCTTCTCGTCGTCATTGACTTGGTTTCGGCTCGGATCGTTTCGCCCCGATTTCGTTGTCGTTTTCGTCGTCGTGTTCGGCATTACAAAAATTCGCTGTTTGCCTTTGTTATTGTTGTTGTTGTGGTTTGCTCTTATTCATGTTGTTGTGGGCTTTTAAGAAACTTTTTTGTCAAACAATTTGCACGCATTTTCTTTTGGAGGTCTATTTATAAATGAAATATGTTTACACATGTGTATGCCAATACACGAATGCTACGAATACATTATGTATGTAAATTGTAAATTTCCATTGAGATTGCATAAATATCGCTTAGTCATTGAGAACTACGTAACTACTTAACTGTCATCGCCCAAAGCACAATCAATAAATATCTTAGTTACAATACAAATGCTCATTCGTCTTAATAATCAATCAATTTCTTAAATGAAGTTATCTCTCTCAAGTGGCACTAATCACTAATTAGATAGTGACTATCCTTGGGAGCTTCTTTTTCTTATCTATTGTAAGCAAATGTGGTTATCAATTGTTGTCATACATAAGTAGTCTATTACTCACATACTTGTGCAATGTTCTAGTTTAAATTCCAAAGTACGTACTACATTTGGCTCTCATGATAATCTGATAAGGTTGTTGCCAACTTATTGTTAGCTTTCACTTTTTTAACATTCGTTATAAGAAAATTTTCAAATTTCACGAATCTATTGCAGTAATTTCTTCCTTTATAAAAACAGTCGCATGTTTATTTTAAATTCATTTCAGTTGATTCCAGCATTTGTGAGTTCACTTTTGAACAAAGAAAATACTTTTTTGTTAGTCTCTTTCTTTTTCTTTCAACCATCGATTTATTAAATGAATTATAGTCTTCAGCTGTTTCCTGGTTGTGAATAACAAGTTTAACAACATTAGCATGAAAAAAATATTCTTAAATTCATATTGTTCTCGAGCATTTGCGTTAAAATTTGCGGAGATAATAGATCATAAAGTTGATTAATTTATATTTCAAATTTTTGCTGGGATTTGTGGAGTCTAATTTGTTGATAATTAATGTCAGTAAAGTTTTGGGTTTATTGTGTGCCTATGAAGTACATAAATATTTTAAATGATTCAAAGAATTTCTCTTCCATTAATTATATTCCAAGAAAGAAACAATGCTGCACCCTTATTGTTATTTTAAGTTATTCAATAGAAAGTCATGAGTCATTGAATGTTCCATTAAGGTTGTTATTTGCAAGAGTTAATAATTTAACCTCAAGGTTATTCATATCATAGTTATTTATATATACATTTATAAAAAGGTTTTTTATTATCCATTTTTCAACAGTTTAAACTTTGTTTATTTCAAGAATAATAGTTTCGTTAAGAAATTCAATTCTCATATTCCAAGATTGCTCATATAGTCAAGGACGATATGAAAAAGATTAGTTTGCTTTGCTCTTATCACAACCATATTTCTTGAGTCAGTTATGATATGTTATCTCAGTTTATAGAGCGAAGATCTGAAAAGTTGGATTCATATTAGACAAAGTGAAGTGTCATGCATAGAATTAATCGATAAAGAGTCTGTAAAAAGCGTTTCGTCATCATTATCGCTTATCGTGGGAATTGCTTTTTTATTTATGTACGTTTTGTCAAGGTCATTGCAGTTTCATTAAATGCGAAATTTCACTTTTATACGCGTAATTGAATTTGAATTTGATTTTATGCATTTACAATTCGTTTTCGCAACTGCATTAAACATGTGCATTCATTCCAAATGGCCTTCGCCTTTTTTCCAGTTGGAATGCCAGCTGGAGTTTATAAAAGCGACAGACAGAGAGAAAGAGAGATAGAGAGAAAAAGAAAACAAAACAAGAAATGGCAGAAACAACAAACAAACAAACTGGCAAATTGATAGTTGGCAGTGATTGGCGCTTGTTAAAAATTTTATATATTTTTATTATAGCATTTATTTAGCATTTTGATTTCGCAGTTATTGTTGTTGTGTTGCTGCCGCTTTTGTTTTATAATTTCACATTTCGCAAAAGTTCGTTGTGCTCTTACGTCGTTGCTTTGTATTGTGTGTGTTGTGCGGCTTCGTTTCGTATCGTTTCGTTCCGTTTCATTTCATTTCGTTTCGTTTGCATTTCGCGACTCGTCGCGCCGCCTCTTTCACACATTCCCCTCGCATGGGGCATGTCTAAGTATATGAGAATGTGTGTGTGTGTGTGTGTGCGTAGTGTATGTTTGTGCATACTTTTATATCATTTGCAATAACAAATAAAAATGCGTCACAATTTATTTGCACTTTTTCACTAGCAGCACACACTCACACACACACGTGTGCACATAAATACATTTAGCCTTGACCTCTACAATCTACGGCCCAGCACAGCCATCGCCGTGCTCTGCTTCTTCTTCATCTCTGACTGCGCTGCGCTTTGAATTTTGTTTTTGGGGCCAACGAATTTTGTGCTTCTTCTTCATCACCTTCATTTACTTATTTCTCTTTGATTATAAATTAAATATTTGCTTGTTGCTCGCACTAAAACTCAATTGAAATGTCTGCGAACATCAAAATGGCTAGCACGGTCATTAATAAACGTATTTAACAAGTTTTATATCTTTTAACTGAATGAATAGAGGAAGACATGGTCAAATAAGGAATTATTGTTTAGCCAGCTAACGGCATTACGCAAATAAAATGCTACAAATTTGCATAGATTTATTTTTAGATAAACTCCAACAATAATATTGACAAAAACCTGTTGTTTGTATTTAAATGACGAAATCAATAATGCATTTAATGCGATATTCGAAATTTGAATAATTCAGAATGTGCTAAGAAAGTTTTATCGTTTGGTTTTCAGGTTAATAAAGGAATTGTTTTTCCAAAGAATACAATTGATTAATATGCATATACATATTAAATGCAATGGAGCAGAATCAATCAATGGATTCATGCTATAGAAAAGAGTATAAATACACAATAAATATTAATAATACATAAAAAGAAGATAAGAGATAACAAAATTCATATGACATAACAGTTGAAGTGCTTGAATAAATAAACATATTAACTACATAAATGAAATAAATATTAGCTAAATGATTATCTTTATTTCCCATCTACTCAAACCAATATAAAGTACGGCATATAAATGAATAGTTAATTGTTTTTAAATATAAAATAAACCATTATAAAGATTCTTATCGTACTTAACTATAAAGGAAAATAGATTTTCTTTAGTTGCTCTTTGGGTTTTAAGAGTCAAAGAATTTGTAAATAAATTGTACAGAAATGCATGAATATATACTACAGACAGTTAATAAATGTTTTAAGTACTCTTTATATACATGTTTTCTATACATGTGTTTATTGAAGAAATTCTCAGAATCTCTTAGAATGCGTTGGCGAATTCCTCTATGAAATAATAAACATGATTCGATTGTCAAAATTGTATCTTTCAAAATTCCCCTGAAGATTTCAAAATAGTTTTTCTAGTTTTCTAAGAAAACTTACTACAATTGAAATAAGTTAGATGCACGAAGCTAAGCAACCGATTTTATAAAATTCTATTTAATAATAAATCAAATAATTATAAATACTTTTTTGCTAAAGAGTAATTACATCCATTATTCTCCTTAATAACAATAAACAAGCAATTGAAGTGCGTTTAATTTAATAAGCATTGAAAAACCTTCAAAATATTTTTATGCTTTGTGGCTTTTTATTTATTAATATTGATAGATTGCAACAATAAATGAGAACGTCAAGCTTTCAACTGGCAGATATAAACAAATGGCAATTAACCATGTCGAACACGCCCACACAAAACCAACCAACAACAACAACAACAAATGAAAATGTTAAAAATAGTTGGCATAAATTATATGACAAATAACAGCAGCAAAAGGGGCAAAATTTCATATGTATAACAAATCATCAAAAAGTTTATAAACAAAATGGCAATGTGAAAAAAAAATTTCAACAGAAATATTTTCAAGTTTTTGTTTTTCGTTTTTCTCTATTTATTTTTGTTTATATTGCGAAATGATTGCGAGGTCGTGAGGGTGTGTGTGTGTGTGTGTGTGTGTTTAGAGTGTGATTATCTATGTACGAATGTTTGTATCTGTGTGTGCTATGAAAATATTTGTATCTGTGTGTTTGTATATTCTATTCAAGTTTTGTTTACATTTTTGATAGTTTTATCAGCAACACGTGAGTTGCTCATTGTATAGGGAACTGCTCCCATTTTTTTTTTGTATATTTATTTATTTTTGTATTGTTCTTCCACCTGAAATTCGAAATGCCCTAGAACTAAAATGGATCGTATTTGTGCTTATCTCTTAGCCTTCTGCATACACATTTGTAATCCCAAACCCAAGTCAACTCAAGGCACTTGCGACAGCTTATCCCTTATCAAAGAACATGAAACATTTTTACATTTTGAAAAAATAAAACTATATTCGAAATTTTCTGCTGGTTTAAATAGAAAACTATTTGAATCATAATTATGCAAATGTTTAAACTTTTTATAGGGGTTCCTCGTGCATATGTACATAAGTACTTATATATATGTAGATGGGTACATCTTTCGTCGGGTTATATAAATTACTTAAAATACATCATGAGTCATGTCTTTTTTTCGGGGTAATGTTCTACAAAAAGCCATTGAACTGAACGAGAGCAATTTAGAGACTTTTTCCATCACGTTTCTTTGTTAAATTCATTTCATCAAATTGTGTTTTATTAAATTCGCGATAAGATATAAAGTTATCGAACAATATACTCTAGAGCTTAACGGTTTTATTCGCTATTAGGAATTAGCTATTCAAGTCTGGAATCAATTAAATGCGATTATATAATGTGCTAATATTTGCTAATTATAGTCTTACTTTAGCTTGCAGTCGGAAAACTTGTTTTATGCTTAATAAATGTGTGATTATAGCACAAATATGCCTGCAGCTATTTGGTATTTTAGATGTGCATTTGGATTTATTGAGGTTAGCTTTAATTTTAAGGTTAAAACCGTTTTGATTGTTAAGCGGTCTTATGGGGGAAATAAATACTAAAGCTGTTGATTAAAAGTGTAAATGTGTAGTATACGAAATTTGTAGAATTATAGATTACGTATATCATTATTACCATTTTATCAGTAAGTTTTGAGGTTAAAGTTAGTTTTCAAAGACTAATGAAGTAGTAATTTATATGTTTATAGCTTAAGATGGTTTTTGTGTTTAGATCAAAGATTTCTAAATTTATCTATTTGGGAATCTAAAAACCTCAAATTTATTTAATTATTAACATCCAATTCTAGTTATAGTTTTCTTATCGCAAAGTTATTTTAATGATTCACTATTTATTTGTGAATCTAATAATTTTATTATTTTCTGCCTTTCTCAACAAAGTCTAGACTTTAGTTTACTTTCCTTTTTTTTTTTTGAATAGTTTGCTTATCACTTAGTTCATTTACAATTATATTTATCACCCACCGTTATCTCGGGTTTACTTGAAAGGGTAAACACATATATGAGTTAAATAAAGATTAACTCAGCAATGTGCTTTGCACATATTTCTTGGATTATTTAATTTAATTTATTAAAAATAGACCAAAAACTTTTAGTCCTAAAGTTAGCTCTAGTTTACTCTTTTAATACATTACTTAGTTTACTCAACGTTCTCTTTCATTTTTTTGCAGGCAACATGGAACCAAACAGACATCACGAATATCAGACGCATCATCATCCACAATCCCACCACCAGCTGCAGCCACCGCATCTGCAACAGCATCCCCATGGACACGGCCATGGCCATGGACATAACCATGGGCATCCGCATCCACAGCATGCCGTACATCATCACCTGCAACATCACCACCAGCAACCACCACCGCCAACAGCCACAGCAACCACAACGGTTGCACCACCGCCACAACAGGCAACAACGAGTGGACCATCACCACATCAACACCACCTGCCCATGTCTATGCCACTGCACCACCAGCAACAACAGTCGCAGCAGCAGCCTCAACATCTGCAGCACCACCCACACCACCATCAGCAACAGCAAGCGCCACCACCACCACCGCCACAGCAATCGAGTTACCAACAATCGCATGCGGCGTATGTACGCGGTGGTGCAGCGGCAGCATCTGTAATGCCACCGACAGGTGCTGCAGCGAGTGGTGCAAGTGGTGCAGCTGGTGGCGATCCGCATATGCAGTACTACACCTCCAACAGGGAACTGATTGTGGCCAAAAAGTCGAATGAACCACAGTTGCCACATGCCAGCTGGCAGCAGTACAAGGCGCCACCGACGGGTGCAACATCCACAACTTCCACGACGTCCACCTTGGTGCAGCGACAACCACCACAACAACCACCGCCACAGCCGCAGCACTACAACAGCAACAGCTATTGGCAGACGCCGCCAGAGGAGCAGCACATGGCACGCTATGGCTACAGCAAGGTGGCGCCACCTAGAACGACAGCGATAAGCTCTAGCAGCAGTGTGGGAGGAACAGAGAGTCTAGGAAGTATCAGGGGAAGTCTAGGGGAACCTGGACGACCAGCTGGAGGTCTAGGAGAAACTGGGGGAATGCGAGGAGCTGCTGGTCTAGGAGGAAGAGTCGCAGGGGGAACAGGAGCACCTTCGGGACTAGCGCGACCTGGTGGTCTGGGAACAACTGCGTTAGCTAATCATCGGTACTACGAGGATAATCTAAAGTATGCTCCCAGTGGCAAGTTGCACTCGAGTGCCACAGCAACACGCTATGAGCTGCTGGATCATGTGGTGAATCCCAGCAATGCGTTGCTGGGCACCGCAAGCGAGCAACAACCAAGTCCCAACTATGCACGCAAATGTCCGCAGCACTACGAACCGCCGACCGAGCAGCGTGGCGCCGCAGCCACATTGGGATCAGCGCCAGGCTTGCCAGGGCAAGCAGCTCCTCCACAAGGCGCAGCACCGGGGGCTGCACAACAGCATCAGAGTCTGTATATGCCGATGCCGCAGTTTAGCACGGAGAACTTTCAGAGTACCGTGCACAGTGCCATCGAGAAGTATGTGCGTGAATCCGCGCCAGCTCCCAGCCTAGACTATAGACGCAGTACAGCGAGTGGCGGCTACGGCAGCAGACCAACGAGCGGCAGCAGTCAATCGGTTAGTCAGTCCGGCAGCTACTACAGCAGCAGTAAACCCCTCGCCAGCTATGGCAAACTGGAGCCCGAATCGAGTTCCGGACTGACGCGTGCCTCGCTCTATCACAATCCCTACAATCCGCCCGCAGTTGTAGAGCCCGATCAGTTGCCCACAGCGGCGGCTAGCTCACGAGATGCTTCACCCGCAGCGCCACACGGTTATCCCACCAAGTATGGCAAGCTCTTGCAGCAGCATAGCAGCCAACCCCGGTCCAGTTCCAACTCGAATGCTAGCGCCAGTTCGAGTTCCAGCGCCAATCCTGCTTCCTATGTGCAATACTATCATCATGGCACGCCCTCGCCTGCGGCAGCGCAAGTGGCGTCGCCCACGCCTCCACAGCAGCTCTACAATCACACTCCTCCTCCATCAGGAGGAGTAGGACCTGGACAAGGTAGTGCAGGCGGTCTAAGCAGTGCAGGAGGAGGTCCAGGACTTGCCAGTAGTGTAAGCAATGCACCGGGTGGTTTAGCCAGTCACTCCACACTGCAGGTTTATCCTCATGGTCCGGACATTTGCTGTCAGCCCAAGATGACGCCCCTGCCTCCCAAGAAGAGCAACGCACCCAGCGTCAAGCCCAACTACAAAGCGCTTATCGATGACATGCTCAAACAGAACATCAGCGAAAAGGAGCGTAATCTCAAGATAATCGAAAAGACGCTCGGATCACGACAAGTTCCCGCTGCAGCTCCCGCTCCTGTGCTTGTGCCACCTCCCACAGTTCCTCAACCTATACTGGCTCCTGTGATACAGCAAGCGCCGCTCGCGCACTCTCCACTCGATCTGTCCATGCGCACGGTGAAACAGACTGCCGACTCCACGGAGTACAAGTACAAACCCAAGGCGGCGCCTAGCCCAGGAACGGGTTTGGGACTTCCCCGCTTTGACATTACGCCGAACTTTGCCAGGAGCAGCGGTGGAAGTAGTAGTGGCGGCAGCGGGACAAGTTCAGCTGCTGCTACAGCTGTGATACGTCAAGCGCCCGCTGCAAATGCTTCAATTCTAACCTCCGCCTCGGCAGCCTCCACGGAGTCTCCGCTGCTCATCAAGGCAGCGCAGCAACTGCGTCCAAGTGTATTGGAAACAAATCCCTTTGCCAAGCGACCGCAACTCCCGCCCGAGACAAGTATCAGAGCGCTGCCCAAACCGCCCACGGCAACAGCGACGACCACAGCCAGCGTGAGCAGCAGCAGCCCCAATCCAACTCCAATCCCCTCGAGCAGCAGCATCGCAGTCCCCTCGAGTAGCAACTTGCACAACAGCAGCAATCCCAACTATCTCGGACGCAAGCGTCATCTTCAAGAATACAACCAGCAGGCAGCCGCAGCGCTAGCGAAGCAGTCCCGACTGGATGCAATTCCTGCACCGCCTATGGCCGCTAGTGTGCCTGTGATAGCCATCAATGAACAGGCGCTGGCGAAGCAACGACTCGAGAACAGCGGTAGCAGCATCATTGTGTGTCCGCAACCCAAGCAAGAAACGCAACCGTTGGTGCCCAAGATGGAGCCTAGAATACGCACGAAAGCGGAGCTCAAGGGATTCACGTTTACCCCGCCTGTGCTAGCACCTGCAAGCTCCACGACCAGTTCGATAGGAGAAGTCAACGTTGCCAGCACTTCCAACTCAACTGCCACGCCCACTACGACTCCCTCGCCCGCCCAGCTGACCAATCACATACAGATCAAGCTGGAGCCGGCGCCCACGCCGGAACAGATCTTCACACAGCTCCCGGAGGAGTCTCCGTCTTCCTCGGGCTTCAACAGCCACAGTCTGCTTGGCGATTGGGGCAGCACCTGCAACAATTTGGTTGAGCAACTGCTCAACAAGGTACTACCAACCAAGCCGATGACTCCCACAACCACACCTATCAAGCTAGAATTAAGCGAAGATGATTTACCCGTGGCGCGAATACTGAAACGTCAGCCGACGTTGCCCGATGTGGAGTCTGCAGCGACAACGACGACGCAACTGACCAGCAATACAACAACGAATGGCACCCAGAAGAAGCTAAGCAAGACGGAGCGGGAGAAAAAGCGATTGGTACAAGAGCAAAGAATTGCGGCGAGGTTGGCGCCAGCAGCGGGGCAAAGCAGTAGCTCCGAGAGCGATACTACGGAACTGCATAAGCGCAAGACAGAGCGTCAGAAAAAGCCGCTGATGATGCGGAAGAGCAAAAACCGCAGGGCCGAGGAGAAAGAGAAAGAGCAGGTAAAGGGGAAACAGGAACAAAGTCAGGGAAAGCGTCAAGAGGAAAGCAGCGATGAGGAGCAGGAGCAGGCGGAGAATGACGACAACAGCTCAAGTGAAGCAAAGAAGGGCAAGAGAACGCTAAAGAATAAATTGCAATACGCAGGAGGCAAAAACAAGACCAAGGGACAGCAGAAGCAGCGCGATAAAGAGAAGGAAAGGGAAAAGGAGAAGACAAACGATAAGAAAGAACAGCAGGAAGATGAAGATCAGGATGAGAGCAGCACTAGCAGCAGCAACGAAGAGGAGCAACAAAAAGAACAAGCAGCAGAAGAAGACGATGATGATGAAGAGGAGGAAGAAGATGAGGAGCAGGAAAAAGAGGACGATGAAGATGAGGAAAATGAGGAGTCGGATGAGGATGAAGATGAGAACGAGGACGAGGCAGATAAGCAGCCTTCGGTAAAACGCAAACCCAAAGCCAACACTAAACCTCATCGCATTGCCCTCAATACGATGACACGCTCGAAGCGCAAGCAAGAGCTGGAACAGCAGTTGGCCAACTCCAAGGTGCTGCGCAACGACAAAATCATACGCAACTCCACTACAAAGATCAAACGTAAGTACGTCAGGAAGTTGGTGCCCGATGCCAAGAAGGAAATGATGGTCACGCGTTTGAGGAACAAGCGCATTGTCGTCAGCGCCGATCAGCTGAATGGTCGCAAACTCAAAGCGAAGGCCAAGGCCAAGACCACAACGCCTCAACAGCAACTCTTCCTCGAGGAATATCGCTACAAGTTGGCTTTGAAAATCCCTCAACGCCTCATCTCCATCAATAAGCTGAACAAGTTGCCGCAGGTGGCGGCATCGTTGCCGGATCTAGAGCGTGGACGGGATCTGCGACAGGAGCTGGCCTGCTTTAAACCAGCGCGAGGACGCAAACCGCGTGCCAAGGCCACCGCAGCTATGCTGAAGGAGCAACCAGCTCAGCCCCAACGTCTTACCACTCCACAGTCCATTATTGATGTGCTGCATCTGCGTGTCACCTCCAATGGCGCCGTCAAGTCCGGACAACCGGTGAATTGTGCTGCTAGTCTGCACACTTATAGTGAAACCTCGCAAACGTCCGCATCCAATTCGCTGTACGAACAACCGCAGGAAACTTCCACTGCTGCTACTCCCGATACGGGCAAACGGCACTTTAGTATCTTTGATACAAAGGTGTTGCAAAGCAAAACTCGCACCGAGTCCAAGCTGCAGCAACATCGCGAAATCATTCGCGAGATCTTTGTCGGCACCGAGCGTCCAGCGTCGGCGCCGCCAGAATGCGCCCAGGAGCAGGATCAATCCCCCACCTTAAGCTACACGCAATACGAGGAGTTTCTGGAGCAAATGAATCGCATTGGCGCCGCCAACAATAATAAGCTGGCGCGGCACAGAACCAACATTGAGGTAGCCACAGCCACGCCCACGACACCCGCCTCCGGCAGCTCGACCCAGTGTCCACACAAACGGAAGTATTTGCGGCGCAAGGGCAGCTCCGGTTTTGACTATATACGCAAAAAGAAGCGACCCACGCCGCATCCACCAGCCAACAGCTCCAATAATAATCAATCGAACAACCTGCAAAACGGCAACCAGGAACAGGAAGCAGCCAGCTCCTTAGCCGATGCGGATGAGCGACTGGATGACACGGACAGTACTATAGCAGGCAGCACCTCGCATCTGCCGCTTAAGGTAAAGACCGAAGTCGACATCTATCGAGAGATCCAGAAGTGGGTGCTCAACAAGGGAGTCGGTCAGAGCACGATGCATAAGGCTGCTCGTCAGGGATTGATAGATGTTGTCGTCTATTGTCTGGATCGCATGGGCATGAATCCGGATCAGAAGGATAACGCGGGATATACGCCGTTGCACGAGGCTTGCACTCAAGGCTGGCTCGAGATTGCACGCCTCCTGCTGCAGTTTGGCGCCAATCACTCAGAAGCCGCCCAGTCGGGCATCCGACCGCTGCACGGAGCCATCGAGAACGATCACGAGGAAGTGGTGCGGTTGTTGCTTTCCTACGGCGCGGATCCGTTGCTGGCAACGTATTCAGGTGAGATTATCTTTACATTTAATTAGTATTTATATTGTAAACTACCCCTGGGATGGATTGTGAATTACCCACTTACTTTTTTTTTTATAATCCTCCCATATCTGAATTGTACCTCTATTGTACAACTTTAAGTATTTATTTTCCTTTTCTTAGTCTAAACTCTTCCTTCTTTCTCCTCTTCAAACATCATAAATAGTCTTTTAAATCTACTTTTCTTTTAACTCTACTTTTTTGTAATTGATTATGGCTTTCTAAAAGTCTCTTTAATTTACACGTTCCTTTCTTCCTTGATCTTCAATCAATTCCTATTCCTATTAAATTCTACAATCACTGTATTATTAAACTCCCATTCTTTGCTCTTCAGGTCAAACGCCACTCATGTTAGCTTCAAGCAAATTGATGTGCAGCATATTGCGCTCTCACCTCAGCGATGCACAAAGTGCGTCCGCTGACATCAAACCGATGAGATTTCAGGGACCCTGGGAGATATTTGGTAAGCACTCACATCTTAATACTAATTATAGATCAATATTTAATTTGAATTCATTTATTTTGCAGATGAAAAGGAAAATGGTTTTGATATATTCGATAATGTACCGAATACAGCATGTGATATGAGCAGAGCTCTACGTAGAGAAAGGAGGAGAAGGCGAAGAAATCGCAGCCAGGGCAACAGCAACAAAAATGGTAACAGCAATGGAAGATTGTTGTTACAGGCAAAGGACGAAGTGGATAAGGAGAAGGAGAGCAAAGAGATGATTAAACAAAATGGGGAGACAAGTGCAAAGACTTTAACGACGGCAATGGCGATGACGATGGTCAAACTGGAACCAGGCACTGAGGATAGCAATAACAACAAGAATAACGGCAACAACGAACACAATAACGATAACAGTGTTGAGCGAAATGTAACTAGTGTTGTGAATGTCAAGAATGAGGTTAAACTGGAACCCCAAGACGATGACGAGATGAATGCAAATAATATCAATAATGACAATGATAATACTCTGCATTATCTGCATGCCAATCATAATGATCACGCTAATGATCTGGATCACGATCACGACGATGATGAGGATGATGATGCCGATGCAGATGTGGATAACGAACGAGAGACGTTGACGGACGAATTGAATGGTGATATTTTTGAATTTGAAGAGGCCGATGTGCCCTTGCCACCACTGTACTTGCTCAAAGATGAGGGCAGTGATAAATGGGTACTCTTAAATGATTTGTGCAATTTACTTAAAGTCAAATCGAAGGATACGCTGCTGAATAAGGTTAGTCTCTAAATACAGTTGTCAATCAGAACGATACTAAATAAGTATTTTGAGTTGAAATGATGATTGATAATATATCATAAAGATGTTGTTTTATTAATATATATTTTTAAACTTGCAGATCTGTCCAAATAGCACCACAATGGCCAGCACACAGAAGCAATTGCTGAGAGAGTTTAAGATCGATGACTTTCTGGAGCAGGCGACCTGCCTGCAATTGCTGTGCGCCGGCGAGAAGCTGAACATGTTCAGCTCCTCGAAGGTTGTGCTCATCAGATACAACGAGAGCGTCCGCAATTTGTTAGGAGTTAAAACCATTTTAATGAAATTTTAAAACGAAACGTCAAGAATATTTAGTATATATTATATAGCAAGTAACCTAGATATAGATTAGTATGAAAAAAATATATAAATATATATTTTAGCTAGTAATTTTAGTGGTCAGTTTGACGTCTTTGTCTTTGGAAGGCAAAGTCTTTTATATTAACAAACAGAAACAAAACAAAACAAAAAAGAAAACAATTAGAGCTAAGCGCAAAGTGATACAAAGGTGCTATACACACACACATACATGTAAACACTCAAAAACAAAACAAATAAATTTAATTATGTAATGGGAAAAGAGCAACGCGAATTCGGTTAAGATCTAGTTTTGATAGCCAGAGATAGCACCCACAGCTAATTGAGATATAGCTAGATATGTAGGCCTAATTGTGTAACTGTAATCTATGGTTTTAGCAAAGAAATGAAATAATAGTAATAATAATTCAAATATGTAATAATGATATTGTACTATCTCGAGTATAAGTGAAGCAACAAAGGCGTATTTATGTATTATGTATTTTTAAATGAAATTATTACACATAAACGAAACAAATTATGAAATATATATATACAATATATATGAAGCTTAGTAATTAAAATGTTTATTATAATTAATATAAATCAATTTTGCATATATATACATAGATTTGTAATTTTCGATGTAATATTATAAATATGCCTAGGCTCTAAGGTTTTGTGCAACTAAAAAAAAGATAATTGAAATTACTTTTTGGCAATTTATATATATATACAGTATATATGTATACATTAATATAAAGAATAAGCGTAACGTATTGTACATGAGAAACAGCAACAACGTTCAATGATTGTATGTAATTTATAAACAAACAGAAAAAAAAACAACCGTAACGTAATTTGTAACAAATAAAATAAACGGAAATGCAAACTATTTTCTTAACAACAATAAACGTGAACAACAGAATCAAATTTAATTAATGTTTTGAGTGTCAGCAAATCAAATAAATTTTACACTTTCTATTAACCTTTTCGTTCAATTCACTTTCGACCTGCGGCAATAATTTATGCAGTCAGCATTCAAATTTTCAACGGTCCAAAAGCTCACTGAGCTGTCGTCGCCTAGTTCCATTAGTTGCCGCCAGCTGTCGCTGTGGTGCCGCTTGGAAAGCTGCGACACAGTCGCTTCGATGTGTGCGTGCTTTTAGCTAAAAGCTTTTGAACGCGCTGCTTGCCATATGATTGCCGTCCTTGTTCTTCAAATGCGCGTTTAAAGGCCAAGAATATTTTTGACGCTGTCGCGCTGCTGCTGCTGCCGCCTGCCTTTTTACACGTCCTTGGCCCCGCACCACACTCGATCTGTCTATCTCGCTGACTGTGTGTGTGTATGCGAATGCGACTGTGTGTATGCGTGTGTGCTTTCCTCTTCTTCTTCTACCTACGCCAACAACTTTGCTACTCTTCTTACTGTGTTCCCGTTCGTGTTGGCCTACAGACCTAATTTTTGCGTGTGTTGTGTGTCTGTCCCGTGTGCCGTGTATAGTTTTTCCCGAAAAAAAGCAAAAACGGGAATACGGAATAAACAAATAGGCTGAAAGTAAAAGCATATAAAAATAAAAACCGAATTCCCAACAGCGTGGCGTGGAAAGTGAAATTAAAACAAAAAAACTTAAAAGCAAAGCGCGCCGTGCAACTTTAAGAATCCGCAATAGTAACAGCAACAACAACGACAACAGAAGCTACTAAATTATATTTGCAAGCGAAATGAAAATGTGTATTAATATGCGTAAGAGGGGCAGCTACAGCGACAAACAGTGCTAATAATAATGGTAGTGCAATTTTTGTAAAATTATCACATACAAATGAAACAAACCTACAAATACATATGTATGTGTGTGCAAATTTATGTGTAAATGTATGCGTATACAGCGTGCATTGTTGTTGTGTCATAGAATTGGAGCACAGCACCTAGAACAGCAACAACAAAAATTAGCAGAGCGCCCCCTGCCAGCTATCCGCAGCAACAGAAACAACAACAACCAGTAAATATTTGTGCATATGTGTATGTATGCGTGAATATAAATGCGCGCTGTTCTCATGTGTTGTTCGTTCGCGTGTAGTGTGTGTGTGTATCGGTGTGTCGTTGCGTTATGCATGTGTATGTAATAGGGAATTGCAATTTGTTGTTTTTGTAGGAAGAGCTTTTCGCTTGTTGCGCGTGCTCGTCTTCCTCTTCTCCGTCGTCATCGTCATCGCCGTCGTCTCGCTGTCGTCGTCGTCGTTGTGCAAGAAGTTGTCGTCGTCGTCGTCTGGTTCGGCATAATTGCAATAAATTTGCTGTTTTTAATACATAAAAGGAAGCAGCAAACGCCGACGCCGCCGTCATGCAAAAACAAATTCCATGTGCGAAAGACAACATTAAAAGCGAATAGCGAATAGGCAAAAGCGCAAAACGAAAACGAAAAAAGAACGAAATAGCAAGAGAATTGGCGCAGCGCAAATAATAAGAACATACACTAGCGAGAACACAACAGCAACAGCAATAACAACAACATCGGCACCGACAACGACAAAAACAGTGTGTCTACGGGTATTAGTGTGTACGTGTGTATTGTGTGAGCACAAAATAAATGTGTGTGAGCGGCGCAAAAAAAATATGCTGAAAAAGCTTTCGACGTCGACGACGTCGTCGCAGCTGCTGCTGGCGCAGGCGGAAACTGCATCAGTGCTGATGATCGTTGCGGGAGCGGGACCGCAGGGCAGCAGGGCAACATGAATCACGCAAGTTCTTCTGCTGTGTGAAGTGTACAAACAAATAGAGAGAAGGCGAACGGGCCACAGCAGCAGCAACAACAACAATAATAATAGCACTTTTGCTTTCGGTCCCAACTGGTTTTAAGAACGACAAAGAGCAAAAAGCAAAGTAAACGGAGCGCCCCAAAAGCAGCAACAGCAGCCGCAACAGCAACAACAACAATAACAATATCAACAACAACGACAGCAAAAACTTCAGCAGCGTCTTCTTCTTTGTCGTGATCGCTGTTGGGGTAGCGGCGCATGCGCTAAACCGTCGCTGGCGACGTCACAGTCAACAGCAGCAACAGCAATAACAGCAGCAGCTGCTTCTCAATTCTTTCCTTCTTCTTGGGTATTTTTTTGTGCATGAAAAGGTAAGTTCATGTTTCATCTCTCCCCTTGCCTGACACGCCCCTTGTGCCCCGTCAGAAGCTGTCCCAAGTCTTTTGTCTAGTTGGGGTGAGCTTTTTCGGCTGCCATTGCGAGCGAGAGAGTTGTGCGAGTGCGAGCGAGATGCCAAAGGAGAATGGCAAGCCAGAAGTTGAATGAAGTTAATTAAGTTCTGTGCACAAGCTACGAATTTCTGTTTCTGTGTATGTGGAAACATCTAGAGGGCTTTCCAGTTGGTTTGGCAGCCATTGGAACTGGAAGATGAAGCTGCCGTCTCGCTTGCGCAGACACATAAAAGTTAATTATGCTGATGAAGTTATAGTAAAGTGGTGGCTGGAAGAAGCTGAGAGAAGGCTTCAGGAACGACTGAAAGTGAAGGGTCTAATTGGATTAAATGGAAACTGTAATTAAATAGGGGCAATCAACCCTAGATCTTAAAGATGCACTGATCAAATTTACAACTTTTAACTTTTGTTTGCATTTTTGGTAATTTCATTGATGTCTTAATAGTTTTAGGGAAAGTATAACTATAAATTATTATTCAATAAAAAGGAAATTACGAACTGAGACGCAGATATATAATCATAAATATAGCTAATATAATTATTTATTATTAAAATAAATCAAATCTACATGGGAAAGTGACTGGAAATTTTTGGGATTTTTATAGGGTGAAATAACATCAATTCCTTAAGAGTAGTTGCAGAGAAATTAGAATAATTTTATCTTTTTTTCATAAATATTGCATAAAGATAATGAAAAGTTACAAATTTCAATTTATCGAGTTAAAAAATACATATACTTTTTATTTTTAAATACATATATACATATTTAAAAGTAAACATTTTCGTTAGTTTTCCTTGTGTCTAAATTTCAACTACTTTAGGATTTATAAAAATGTATATATTTTTCTATTTTTCCCATTGAAGATAACTAACCAACTTTTTACATCTTTCACAACTGAGGGAAATGTTTAGATGGGAAAATATATTCAAATACCTTTTCCCGATACAAAGCTAAATAAGTTGGCTTAGTCAAGTATTCCTCAAGTATTCCTTTCAATTTACTTTCGTTTATTTTGTTTTTAACTTTTTTGTATAACTTTAATGCAAATTCTTTTAGTTTTGTCACAATGTATCGAAGCTCAGCTTTAAAAATCTAGGAAACCATATTGAAAGCTCACTGGGAACTCTGTATACAATATGTAGTTTGACCTTGACCTACATTCAGGCGCCTTCTCATTGACTTTCAAACAAAAGCTTTGCATGGGCGAGCTTCCGACTTGCCCTTTACATTGCTATCTCTCTTACGCTTACATGGAATTATATCTAATTTATTTGTGAATTGTTTGTTTGTGTTTGTTTTGCAGTTTTAAAGTAAATATAAATAATACTATCGTTACCTGCAACAACAGCAACAAGAATAATAATAACTAGAACATCACCAACAACCACAACCACATCACGCAACGTACAAATCAACAATGGATACCTTTAATGTACCTTTGCTGGCGGAGAACAGCAGCAGCAACATTGTGAGCTATGCAACCAGCAACAATGACACCAGCAACCATCACCAGCACCACCAGCAACAGCAAACACAGCACCTGCAACATCATCACCAACAACAACAACAACAACAGCAGCAGCAACAGTTGCTGCCGCATCATCACAAGGATCAAATGCTTGCCGCTGGCAGCACACCAATGATACCGTTCATCAATTACACACAACTGCAGAAGGATGTGGTGCAACAGAATTCCAACTCGAATCCACCGCCAGTCGATAGCTTTAGCACATTGCAGGCCATCGATGCCAGTCAATTGGATGGCGGCGTCTCGTTGAGTGGCCTCTGTGATCGGATCTTTGCCAGTCCCAATCCGCACAGCAACCACAGCAATCCCAACAGCAGCAACCACAATAATAACAACAATCACAGCAACAACAACAACAATAGCAATAGCAATAATAACAATGTGGAGAAGACAACAGCGCCATCTAGCGGTGCAGTTATAATTGAATCAGTCACAATGCCATCATTTGCCAATTTGTTGTTCAACGACAACCGCAACGGCAACAGCAGCAGCAACCACAACAACAACAACAACAACGGCAACAGCAACAATCAGACTGTGGAATATCATCAACTGAAACCACTAGAAAATGGTGCAAGTTCTGCAGTTAGCACTTCTAGTTTTCTCAGTTCATCGACAGCACAGTTGCTGGACTTTGAGGTGGTTGGCAGCAAGGATGCAACTGCGGTTGCCACAGCCACAGTCACAGTTGGTAATGGCCTCGCCGATACAACAACAACAGCAGCAACACCATCTGCTGCTGCTGCTGCTGTTGCAATAACAACCACAACGAGCACTGCCAATCGACGATCGTTGCATAGTATTGAGGAGCTTGCTGCCAGCTCATGTGCCACATCACAACAACAACAACAACAACATCAGGCTGGCAATCTAAGCGGTTCCAATCTCAGTTCAGAGGATGAGTCCAATTCGGAGGATGAATTCGGTCTAGAGATTGATGATCAAGGGGGTAAGTTGCATTAAACTATTTCCATTTGCTTTGATTGATTGGTTCCATAGAAAATCTAAAGCGTGTTGGCAATATTCTGTTGTAATTGCAAGTTGCAAAGGAAAACCGTGAAAATCGTATAACGCAACAACAAAAAAGTGGCGAAAAAATAAATAAAATATCTTAAAATTTAATAAATGCATAATATTAATAAATCTCCGAATAAAAATTGAATAAAAACTGAATAATAAAACTGGATATATTACTCTTCCGATACACATATCCTAAAAATAGAAAATAACTTAAAATAAAAATCAAAGCTTTTGCAAAACATGATTCAAAAACACCAAACAAAAAAGTGGCGAAAAAATAAACAAAATATCTTAAAAGAAAAATTTCATAAATCCATAATATAATAATTAATCTACGAACTATCCGATAACCGATTATGTCGAAAAGAAAATTTAATAAAAACTATTCTACTTTAACAAATACATCTCCAATCTATAAAAAATGAATGAAAAATGAAAGTCAAAGTTTTTTATTAAAACATTATTCGAAAACACAAAGTAATAAAACAAAAATAATAAAAAATAATGTAGCATAATTAGTAAATAATATAATAATGAAATAAAAGGCTACTATGTCTTTTTGAATTCTCAAAATAAATAAAAATTATATAAGAAATTGTAATGAATTCAACAAATATAAATAATGGTGATTCACAGCAACGAAAACTATTTATCAATAACTCAAAATATAAAAATTTACATATGAACCAGAAATAAATGAAGAGAAAGAGAAAACTGCAATCTAATTGACTATTCATATCTTCTTACTAGCAAATCTTGTCGAAAGTTTACGATAACAAAGAAAAAAATAATAGAAATACTAGAATAATAGTCTTTAATGTGTATTTTTTTTATTCTCTTCTATTCAAAATGTCTGCTAAACTAATTAGAATAAATAAAAGCGAAATGCTGAACTACAAACATTCTTAAAACAAGTTTCGTTTGCTATGCTTTTGTTCGAATAGATTGCATAATAGAACCACAACAAAATTCACTTTCGCATCAAGTTTGAAAGTATGCATATCTCTACTTTGAAATGGCAACTCATCAGCTTTGATTTAAAGTTAAATCACATTTGGAATTAAGGTGAATTTATTCGCAATTCAATTTAAATGGTTTCTTATACAGAGTTTTTAATTTTTTCTGTTTAGAATTGGAAATCTAGTCAATGTCATTGCGTATTTAAGATGCAATTCATTTGCCTATCATTAATTAACAACAATTCAAATTTTTATTTCTTATTTCTATTTTTGTAAATTTGTTAATAATTCCCTGTGATTTATATGCTTTTCATAGTCACTTCTTTTATTTGCATTCTACGTTTACGATTTTTAGCCATCATTCGTCAATTTCCACTTCAAATCGATGTGATGATGAGTTGCATTTGCATATGCAGTTGCAACATGTTGCACACAGATTGTGTAGCCTTGGCACTTGGTTTTGGTTTTAGTGTTGGATTTCTTGATTGCCATCAACTGTTTGCCAAGTGCAATGTTAAATTTGATAGCCACGCCACAGTCAACCACATCACACCATATTTGTGCCACATGGAGCGATCATAAAATCAGCTCGACACCCGACACACATGCTGCTGGCTGCTGGCTGCTGGCTGCTTGCTGTTTGCAACTTGCAGCAGCCGCAGCCATAAAAAGTCCATTGCAATGCAACTAACCCACTTTTATGGCGCAAGCTGCATGCAAATAGCTCGATGATCTACTTCACAGATCGCGACTCTAAGCTACCCTATAAACTGGTTTTGTCTATAAGAAAATCGCTTGTATTAAACCAGGGTATCTTGATTAGTAGCTTCCTTTTCCGATATTATATAGCAAGCAATATATTGATTTGATATTTATGTCTTTCATAATTGCTATTGATGCAATTTGACAGGACAGCAGCTAGTTATAAAAACATTACTAGCTAGTTTTAGTTAGTCTCGGCATTAAATGTCTAAATATTTAGTGGGGCAATTGCAACGCACATAAATTTATATAAACGCTAATTTTAAGGTTTTCATAGTTTTGTGTTTACATCGGACTCTGGTATTAAAATGGTTTCAATATTTCTGCTGTCATGTAAATAAAGGTTTTTTTTTTGAGAAGTTGTTGACTTAAACTGAAAATGATTTCTATATCGTTTAGTTTTTTGAGTGAGTAACTATAACTATAGTATTTATGATTCCCGAAAATTTGCTTGTGATTAGATAATATTTGTAAAAGTTATTTAAAAAAAACTTTTATATTGCAAATTACTGCTTTGTCTGACAATCTGGTATATTTTGATCTCTGTGGTATATTTCTAATGTAGTACTTCAAATATATACCAAATATGACCTTCGGTATATTTCAGTATTTGTATGGTATATTATTTGGTATATTTAAATAAGAATACTGCACTGTTTTGCTTTTATTCAAAATGTGTAGGTATCTTACAGTCGAGTATACTCAGAAGTAACTTTCTTGTCAAAGTAATTATTTGGATAATTAAAAAAAAACAACATCTATTTAAAATTGAATAATGCCCAAGAAATAATGTAATTTTGTACATTAATTGTCAATAAAAAAATCAGTAGTAAAGATGAAATATGCATTGAGTTTTATAATATTTCTGGATGTTATATGGATATTATATGGATTCGCTACTTAAAGTAATGAATATCTATTTTTAAACAATAATAATACCCAAAAAAATGATGCATTTCTATACATTTTTGTCAATAGCAATACGAATTCCGCTTTGCTAGATAGCTATTTATAGACATCTAGAATCAATAAGTTACTAATGATAAGGTTGTTAAGCTACTACTTAAAGGTATGAATGTCTATATATAAAAAATAATTACACTCGAGAAATGATTTATGTCTCTACATTTGTGTCAATGTAATGAATGACATGTTATTAAAGTTTGTTATAATTTCATTTTTTCGAAATGTGCAATTACTGTTGCATACCCATTACGAGTCGATTGCAGGGTATATGCAAATGTATTGTGTCAGCATTCCATCAATTGGCATCCGTTGTTTATCTGACAATGCGTAGAGCACGCAACGTTGCAGACGTTTGGCACGGAGACGCCTCTAAGTGAGCCAGAGACGCACTTGTGTGTGTGTTGTGTGTTGCTCATTGTTGTTGCTGCGTCACGCAACTGCAACTAGTTGTAGTTGTTGCTTGTGGCTGACATTCAGCAATGTCAGGCGTCTCGTCGCCCACTTTGCCGACCTTCAACGCACTTTATGCAGTTGCGCACACACATACACAAATACTCACTGTGTGTGCATTTGAATACCCGCAAGTGCAGGGGCGTCGCTGTGTGTAAAGCTGTAAAATGGAGCAAGGTCGCCGCGCATTAGAATTTGGGTCAAGCGCACGTCTCGTTTCTTTTGCCTTTTTTTTGTTTTTGTTTTCTAATATTGGAGATTGAGCACAAGGATGTCCACACTTAAACATACACACACACACACATACGCAGCGAAATTGCATAGAAATTGAAGGTTACGTTTGTGTGCGTCGCATCGCATCGCGTGCGCTCTCGCATTTGCTTCGTCTCGCTCTGACTCGCATGCACTCTCTCTATGCGTCTCTGTTCCTCCCGCTCTCTCGCTGTCTGCCGCTCTCGCTCTCTCTATGTGCTGTCTGTCTGTGCTTTTTTTTCGTAGCTCGGCAGAGCTTTGGCTTGCGCTTATGTTCTGCCTCAGTTGATTTAACGCCGCGTCGCCGCCCACTGCAACGCCGGCTGACATTGACACAGATTATTGCAATGTTTGTAGCGTCGCTGCTGACTGCGGCAGCGGCAGCGACTGCGCTGCTGTCTATTGCATACCTCAAAGGATTTAAATGGGTCAAAGTCAGCCGCTTGTTGCTGTTGCTGCTTCTATCGCTGCTGCTGCAGTTTGGAAATAGCTAACGAGGTCGCCGACGACGCAAATTGGGGCATGACATTGCTGGGGCCAGTGCATATTTGTTGTTGCTTCTCCAATATATACATATATGTTGTAAAATGCATTACAAGGTTCTAATTTATGCCGAAGGTTGCGACTGCGACGCCGGCGTCAAGCGACGCCAGCACCAAGGACCATGTTGCATGTCCTTGCTGCTGCTGCTGTTGGTGCTGGTGGCGTGTGGCGCGTGTGGCAAGGTCATACGAGTGTATGCAAATTGTGTCTGCCACGTTGTCTGCTTTAAATTTCGTAGCTGCGGCTTTGATTTGACTTTGAAACAGGATTGGCGCTCACCTTGAAGGACTTTTGTGCTTTAAGCGGCTTTAAAGTGCACTAAATGCAATTATAAGGATTGGTATTCTCTTCTATTCTCTATGGAATAGATATTTAAATTAAGAAATTATTATTGTAAAGTATTAAAAATAGCATACAAACCATTTGCTAACGATATCTTTAATTATTGTGATTCATCTTTATAAAAATGATGTGATATTTTATTTTACAATACATCGTATATTAAATTTACTACAATTGTATTTTATTTCATTTGAAATCACTTATTTAAAAAAATATTTTTCTGTATATCGTAACTATTTATGAATTATTCATAAAAAATTTAAAAATTTCATATATGAAAGGCGCTTCAACAATTTTAATCTAATCTTTTATTTACTGACGATTACTGAAGGACCACAAAAACCCCAATTCGATTAGATTATATATTAGTTGAATTACTATTCTATTAAATAAGTTATTAATTAGTATAAGCAAAAAAGAAATTGAAACTTTAAGTATTGAAATGTGATTACTTTCCGTTAAGAACAGCATAATCAGCATAGAAAACTCTTAAAGGATCTGAGTTAGAATGGATAGTTGTACAGAGGATAAGGAGTGGAAAATTAAAGTGATGAGTGTCTCTCCAAAGAATGGGATAAATTTAATTATTGATTACTGTAATGCTAAATTAATTTTTGTAAATTTTAATTGAGTCTACACAAAGAGAAATCAGTTTAGATTGAACTTAAGATTGCATTAATTTATTTAACATTTTTTAGATCCAAAAGAAATCTTAAAATAGGCTTTTTAAATTGAAATCCAAAATTCTTATCAAAATTCTTATGCGAAACTTGCATTTTAAAATTAAAAATAACTTATGTTAAGTTTAAAATCTTGCTTCAAGAATGTTTTATTCTAGATAAAAAAAGAAGATTGTAAATCTTGATCTTAAAAAAATGCTTGAAACACGATGTTTAGGTTGAAAGAAATCTTAAGAGAAGATTTTGTTTATCAATAATCGTTTTGAGATTCAAAAATTATTTAAGGTCGAAAAGATCTCAAATGCAAGTATTTTGTTACTGTTTCTTTAAATGCTGGAATTCCCTTTCTTTAAAATTAGAACCAAATTTCTAGTGTTTAGTCTTTAGTCTTAGGTTCAAACTCTAGTCGATTCGTAAATAAAGTCTTATAATTGTAACTAATATTAAAGAAACAAGTAAGAAAGCTACAGTCGAGTGTACTCGACTGTGAGATACCCGCTACCCATTTGGAATAAAAGAAATATATTTTGCGGTATTTTCTCAAAATATACCGAAAATACTGCAAAAATACTAAAAATATACCGAATGGTATATTTGGTATATCGACATAGTACCGCATTCAAAATATACCATAGACGGCACAATATACCAGATTGTCAGCCAAAGCAACTCAGACCCCTAGTAAGTAGGCGCTTTTGCCCATACAAAAGTATTTCTTTAATAACTTCGACAATTTTTATCTGATTGCAACCAAATTTTCAGGAATCATAACTACTATAGTTATTATTGTATATACCAAAATTCGGAACTCTAGCTTTAAAATTACGCTTGTTATTCGATTTTTTTGATTTGCGGGGGCGGAAGTGGGCGTGGCAAAAATTTGAAACAAACTTGATCTGCGTGCAAACATAACAAATGCTGTCGAAAAAAAATTATAGCTCTATCTCTTATAGTCTCTGAGATCCAGTGTTTCATACGGACAGACGGACAGACACACAGACGGACAGACGGACATGGCTATATCGTCTCGGCTGTTGACGCTGATCAAGAATATATATACTTTATAGGGTCGGAGATGCCTCCTTCTACCTGTTACATACATTTCCTGCCGGCACAAAGTTATAATACCCTTCTACCCTATGGGTAGCGGGTATAATAAAAATTATATATATATGAAAATAATAATGTAAGAACAACTCAATAACATCGAAATATTTCCCACATCGTACAGAAAACACTTGCACTTGGTTAGTTTTGAACGCTTGATTGACTTTTTGCATAATTTTCAAGATATTCCAAAGCAATTAGCACTAGTTAAATAGTCCCCCCAGCGATATCCTCCAGAATGGTCATTCACATTATCGCTTTTCACGCTTTGCATTATGGGTTAATGTCTTATGGGGTATTATTCAATTTGCAACCTCAAATGTAAACCGCAATTTGTAATTGAAATACAATTTGCTTGGCTTAGCTTGGCGTTAGTCAAGCGATCAGAAATCTTGTAAATGCTATCAAGGATGCAACATTGAAACTATAGAATATACACACTCAGTCCATATACATATTGTGTATGTGCTATTGTTTTAAGTGAGTATTAATATGCAGTTTAGATAAAGCTGCAACAATTTTGCGCCCTCCAAAGTGGTTCGGTGCAAAACGCGTTCAAACGAAACAATTTAATGAAATTAACTCTAATAAAATGCAATTACAACTGGGTTTGAAAGGTGAATTTGCAATTTGTGGTATTTTAATTTGAGTTATTTATGAATGCAGCCAAGATTTATCAAATCAAAGTGCTTTTGTTTGGGTTTGAATATAGTTTGGGAAAACAGTTTTCAAAAATGTGTTATTCGATTGAAATAATGTGTGATAATTGAAGTTAGAGTCAAATTTGATATTCTTTGATATTGTATTGTTTTAATATTAACTTATTGTTTTAATCGTTCAAGTTCTTAAATGTTTAACTATACTTATTCATTATATGTACGTAGTATAAAAGTCAATGCTTAATATTATTTCAAGCAGCTTCTTGTAATTGAATTTCTATTTATATAAATTTTACTTGAAATAGTTTATTGTTATTTTTATTTTTGTTGGTTCTATCTGAAGAAACCTTTAATAATTTACCTTAGAGTTAGAGTTATCTTATAGTCAAGATAATAATAAAAATGTCTTTATAAATCCCTCTAAAGCTATTGCAAAGCTTCTTTCATTCTTTTAAATATATTTAATCCAACACAATTTACTTAAACTCAAGTTAAATCTGTAAGTTTGTTCCTGATTTCAAGATTGTCAATTTTAGTAAAATATATTTAAAATTGAAGACAATCTAAAGTTTTCCGCAATTTATTATTCATTTCTAATTAAATGACACTCACATTTAGAATTTGCTTATCTATCAAAAGGTATTGCATAGTTTTTTTTACACAGATTTTGAAATATGGGTAATTTATTCTCTCGACACTATCTGAAGTGAAAATAACAAATACCAAAACATTTTTTTATGTTGAGTAAAGAATTATCTTATGGCTCTTGATTAGAACTTTAATTAGAGCAAAGAATAATATTGGAATTATTTTTCTGTTTTAAGATACATAATTGCAAAAATGAACGAATTTGAACTCCAACCAAAAAATAAAAGAATTTTTATAATATATTGTAAAACAGAAATAGATCCTAAAATCTTAGCTCTAAATATAGTGCTGATCCAGAGCTATCTTTACTTATTGCTTAAATCATTTTAATCTATTTTTTTATGTGTCTCACTTGAAAATTCCGCCAAAGAATTTCACATATATACATATATGAAACAGAATTGATTTTGAATCAAGTCATTGCTGATTAAGAACTATGCATATATTTTCTAGCATATTTTTTTAATTTTCAGACTTGCGTTGTATTCATTAAATTTTATTAAAATGAAAGACAAGATAATAACGAACACAAAATTTATTCATAAATACTATTTAAATAAATCGGTCATCGCTCTGAAGGTATTGGAACATTTTTTTTAGATGAATGCCTAAAATATATTAAAGAAAAATCTGTTTAAAAAATTTGTTTGCTTGAATTGAAGATTGCCATAACATAGACATCATTCAGTACATTCGCCTTGGTAATGCCAGATGGAAAAATCCAAAATCGAATCTATTTTTTTTGTTACTTTTTTGCTTTTATTCAATGTGAGTTTTTTCCTTTGCAAACTTTTGGAAATTGTTTGAAAAATGATTAATAAGCATTCGTGTTCTTTCTTTCGCTCTTTCTAATGCTGTTTCTATGTCTGTCTCCACTTGTTGTTGTTGCTGTTATTCTCGCATTTGTTGCTGACCTTAACTCGCAAATTGAAAAACTGCCATTGAGAGTTTTGGCTGAGTGGCCGTCTCGAGAGGCTGAGGAGGAGGAGGAGAGTGGGGGGAAGGCGTCTCGCGTCTCTATGGAAAAGTGTGCTAATGGGTCGCCAGTTGACCCTGTGCCACATTCGCAACCAGCTTCGACGTCGACAGCGACGACGGCGACGTTGGCAGCGCTGCCAACTGCGCTGCTTGCACTAATTTTGCATAGCAATTGCAATTTCCCAATGTGTGGGAGCAGCGAGAGGCGGCAGAGGTGTGCGGGCAGAGGTTAAAGGGGTGCTGTGTTTTTTGCAGCCAAGCGAGCGAGAGATAAACAGACTGAAATAGAGAGAGAGAGAGAGAGAGAGAGTGCAAAATGGAGAATGCGAGCTTTAATTGCATTGATTTTCCTTATTTTGTTTTTCGTTTGCTTCTCGCTGCGCCTCATTTTGCAGCGTGCGCTCTCTTACTCTCTTTCTCTCTCTCTCTCTCTCTGTTGTACTTACTGTTTGTGAGTGTGTGTGTGTGTGTGTGTGTATGTGGGGGCCTGCACCCTGACCTAGTTACATTCGCATGCATTATATTTCTTGCATATAATTTTTAATATTATTTTGCGCATTCCACACATTGCAACAACAATAAGAAAATGCAAAAATTCTAAATAATTACAAATGCATTTTTGCATTTTTGATTATCGGTTATTTCCAGCACTGAATTATTTGGGCTATTTCAAATATGCACTTTTAATTCTACATAATTAAATTCTGCATTTAAATAAACTGCTCAGCAACAGATGTAATAAAAATATGAAAATGCAGTTTATATCTTTGTTTATGTAATTTACATTATATTATGTATTTATTCATTCTAATTAACTCTTTATTGACCTTAAAATGTTTATTTTTGTTTTCATTATTATTAAACTATAAAAATAAAAGAAAAGTTTGAAATTACTTCGTTGTTTAGATTATTTTTTTGTTAAGATGCTTTTTAACCAAATTCTATAAGTAATAAATAATCTTATTTTTAGAGTTTAATTAAAAATAATCTAAATAATAAATAATCTTATTTATAGAGTTTAATTAGAAAGAATCTAAACAAAGAAATAACCTCGAGTTTTTCTTTTATTTCTATAGCTACATAGCAATGAAAATAAAATAAAGTAAACAATGTTGCATATTTGAAATAATTTCAATATTTTAGATACTTTATAATTAAACTCTATAAATAATTAATAATCTATAAACAATGTTGCATTTATTTATGTATTTCATCTTTATAATTAAACTCTTTATTTACTTAAATAGCTTATTTTATTCTCATTATTATGTAACTAGAAAGAAAAAAAAATTGGAAATTATGTTTGTTTATATACTTTCCAATTAAACTCTGTAAATAATAAATAATCTGTAAACAATTTCCCCCATTAGATTCCCTCCCATTCACAATCCTAATTACTCACTTAATTTAATTAAACAATTTTACTCTGTTGTAGCATTTAAATAAGTTGTTATAGCTTCAGTTGTTGTTGCTGATTTCGCTGTTACATTTCTAATTGCTCAATTTACTGTACGTTGAGCGTAACCCGCTTTTTTTTTGCCAGCCACTTTGTCCAGTTTTACTCTAATTGAACAGACGCCTTCCGGGAGACAGCAACTTTCCGCATTCTAAAAGCTCAATATACATACATATATCCATTACATACAAACGTATTTATGTATGTATGTGTGTGAAAAGATATTTCTTATGTGTATCTTTATGGTGGTCTCTAACTGCGTTGTAATAGAACATTTTTGCAGCTCGCACGATGCTGTTATAGCTGCTGTTGCTGTCTTATCTTTAGCTTATCGTGGCGTATACGTAATGCACAATTTGCGAAATGTTTATTACGTATACGTCATGTGTTTTATGAGTCCGGTAGGTGCACTGATAACTTGCCAAGCAGTTAACAAGCCAAAAAACTAGCTTGTTAGCTGACTAAAAAAAACTAAGAAACTGTCAAACAAATAGTTCGATAAATTGTTCAAAGGAATTCCATGCTAAACATTTGAATAAATTGATAAATTACATTTCAAATGGATTTAGAACTGGTTATATTGAAAGGCAAATACCAATTTGTTACTGTTTGCATTTTATTTATGTTTATATATTTCTAAATTTATTTAATGAATTATTTTAATTTCATATTGCTCTTTAATTCTGTATTTATTCATATTTTTTATTATTGTAATTGCAATTGCCATAAAATATTATTAATATTTATCTTTATTGATTGATATTTTGATATTTTTTATTGATATAATTTACTAATTAGTATTTGTATGTATTTCTCTATATCAATATTGATATTAATCAATAAAAGTGATCATTATTAATATTTATATTATTTTATTTGTATTGATATTATTTCATTTATATTTATATTCTATTATTTATATTTTGTATATTTGAATATAGTTTTATCAATTTATATTTCATATTTGCAATTGCAATCTAATATTAAATATAGTACATATAAATATATTTTTGCATTTCTGTATATTCCATTTTCATTTAAAGCCAACGCCATCAAATATTAATATTCCAACTGTAGCGCATTTAAAATTCATCATGGCCGGCATTTTGTCTCAGCATTCGCAGCGACAGAAATGTTTGTAGTTTTTTTTTATTTTGCTTCAACTGAGAAGAAAAAAAAACGTTAAAATGCTTTGCAGGCGGGTCTCACACACACACACAAACAAACACGTACACATGTAGAGCGACTCACACAACGATTGTGAACAGACAAGCAGAGCTTTTTGTGAGCTTTTGTCGCTGCACGCGTGTGCGTTCCGCTGTGCGTGCGTGTGAGCTGGCTGAGCATGTGTGTGTGTGTGTGTGCATAGTTGGGCGTCGCTGCAAAGCAACAACAACAAGAACAACGAAGGCAGCAAACTATGGCGATCCTCAGAAGCGAAGCACACACAGAACAACGCAATCAGCAGAGAGATAGCGAAATATAATGATACAGATACAAAAAAACAGCTTGAAAGCTATTTATACACCGACACACACACATTGATAAGAATGTATGTGTGTGTGTGTATGTTAACACATGCATGCAAACAGTGCAAACTACGCGAAAGAAACGCATGTGTGAGCTTTTGCTCTAAACACAAAAAGCTCTCTGAGCAATACAAAAACTTGCAGTTTAGGTAAAATGGGTCGACAGCGACTGCGACGCTGACGTCGACGTCGACGGCGACGTCGTCAACGCAATGCGCATTGATAAGCAGCAAATGGCGGCAGCGCTGCCTTGATGATGGCATCGTGTGAGAGAGGGAGAGAGAGAGAGAGGAAGGGGGGGCTCGACGTCTTATCATAAATTTTACTCATACATGCAAATTGCCTTATTGTTGTTATTCTTTGCGCTTACTTAACCTGACAAATCATGAATTATTATTATTTTTGAATTGCTGCACAAATTTTCGATTTTTATAATGCGCTTAGTAGGGAATTTACTATGCTTGACTATGGCAGATTGTAACGATAAAAATAACAAATGTTTAGATTTATTTCAATTCAATATAAATAATGGTATTACTATTAAAAATCTATACAAAAGTATTGTAAAGCTAGAGTCTTAGTTTTTGAGTTATACTTAGTTGTACTATTAATTACCAATACGATTTCATAAAGTCCTTGAATTAATCATTTTTAATGCTTACCTATTCTAGGGTATTTCAACTGCGTCATACCGAAGAAAGTACTTTTCCCTTGTTTGCTTTGTAAAATTGTTGCGGCAGGTCGAGATATTTATTTATTTATTTACCTGTTTGTTGCTGTTTCTTCTTTGTAATGCACCTTCTTCCCTTCTTCTCTCCCTTCACCCTTATTCTCTATGTCAGCGTGCACATTATTTATGCGGCAATTATGCTTATTTATGCCTTTTGTAGTTGTAAATTTAAACCCTTTCAAATTTTGTAATAACTTTGTTTTTGTCGCTCAACTGCAATTTTCAATGGGCATGCAAAATTACCAATAGGTTAGGTGAACTGTTGTTGTTGTTTTTAGTTGTTGTTGTTGTTGTTGCTGAGCAATAAGCTGAAAGATATGGAGAATGTGGTATGTGGTGTTTGTTGCCTAACTGTTCACTGGGTATACACGAGTAGCAGCAATCAAGCACTTGAGGCAGACAAATAATTAAGGTGTTTGCATTTTAGACAGAAAAACTATGGATTTATTAAAAAATTTAATATTGATATTATAAATCATTTGTGGCAGAAAAACTTAAAAAAAATCGAATATTGATTTATAAATCTTTTTGATTAAAATTTTGTTAATAGTCAGAGACATCTTAAAAACAAACTTAAACAAAGTTAAAAATTAAGAATTGACAATAATAATTTTATTTTGATTTGTTCCTATTTTCATTACAAATCTGAATAAGAATTATTTTAAAATAAAGATATTACTTAAACAACAATAATTTCGTTGTAATATAGTGTTAAAACTTTCGAAGTAATAAGAAAAAAGTATAATGATTTATTAATCTTTCTGATTAAAATTTTGTTGATGGTCAGAAGCGCCTTAAAAACAAATTTAAAGGTTAAAATATAAGAATTGACAATAATAATTTTATTTTTATTTATAAATCTATGTATTTACTTATTTTACTATAATAACGAATACAATTTCTTATTGCTATGAAATAAAGAGAGTGACTAAGGTGCACGATTTGTAAATTTTTTCATTAATATTTTGTTGGTAGTTAAAAATATCTTAAAAACGTAATTTTTACAAAAATAAACTTATTTTTGCATATCAATATTATAACCTCTTATCGATTTTCAGTTCATATTTAATTTTTAATGTTCCGTTTACGTAAATTTTTGTTAATTTTCATAATTTATTTTCATTTATTTTAAATATTTTAAAATCTTATTGTTTTGTTCTGTTAAATATATATATATTTTTTTTTTATATATATATTTAGGTTTTTCGATTTTATTCTTTTTAAAGAATACTTATTTTTTATACCAATCATAAACAACTCTTATTTGACACATTTTTCCTATGCATTTCTAAGACACATGTTGTGGGCAGTTTATTTGATATACAGCTCTCAAATCGTTATAAAGTTTTTACCTACAATTAAAATATTATTGACACCATTCTTCCATGTTTCACATTTTTAGTCACTTGATTGCCCTCTCTGATCTCTCGAATCTGAAGGAAACAAATATGTTTCCACCTAGCATAGCTTTGATTTTGATCGCTGTTTGAATTGATGTTTCAACAGTCACGTGATTAGCTGCTTGGCTTCTTTTTTAATCTTTTCACTCGAGGAACTCGAGGTCATTGCGAGCTAATATAAAAATAATAAAAAAATTAATGGTTTATGAAATATTATGTGTCATTTATTTAAATAAAATCATGTGCATATTTCATAATTGAATACATATATGTACTCTGAAATGAGCTACCGAAAGACCTTAACAAAACTGAAATTATTACGACAAATAATAAAAAAAAACCAAAATATAATTTACACCATGTGCTCTGCTGACTGTTGCTGCTGCCCAGCGCCCCAAAAATGCGTGAGTCGCCACCTCTGTGCCTCCGTGTTTCTGTCTCTCTGTCTGTCTGTCTGGCGGTCTCACCAAATGGCTGGCACTTTGATTATCTGTGTTTGACTGTCTGCTATGATGTAACTTTGGTTTCTTATGCCCTCACTGCGGGGTAAGTTAACTGCTTCATCAACTTTGCTAAGTTAAAACACAAATATCGGGTTAAATTACATAATTGATTAAAGTTTATAAATGATTTAATCAGCTATGTGCAACAATATGAAAATGTATATTTTGATAACAGAATTGTAAGATTAGATATGAACAAAAAGAATATTACATGTCGTTTTACCTGAAGTTCCTAGTGAACTGTAACTAAAAACATGTTTAGAATTTCACATTTACATGTAGTTATAGAATAGAATAAAGAATACAAGAAAGAAAGTGAGATACTCGCTACCCATATTTAATGAAAGCAAAACAGTACGGTATTATTCTTAAAGCATACCAAATTAGTAAACTGCAAAATTACTAAAATGGTATATTTTGGTATATCGATATAGCACTACATTCAAAATACAGCGTACTAAAGTATACCATATTGTTAGCCAAAGCAACTAAGAAACGTAGTAAGTAGGCATTTTTGCCATGCAGAAATATTTGTTAAATAACTTATTCAATTCTTATCTGATTGCAACCAAATTTTCAGGAATATTTTCATAGATTAAAAATATACCATATAATACGGAAATATACCAGATTTCCAGCCAAAGATACTAAAAACTATAGTAAGTAGGCATTTTTTCCCATACAAAAGCATTTCTTAGCGGGTATAAATAAAGTAAAACTATATTGTAAGGCATTTATTTTAACTGTGACATTTAATTTATTTTACTATTAATTATTGCAATAAGTAAAGAAATCTTCAAATAAAATAATAAATATTATTCTTATATTATATGAATATATTTGTATTTTTATAATTTCTGAATTTTTTTTTATTTAAGTATTTATTTTGACATAAACTTTTAACTTAAATTTAAAAGTGATATATGGAAAATTTTAATATTAAAACTATATAATAATAGATTCATACAAGTGTTAGCATTAAAATCAGGAAATTTAAAAACTTTTCTTTATATAGTGGAGATAAAGTTTTAAATAACTAAAATAACCTAAGATTTTATAATATATAAAACAATAAGTAATTGTTATGTGTCATTTCATTTTATTTATTATTTTTACTAATATTTAAATATATTTTATTTATTTTTTATTATACTACACATAATAGCATTAAACCATAGAGCCTCTTTTATTATTTCGTCATGTTACATTTAATTGAGAGCATTTTTAATTCGTTTTTAATCGCATTGCTCTTAAGTAACTTTGTCACAATGTTGCTAGTAGCTAGTTGTTTTTTTTTTTGTTGGGGTTGGCTTCATATTTAAATTATTTTTAGTGTATTTTTTTTCTGTAAATTATTTTTAAAATATTGCTTACAATGTTGTTTGTTGTTATCTCATGGTTGTTGTTATTGTTGTTGCTCATTGCTGATACGACGACGATTCGTAGATTGCCGAGTTGATGCTTTGTTCGTGTTGTGCGTGCGCGCTCAAGTGTGTGTGTGTGTGTGTTCATATGTGTGTGTGTGTGTGTCAGCCATTGCTGCTGATAGTCGACGTTGTCGTTGTCGTGGTAGTCGGCAAAGTATTAAAATACGCGTGCGTAGTTGATAGCTGACCCACTTTGCCATTTGCATGGCCTACTGCACTTGGCCAAGTTTTTGTCTCGCTCTCGCCTCACCTTCGCTGCGGCAGAGCGAGCGAGATGGATGGCGTACAATAAAAAAAAGAAGACAAATACGAAATAAAACAAAAATAATTTATAAAACACTAGTTGTTTTTTTTTGTTTGTTTAAGACGTCGTCGCGTTTTGTTACGTTTCGTTTTCGTTTCGTTTATTTGCTTTTGGTTTTTCGTTGCTTGATAAGCGAATGTCAAAAAATTACTCATACGCAGCGTAGTCTCGAGTATGTTGATGATATGACTGCTACTATAAAACGAATTATTTTGCACAATAATAATAATAAGTAATTAGTTGGGAAATTTAGATCATGGCAGCCATTAAAACATTGTAATAATAATTGCAAACAACAGCAGCAGCTAAACAAACAATAAAAATAACAAAAACAAAAACACTTAAAAACTGAAAATTGAAACAGACATTGAAACTGTATTGCTCCCTACAAACAAAATAACAACAGACTCTTCTGTCGCTCTTCTCGCTGGTTTGCTCATCGTTTATATTTCTCTTCTAGCTTGTTTATTATTATTATTTTTGTATTGTTATTGTTGTTGTTATTGCCATTGTTGCTTTTCACGTGCACTTACATCATCGTCGTCGTCGACGCACACACAAAAAATTGCGTAAAATTTTTCGTTCAATTTTTATTTTCTGCTTCGCATTTCAATTTTGAAATAAATGAATTTATTTCTTTTTTTTCTAAGTTGTTTTTTTTGGTGTGTGATTTTTGAGGTCTATTTGTAAATGATTTTTTTTGGCACTCGAATTTGTTTATTGTGCAAATGCGTTGCTGTTTGGATTGCGGCTAATTGATTGTCGAAATTGATTGCATTTATTAATTTAGCCAGCGAATTGGCTGATTTATGGATTTTACTAGATTTTTTGGGGTGTCAATTGAAGTTGTCAATTGAATAACTAATCATAATATGTTACGAAACTATTTTTGGATTAAGTAAATTTGTGATAATATCACACTTTTTGTGATACAGTCAAATATTATTTAAATATTAGCTTATATATATTGTAAATCTTTTACAATATTTATAAAATTTAAATATAATTTGTATTTCAAGCTTAAAAAATTAATGAAAAAGTTCTAGCATATATATTTTACTTTACTTTTTACAAATAATAACTAAAGGAATATATATTTCTGATTTTTTTTGAGTAACAGCAATAAATTTGTTATTGTTGATTTATTGTTTATTAAAGCAGATCAAAATTTTTATTTGAAATAGTTCTATTACTCTTTTGTGAAGGTTCTTTGGCAAATTCAAAAATATAGTATTTAGTATGAAGTTTAAAATTTTCCTAAAGCTAAAACATGTATATGTTGTAAGATGAAAAGAATGATGAAAATGAAATGTAATATATTTGTCCAAAAAGATATATTTCTTGCAGCAAACATGATTTCCAAAAGAATTGAAAATTCAATTTCAAGAAGTTTTTATTATTTATTGTTACATATTTTATGAAATGTTAAAACATAGTTTTTAGGTTTTTCATTTTAGATATTTATGTACTCCACTATATGAATAAATAGTTTCTAAACTTGCAATTCTAATGCTGAAGCTTTGAATATAAAGGGATTCCTCTGATATATGACAAATGTTTTGTTGAAGTGAAAGGCAACAAACATTAACACTCTTATCATTATATCTAACGGAACTCAAAATGCAATTTAATGTTCTATTTGTAATCACATACTTAAATATGGTTTTCATTTTTTTGTTTTAATAACCTAAAATATTTTGTACATGTTAGTATTTTTTGTAGTTATTAAAGTTACTGTGAACTTCAATTTAGTATTTTTTGTAGTAGTCAAACATATTCGCTATTACATCTGAAGAATCTTCAATCTCTGAAATCTTCAGTTTCTGTGCACTTCTATTTAAATTTTTTGTGGTAAAGTTACTAAAAAATACTTATACTTTGTTTTATTAAAACAAATAATTGAAAAACAAATTTTTAAAATCTCAGTAGGTAAAGATACTAAAAAATACTATCTTTTACTAATAAAAAATACTAAAATGGAGTTCTCAGAGATTGAATAGATTATAGTAGATGTAATATATGTAGAATAGTTTTATTAAAATGTAAAGCAACAAACATTAAACATAAATTTGATATTCTTTAAATATGGTTTTAAATTTTTCGTTTCATTACAAGCTAAAATTAACTACTACTATAAAAATAGTAAAATAAAGTTAAAAGAGATTGAATAGATTATAGTTTTCTCTTCAGATATATAATATTACAGAATAGTTTTGTTAAAGTGTAAAGCAACAAACATTAAAGACAAGTTTATTTCAATATATATATGTATTTGAAATTCTTAAAATATGATTTTCAATTTTTCGTTTCACTACAAAAAATACTAGCTTTAACTACCACAAAAAATACTAAAACGGTGTTCACAGAGATTGAATAGATTAAAGTTTTCTCTTCAGATATATTACAGAATAGTTGTATTAAAGTGTAAAGCAAACGTGAAACAGCTCATCATCAGCTTTTTCTTTAGCTTGGCTTGGCTTGACTCACAGCTTTTGGCTGACTGACTAACTGACTCGCTCGCTGGCTGGCTTGCTGGCTGGCTGACACGCTGCTGTGGTGTTTGGTAATCAAATCTAGGTGACCCAAATTGCATTGACCCAGTTTACAAGGCAGCCACTCGAGCCACCCCACCGCAACCCCCCAACAACATTTCGTACTTAGTGCAAGCGTGTGTGTCCTTTGAGATCAAATTTGCAACAACAACAGTGGCAGCTGCAATATTTAGTTGTATATACAACTAAATATTAAAGAGGGGTATACGGGTGGGATACACAATTTGAAATTAGCCACACGCGCAATTTATGCAAGCAACTCGAGACTTGTTTAATGGCTCTGAGTTTGAAGTTTTTCATATTAAAACAAGTCAAGTCATAAAAGCAACAACAACTTGATAAACAATTGAAATGCTGCGAGTGTTTTTGTTGCTGTTGTTTTATTGTACGTGGAATGTTTTAAGTGAAGGACAATTGACTAAAGCTGCAATGACAAATGCACTTCATATACTTGTAGTTGGATGACGTTGTTCAAGTTGTTTGTATTATTGCTGCTCATGTTTGCTATTTGCTGTTTGCTGCTGCTACTCATTACTGTTGACAGACGATGTCAGGGGGGACAATCTTAACTTTTGACTGTATAATTATGCCAACTAATTAAACAAACGCTAGAAGGTTGCAACTGTTTTGCGTTGAGAGTGGTAAAGCTAAATATATAGTTACAATCTTCTTATATACTCAACTCTTAGCATCCCAATTAGTTATCCTGCAAATTTCATTGAAATCCATAGGAAATTACCCGAGTTACTTGAGAACAGTGTGAGATACTTACAAGTCACAGCTTATCTCTTCTACACTCATGCTTGCCCCTCCTCTTTTTCCGATAAAGCACCTCGTTAAAGCTCTTCACAATTTAGGTCGCCACGTCATAGTCACAACATTTGCGACCATATGGCGTCTCGTTGCTGCCACTCAAAAATTGTACTTTCCCTAAAAAGGAAAACGGGGATCGCAAGTCGCAACAAAGTAAATGTGAAATAAAACTTCGGAACATGACGTAAAAATTGAAATTTCACGTAAAATTTATGAAATTGATTGGAAAAATGTACAAATTTAGTCAGCGATCGCGACTGATGGCTACAAAAAACAAAAGATAAAATTCAATAAAAGATACAACAACAGCAACAACAGCAGTAGAGACTTTTAAAACAACCAGAAAATACATGTATTTCAAAATGAAATGTAAAGAAAACTTGGCATTACAATACAACGAAGTTTACATACGCTTTCTTTCCATGGAAATATTTCATCAATTAGTTCAATAATAAGCAATCGAATATTAGCATTACTATATTTACATATTGAGTTTTATTTTTACATAAGCATTAATTTAATTAAAATAAAAAAAATATAATAAAATAAAAAAAAAATAATATTGCATACAAATTTTGCAGACAATTAGTGTTGTTAATTGCCATAACATTGAACGTCTCTAGGATATTTCAGTGTTGTAAAACGTGCGTCTTCATTACTTAGCTGTCACTTGTCGACCGACAAAATTATAAGACACTAACAAAAAGGGTAAATGAAAAAAGACAGCAATAAAGACAAAAGCAGCAATTCGAAAAAAACGAAAGTGCGTGCGATGAATGAGCAAAATTGCGCAAACGATCGTCGTATTCACGTATTCGTTGTTTTTTGTTATTGCTTTTTACGCATAAAAAGCTGCCAAAAATATCACGCACAATAAAGTTCCAAAGGCGGCAATGCGATAGAGCGAGAGCGAGTGGGAGTGGGAGAGTGAAGAGCGATGGCAGCAGCGACGCCAGAGTGCGTAATTGTGTGTGTGTATGTGTGTGGCAGTGTGTGTAACATTTTCAGCATTTTTTGTTGGGTTAGGTTCAATATTGCGATTGTATGGGTGTGCGAGGTGCGTGCGAGGCGTGAATTGTTATTGTTGCTTTTGCTTTATATTTGTGTTTGCATTGTTTTTGCCTATTGCCGTGTGTGTGTGCGTTTGTGTGTGTGTTCACTGAAGCGTCGTCGTGTGGGAATCTCTCGTTGTGGTTTGCTCATTGCTCAAGGCAAAACGCAAAACACAACAAAAACAAAGAAAAGAAAAAACAAAAAAAAGCTTCATGTGCTTTGCCTGTTCGCACCTCAACCCGCTCTACGCAGGGCCCGCTACGCAACTAACGCGTAGCGCGAGAGGGAGATAACTAGTGAGACATTTGTAAGTCTCTTCTTTAGCTTTTTCGTTTTCATTTTCATTATTTCGTGTTGGTTTTTTTTTTGTTTCTGTGTCGATTGCGTTGTTGAATATTTCCACTTTGTTTATATAATTTTAATCAAAAAAGAAGCAGTAAAGCATTTGTGTGTTTTGTGTATGAATGTGTCTGTGTGTGTTTCTGTGTGAGTCTCTCTGTCTGTGTGTACGTAAAAAGCTTCAACGTTTTGAATAAAGTAGGTTAGTGGGTCACCATATCTAACAACGGGGCAGCAGCAACAACAACAACGACTACAACAACTGCGACTACGACTACGACAGCGACGTCAGCGTCAGCGTTGTCAGCAGCCAGACGAAGCAATTTTTTTTATTTATTTCTTTTTTATATATATTTCTTTTTATTTCTGTAGTGTTTTTTTTTTTGTTGCTTTTTACAATTTTACTGCTTCTTTTGAGATTTCGAGTTGTATCCATTTTGATTTGATTTGTCTGGTCTCGTTTTCTTCTAGTCTTCTCTCCTCCCCCTTCCCACCACTCTTGACCGTTTGTTCTGATTCTGTTCAAGTTGTGGTGCAAAATTTTGTTTATAAATAGTTTTTGGCATTTTAATCGTTTATTTTCATTTTTTTTGGGAATGTAAAAATGCTGTTTTTGTTTACCATTTCATATGTAGATTTGTGGCAAGATTTAGTCATTAGGTGGATACTTTTTTGGCATTGCCACAAAAGAAATTGTTTACAAATTATGTTTTAGGCTGAATAAATAAATAAAATTGCACATTGCTTCAAAAAGAACTATCCAAAGCACTTGGAAAGTAATGGACATTGAATTTAAGCATCTTTATAAACGAACTACACATTTTATATAAGGATTCCTATATTATAAATTAAAAATACGAAATGTGTAACAATAAAATTATTTTTATTTTTTGTTTGTTTTGTTTCTAATATTTTATTTATTCATTAAAAATACTTTAATAAGTTTTTTTTTATTTAAATAAAATTTTGAATTAATTTGTTTCTTATTTTTTAATACAAATATTTTTTATATTCAAAAGAAATCCCTTGTTTACATTCTTCGTTTAATTATTCACTTTAAATTAAAATTCATTCAGTAATTTAATAAATTTATTTTTGATTAGATATATTCACGTTGTTTGTCATCGCTAAGACCTTATCGACCATAAAAATATTCTTAAATATTTTTTTGGCCCCTTTTGGGACATCATTTGTGAGCTGAAAGAAACTCGTTTATGGCGCATAGCAAGTGTAAATGAATAACGAATATTCACAAAGCGCATATGAATAAACAATGTATGAATATGTTGGCAAATTGACTACATGGAAAATCTTTGTCATTTCTTATCTTTTTTTTATCATATTTCATTTCCATTGTACATTGTATTAATAATGTTAATAAATTTAACATTTAAAAAAGATACAAACACACACACACACAAACGCTTACTCACATATGTTTTGGCTATTATTTATATGCTTAATGCTAATTATTTAAATTAAGAAAGAAGAAAAAACGAACAACAGCAACAAACTCAAAGTAAAATATGCCTAATTAGACTGACAAGCGATTTTTGGAATTTGTTGCTATTGTTGTTGCTAATATTATTAATGTTGTTGCTGGACTGCAGTTGCCTTGGGCTTGAAACAATAATTAAAGAAACAACACAATTTTTATGTTTTTTATGCAGATCTCAAAGTTTGTGTGTGTTTGAATTAGTTTTTTTTTTGCTGTGATTGCTATACCCAGTCCTTAGTTTTTACAGAACGAAGGGTATGATGAATACGATGGGAAATATGTAACATGGAATTTAAAGATGAACTAAAAAAAAATCCCAAGATTTTAAGTCATCAATAATAGTTTTCTGAAATGTTTTTTTTTATGGTTTTATGATATAAAAAAAAATATTTATCTTTATTTTTGTGGCTTTTTTTTGGTATTTCGTTTTTTCTACTTCCTTGGCTTTGTTGAAAGCGTATCAAATCATCGACTTGCCGAAAAAAATTGTTATTCATTCTTGTTTTTCGTTTCGTTATTCTTTTGTGGGTTTTTGGCACAGCTGCAAATTGTTAAAATTCCAATGATAACTCAGCAAAAGAGCAGAAAAATTAATTTGGTTAATGCACAAAAATTATGAATTGAGTTAGCAAATGTGCAAAAGATCAATCGATTAAACGATTAACCATAAAATCTTAATGATGACAAATTGAAGAGACACAAAAATATCGATATTAAAGAAATATAAATGAAAAAACTATATTGTAAATAGAAAACTAAATAGCCACAATAAAATAGTGGATTGGGAATATTTATTTTTGTAAGATATCAACTTTGTTTTATATGTACATACATTTTTCTTTTGTTAGTGGGCTTTATAATATCTTTAGATATAAATTTGATATTCCAGCTTGATTTCCATACAAAATTTGGCTAATTTGAAACCAGTTCGTATGTAAATCAAAAGCAACGCTTTAAATTATTGCAGCGATAAAGCTAAAGTATTCTATATTTTTAATTAAAATAAAGAAGCGCCTCTAAGCAAAGCGGCAAAACACTATTTTTAATTAAGCAGCGCGAGCTACATTGGCGGGGGCGGAGGCGGCGAAGGCGTGGCGACCCACATCCTGGCCAGCGTGCAATCCACAAAACAAATTCCCAATCCTCTTCCCTTCTTCGCCCCCTCTCCTCCATCCACTGCGTGTAACCATTTATTCTACACATTTGTCTATACGCACGCGGGCACCACCCACTCAGCCACCCCATCACCCACCCACCCACTCAAAACACCCAGCTAAAGCGCGCATTGCAAAGCTAACCCCGTGTCCCCCTCCCCTCTCCTTCCCACGACTGTAGTCAAGCCACCAACGCTGCCGTCGCCATCGTCGTCGTCGTCGTCTTCGCTGCTGCTGCTGCAATTGTTTTTGTGGCCTCGTGACCTAGTTTCGAGCTTCGTCAACTGCAACGATGCCGATGACGGGGCAGCGACGCGGCTTCGATGTCGACGTTGACGTTGACGCTGTCGTCGCTGCTGTTGACGCGCGCGTGAGACGTTTAAATGAATTGCACGGAATTTGTATGTGTGTGTGTGTGTGTGTGTGTGTGCAAAAAGGAGGAAAATAATACAAAAATAAATATGAAAAAATAAAATGCATGCCATAATAATAACACAGTATAAAATCGAGCAAAATAACAATAAGAAACAAGCTGATGGATAGGGGAAAAATAAAGAGAGCAAGAAAGAGACAGAGTGCGAGATAGGGAAAAGGAATGCGAAAAGGGAAGCAATGGAATGTGACATTTTTATGACGATTGCAGAGGATTAGTCATCAATTAGCATATCGAGAAATACAAAGGGTGCAAGATAAGCAAATGGGGAGAATGAAAAGCAGCGAAAGAAGAAACTTTTTCAGTGTAATTGAGAAAGAAAGTAAACCTATAGAAATCACTTTTAAATGTGTCAAGATCATATGAAAGAAGGGAAGTTCATAAAAAATTAAATGAAAGTTTTTTTATGTGCAATGAAGCACAAAAGGGGACAAAACGTTGATTAAGCTTAAATCGTTTCGCAGAAGTGGTTTATTTTTGCAATATTGAGTATCTTTGAATTGAGATCATTCTTCAAAAGAGCATTTATTAAATTACAGTGAAAAATTACAGTTTTCAATTGCCAACAACAAATGATTTATTGATTTTAAGATTTGTACAATTTTGTATGTTATTATTTAAATAATATGCTAATTGTTATTTAAAAAAAATTAAAATTGTATTTTTTGAAGATCGTTCATTTAGCAATTCATTGTGATTCCAGAAAATTTGTTAGTTGGTTTTACTTTACCAATTTTTTTATGCAAATGATGTATTATTTAAATGATGATAGTATAGAATGTATTAATTCATTACGATAACTTTAGATTGTTTTAAGTTTGCATTAATACTACTCTGATATCTCCTAATTTTGTGCAGAATTTTTCGATAGTTTTGCAATTCAGAAATGTTACTAAAAATGATCGAAAAATACTGCTGCAGCTGTTAAATATCAGACTGCAACTCTTAATATTGCATAGAAGACAATGAAGCACAACAAAAAAGATGAAAAGTAAAAACAAAAAAAAAAGACTGAAAAACAAAAAAGAAGATGAAGAAGCAGCAAAAGCAGCACGCGACAATTAAAACTGCAAGCGTTGCAGCAAAAACAGAAAACAGAGGCCGCACCTGTTACGATTTCGATATTGACAACAACAAACACAGAGACTGACAGACATATCAACAGACTTATCGACATATCGAAAACGTCAGCGTCAACGCGTTTGCGCGATCTACAAAAAAAAAGCAAATACAAAAGCAAAAACAAAAAAAAAATACTGAGTGATTTTTGTGTGGTCTGTGCCCATTTACAGAGCTTTTGTTGCCGTTGTTTTTGTAGCTGACCTCAATTGCAATGAGTGCTAATAAATAAAGAAGCAAACTGATGCATTCGTTTGTTTCTTTATGTGTGCTTGCATATGTAAATATATATAATAAATATAAATATTGTATAATTTATATGCGTTAATTAATTTAATTAGCTACAACAAAATGCAAGCGAAATGCATTCAGCGGTGTTGTTTTTGTTGTTTTTGTGAGTCAAAATGCAATTTATTGCGCATCGCTCAGAATTGCACTCCATATATACTACACACACACACACAGACGCACACACGCATACATAATACAAATCTGCACATTAAACTGACCTCCTCGCAAACGGCGTCGACAACGGCGACGGCGAATTGCGGTCGAAACCGTCCCTGGGCGAATATCTCTCGCTGTGTAGTATGTTTGTTTGTTTGTCTGTATGTATTTATGTATTTGTGTGCTTGTTGTGTACGGTATGTATGTATGTGTGCGACGCGCGCACAAAAGTGTGTCAAGGTTTTTTTGAATAATATTTTGTGCAGCGTTAACGTTTACGTACAGAAGCGACGCTAGCAGCGTCAGGCAGCGCCAGCCTCCTCGCCCCTCCCTCTGCCCACCCAGCACCCCTTTAGAAACACAAACACACGCGCATTTCAAGCTTTTGATTTGTTGCTGTTGTAATCGTGACGCCCGCCTCTGTTTGCTGCGCTCTCTTTTGTTCCTCTCTGCCCCGCTCTTTGTATTTGTATTTGTGAGCTGCGCTGCTCATTTTGCGTTGTCTCATCGCTTTACTTTACTTTACTTTATTTTATATACATTTTATTTTTATTTGTATTTTTTTTTATTTCGTTTCATTTTGCTTGTATTTATTTTGATTTAATTGTGCATTGTAAGCTTATATTTATTTATTGTTGACTTTTGTGCTTTTGTGATGAATTTAATTGAATTTTTTCGCTTGCATTTAAATGGGTTTATAGCGACATTTGTCGATCAGGCGATTCTTAAACTTTATTGTTATTATTCTTCTTCTTCTTCTTGGTGGTTGCTGTAAACTCGCTGATAAGCGGGAATTGTGTTAATGGGTTGCCAATTGAGCGTTAAATAAAATCAGGAGTTGCAATTAAGTGAGGTAGGTTGGAAATATTGAGAATATTGATTGAAGTGAATTTAGGAACGATTAATAGAAAAGCGTTGTAAGGAAAATCGATGGCATTTAGTCAGCTTATCGATTTTCAAAATAAATACAGCTTGAAAAACTATTTTTAGAATAATGTAGCATACTTTCAAGCGTGCTTGAATAAATCGCGATTTATGCGTAATATTTTCTAATATAGAGTATACGCAAGTCGTGCAATAGTTGCTGTGCCAAGAAACTTACCAGCTGTTTACTTAACTTGATTATTTATGGTCGCCATGTTCACAGTTTCCAACAAACCAAAAAAAAAAAAGAAGAAGAAGAAACATACAGACAATTCATATGTGGTTAGAAACAGTTGTACACATGTTAAAAGATGCGGTGGCCACACCTCCACATCCACTCCCACCCCATACACTAACCGACACACGCGCCCCACTAAATTTCCCATTGACCTATTAACATTAAAAGCAGAGGCAAGGCGAACAAGAGAGAACTAGAGAGAAAAAAAACCCAACACTGGCAGCCCATAAAAATAGAGTCGAAGTCGAACCTATCCTAAGGCATTTGTTGTTGGAAAGACAACACACACACATACACACAGACACAGTTGGAGTTCTGTCGTCAACCTACACCAACATGGCAACAGTTTTCCATTACAATGCACAGCATAAGCCTCTGGCCCTCAGCCCCCAGCCCCGCCCACAGCGGCCCACTTTATTAGCACACACACACGCACATGATCAGAGCTGTCGCTGGCATAGGCATAAAAACGAAACGAAACGTATAACGAAACGAAATCGAAATTAATCTCTCTAACATAGACCTGAATCTGTACAACAGCAAAGTAGGTCAGCAGAGGCAGCGACGAGCGCCAGCAGCAGCGTCGACTGCGCGCAGTCACACATACATACACAGCGGCACACACTTTCACTTATTACATTATTCAATGATGCCAGCCCCAAAAAGCGCACCCAAGCGGCAGAGCAGCGACTGCGGCAGCGCCATATAGACAGAGAGAGAGCGAGAGCGAACAAACTACGTGAGAGCGAATTGCTGTTGCTGCCTCTCGCCGCGCTCCATTTCCGACAATGTGGCGAACGACGGCGAAGCGCATGTGGGCGAAAACTTGTTCGTGCGCTCTCGTTTTGTCTCGCCGCTCAGTAGCAATTGCTGTTGCTGTCGCTGCTTCTGCTGCTGTTGGCGTCGCTGTCGATTATTTCATATTGAAAGCAAAAGTGATCAGCGGTTTGAGAGAGAGAGAGCAAGCACAATTTTGCGCTCTCTGCGGCTCTTGGCTGCTGCTTCTGTGTATGTGTGTGTATGCTTGCATTCGTTGTCGTTGCACACTTTAAACTGCTGCCCTGCAGCCCGCGCTCGTCGCGTTGCGCCGACCAGCAAGCAGCGTGTGTAAACCGGCACGTCAATTAAGCTTGAGAAGCAGCGCAGCAGCGGCGTCGCCAAGCTGGGGAAAAATGTTACAAGGTTTCGTTTCAGGTTAAGACGAGTTTTTTTTTTTTTTGGTTTTATAATTTTTGTGTTTTTGGGTTTCTTGTTGCCATTTGTTGCTGTTGCTGCTGCTGTTGTTTTTGTTATATTTGTGGTTTGAGTTTTGAGCACAAAGTGTAGATATGTCTGTATGTAAATGCGTTTGTATGTATGAAAACATTTTTCGTTTTCTAAATTTAGCTGCCGCTTATATTTCTTGTTGTTGTCGCTCTCGGTGTTGTGTGTGTGTGTGTGTTTTTTTTTTGTTTTGCTTCGCTTCGCAGCGGCTACTTTAACAACGATGATAATGATGTAGTTGTTGTTGCTGTTGCTCATGATGATGTTGACGATGACGTGCGTCCGTCGTCAAATAAGTGACCTGCCTCATTTGAAATTTGTTTGCGGGCAACGCAACAAAACGGGATGCACTGGAACAGCAGGCGAGCGGAGTGGGAATGCGACTGGAAGGGGGGACTGATAATGAAAGCTTTAATTGCAGTGGGAATGCTTTGGATGTAAAGGTGTGACCAGGCGAATAAAGAGAAATGGAATTGTTAAGAATGCAGTGGGAACAGTTTAGTTAAGAGTTAAGAAAAGAAGAAGTATGTGTTATTTATCTTTGAGGTATCGAATAGTATTATGATACTGATTTGATATGCAGATTATTATTCATTAAAATAAAAAAAAAAAAAGAATTTTAAATTTTTTTGATCCAATTCAATAAATTAAGAAATATATATATTAAATAATAAAATGATAATAAGGAATAAAATCTGTAAATAATTATAATAAATTTGTATATTATATATTTACAGTATTCAAAACTAACTAGAACACTATTATTTATTTTGTATTATCACTCTTTTGACATCCCATAAAATATACCTCACCGCTTATAAAACTTTTCAATTCAAGATAATCTATTCATTAAGTCTCCCTTTTTCGAAACTAAGTCCCAGTTAATGAAACCCAGCTTCTCCAAACTTTACAGCCTTCCTAGAACATGTTTACAATGTTACACTTAATTTACGCTCTCAAAGCTTTAAACATATGTCTTTAATTCCACAGAAAAAAACCCCAAACAATTGACCCAAAAACCTAAGCAACAACAAACAGCAGCAGCAATAACTAACAACAATAATAAGAAACATATGCCCAAAAAATTAAAATTGTTGCTTACGAAATGTTGTAGCTTGTGTACCTAAAAGTCCCGTAACATTTGGCAATCCACACATAAATTAAAATCAAGCACACTTAGCTTACCTCCGGTTTATCAATTCCCTTCTCTTCTCTTCTTACCCTTCTCTGGCTCTCTGGACTTAGCCACCTACAAAAGGCATTCAAAAAAGTTTCCAGAATTAAATCGCCAACAACAAATCACAACAACAGCAACAACAACAACAACAACAACAACAACAACAAAATTAACTGTAGATTGCGTAAAACGACGAATAAAACGGCAACTGGTAAACGGGCAGCGCAAAAATTTAAACAAAAATAAATAAACAAAACCTTAGGCCAAAAATGACCACAGCCCGAAATTCGAATCTGAAACTAAAACCCAAACCGAAACAGAAACAGAAACCAAAAACTGAACCAAACCAAAAAACCAAGTAGCCAAAGAGCTGGAGTGTGCTCGACTATGAGATACCCGTTAGCAACATTTAGAGAACTGAAAGGAATAAAGAGTAAACGATTTGTTTTTATAGTTCTTCTCTCAAATTCTTTAAAAATTGTTTAAAATCATTCAACATAGATTAAATCGAATTGGATATATATTTCATATTTCCTTTTTTTTTTTATTTGGAAAAATTCTATAACAAATTGCTTCTGCTCAAGTCGTCCAGCAAATCTTTTTGGTTTTAGCTCTTATAATCTTTTTTTTTTATTCATTCAAAATATAATTCGTTCAGCAAATCTTTTTGGCTTTAGTTTTTATAATTTTTTTTTATCATTCATTCAGAATATAATTTCACTGATTTCTTAGCTTGTGACTTATTCCTTGAGTAAGTTATAATACCCTTCCTTCCTTTTGGTTACCGGGTATAGAAAACAAAATGCTGCCAAACAGCAACATCGGCTGAGATTTTCGAGTTGAATTCTGCGCACGTTCCAAGTAAATTTTATACGTTTAATGTTTTATTATGAAATTAAACGAAGGCAACAGCAAAACAACAACAAAAGAAACCTGGCAGATCCGTCTGTCAGTCATTCAGTTGTCTGTCTGTTCGTCAAGTTGCTCCACACGGCGCCAGAGTCCAAAGCTCCAAGTTGGAAGTCGGAGTCCAAGTCGAAGTCCAAGTTAAAGTTGAAGCCAAAGTCGCAGGTCGCGTCATCGCTGCACCAACAGACCCCAAAAAAAGGCAGCAGCAACAACAACGATAGCAACAACAACAACTCGAACGAGTCGAACAACAACAAAATCAAAAATAATTGTTGCCTGTCCGTTTGGTACCACACGACATTAACATTTGTGCCACCAGCGCCGACAAAACGCATGCAGCAGCAACAGCAGCAACAGAGAGAATAACGCAGGGGGCGGAGGGGGAAGTGGAGCGGGTGAGGGAGGAAAGCAATGCTCATTTTTTTAGCTTTGTTTTTGGCAGTCAACCAACAAAAATGTCGAAATTGCTCTGGGCAAATGGTAATTGCTGCAGTTTTATTATTAAGTGAGCAAGTAATAATAAAAGTGCGAGAAGGATAAATAGAAAAGAACAGAAAATGAAGGAAAGCAAAGGCGTCTTTATAAATAGGTAATAAATCACAAAAAAAATTAAAATATTATTAAAAAAAAAAAAAAAAAAACAGAAAACGAATTATAGTACAATGAAAATATATAAAAATAAAATTAAAGGAAATACGAGTAAACCAAAATAAATGAATATAGTAAATGATTTAAAAGTAGTAATAAATCAATAAATTGAGAAAAAAATTAAAAATTTTATAGACCAAAATAATAACATAATAATAAAATATAATATAATATAGAAGAATAAAATCAGTAATTAGGAAATTAAAATATTAATAGAAGAATAGAAATAATAATAGAAGATTAAAAATAAAAATTGAAATAGAATAATAAAAAAGAATAAAAATAATAGTAGGAGAAACAAAATAATAATAGTAGAATAAAAATAATTATAAAAGAATAAAAATAATAGTAGGAGAATTAAAATAATAAAAGAATAAAAATAATAATAGGAGAATGAAAATAATGGAGGAATAAAAATAATAACAGAAGAATAAAACTTATAATACGAGAATAAAAATAATACAAAAATAAAAAAATCAATACAAAAATATAAATAGCAGAAAAATAATAATAACTAAAAATAATAATAAAAATATAAAATTAGTAATGGAAAGATATATAATTAGCAAGAATCGATTTTTATCAAATGAATAAATTTTTACATATAATTTACAATAGTAATTGTGAGTATTTATCCTTCAAACTGAGAATAGCTTAATCAAAAAACAGTACATTAGAGTAAATATTAAATTAACAGGAATTGATTGGTAAATCAATGAATAATAATCGATATATACAGCAAAGTGATAATTTTATAAACATTAATCGAGATTAGCCTAAGAAAAAATTATAATTATTATTGTTGCGTATACGCAATAACTCTATTATGCAGACTGCGTAATTAGATACATCACGCATACGCAATGGTGGACTGTTTCAACGCTAAATTGAGGTTTTTGTGTGGTGGATTACTTGCAAATCTATATTTAAATTATATTTTATACTATAATACTCCTTCGGCTAAATGAGTATTTGTAATGTTAAAGTATACAAATATTTATGAATTTAATATTATAAAAGATTGATCGCCTGTACAGACAACACTGAATTGTATTGTTGTTGAAGCCGAGCTGGCAGCTTGCGATTGACAAACAACTGTCGAAAAAGTCATTGCGCATGCGCGCGCACAAGTCAAAGGCAACATAAAAAACAAAATATAACAAAACCGAAACCGAAATTGAAACCGAAACTGAAACTGAACAAAAAAAAAAACGAGAACAAGCAACGGACTTGAAGTTAACAGATCTTTTCTTAGCGGCAAAGCATAGGAAGGAGCAAAGAGGGGAACTAAAGTTTTTTTTTAGTCGCAGGTAAAACAGGCAGCAGGCAACAGTTATACAGCCATTTAAATGGAGTAGCGAAGTGGAAGCTGAGACTGAGTTTGAGTTTGAGACTGAGACTGGGGCAGAAGTAGGTCTCTTGGCTGCAAAGTATCTTGTAGTTTGAGTATCTTATAGCTCGCGTGCAAACCTGTTTTACTTTTCGGCATGAGAGTGAGAGTGAAATGTGTATGTGTGTGTGCGTGTGTGTGTTGGGTGATTGCCACACACACAAAACGCATTGTGCTTTGTCATTACCTGCCTTGGCCATATGGAAGAGGCGACCCTAAAGACTCTTGACTTGTATACACATATTTTTAGGTTTTTTTTTTTGGCTACGGTCACGAACAAATTTGGCTTGGAAGGAAATGAAAATTACCTTTGAATGCTGAATCTTCAGTGCGTTGCAGTTTCGTAACTAAAAACGGAGGCAGCAACTCGTCTTGAGGCGCCACACACTCAACATTTTGTAATCGTCGACAAGAAAAAAAGCGTGTTTATTTTGAACTACATATTCACGTGCAGCGTGTCTTCTGCTTCTCACTCTCTCTCTCTGTCTCTGTCTCTCTTTATCATATCCAGTTTTAAGTTTTCAATATTTCAACTGCATTTTATTCCGTTGCGCCGGGTTTTTCCCCTCCATCAACTGCGCTTCATCCTCCTTCTCGTCTGCACAATATGTGGCAATATTTTGCGGTCGGTCTCTTTTTTATATTGTATATTTTTTTTTGTAACTGCCCACAAGACGTTGCATTTTAATGGGTCGTCTTTTAGTTCCGTTCGCTTAGTTAAGGAATTGAACATTTTTATTTAATTTTTTTTTTCTTTCGTTTCTTTGTAAAACGAGTGAAAGTTTCGTTTTTTTAATGCTCCTTTCAACGCAGCTGAACTTATATAATTACCGTTGTTGCTGTTGTTGTTTTTATGGGCAGGGCGCATCCTTCTTTTTTTTGCATTTTGGTTATTTTTTGGGCTGCAGGCTGAAAATTGTGTTTTTATGCCTGTTGCAAGTTACGTATACGCAGCGTTGGTAATGGGGTCAGAATGCGGCATATGTGAATGAATGCAATAAAATGCGACAGACTATTGACAGCAAATGCATAAAAAGGGATGACTTATGTAAAGGATGACTTCAGCAAAATATACTCATTAAAATCGACATATAAATATGATCATTAAAATTAAATAATAAAATAAACATCAATATATGAAATGAATAATGAGAACAGAATAACACTCCAAAAATCCTATAAATTTGTAAAATAAAATATTAATTTATAATTTAAAAAAAAAAAAATAATTATAAAATAAAAATGTGTAAAATATAATGCTAACTTATAATATAAAAAAAATTATAAAAAAATATTCAAAATAAAATAATTAAAAATATAAGATATGGAAAATAAAATTATATAATAATAATAAAATTAAAACGTAATATTAAAATTAAAAAAAAATATAATTTAAAATTTAAAAATTACAATAAAATAATTAGAAATATAAGAAAACCAAATAACAAAATTATGAAAAAAAAATTCAACGAAAAATTTAAATTTAAAATAAAAATAAAAAATTAAAAATAAAAATAAAAAACATTCAAAATTAAAATAAAATAATTAAAAATATAGAATATGCAAATAAAAAATTATAAAATAAATAAATAAAAAAAATAAACTATATGAAAAAAATTACAACATAATATTAAAACTACAAAATAAAAATTAAAAATAAAATAAGTGAAAAACTTAACAATATAAAAAAAGAACCGACATAAAACTAATTTAACAGAACATTAAATTTTTTTTTTATAAATTATGAATGAATATAAAAAATTAATTTATATTTTAAAAAATTGATATAAATTAAAAAAAAATAATTTAAAATACAGAAAACGATTTCACAAATTTTGAATAAACTTTAAGAGCCTATCTTATAAAAACACTTAAATAATATTGTGAAATAGTTAAAATAAATGCAGTGCATAACAATACTAAACCTGAAAGTTAAATGAACTGATTTAAATAAGAGAGTGATTAATTAAAGTAACAACAACTAATTATCGCATAAAGTTAATATATGCTACCACAATCTAATGTTTAATATATGCCCAAAATGTTATACAGTATAAAAGCAAATCAAGCATAAAAAGTAAAACACAAAAAAAGCGACCATAAAATAAGAGTCGATGCTGAAAAAGGCCAAAATAGACAATAAGCTTAAATTGAGAGCCGAAGCGAAAAAAAGCAAAAGCAACAACAACAACAATAGCAAAAGCAATAGCAATGGCAACGGCAACAGAAATAGGAAACGAAAACACGCCACATGAAAACCGTGTCATGAACAAATGCAACAACAGAAACCCACAACTAATTGAGACCAAAGAGACGCGCAAGCAACAACAAAAACAACAACGAAAAACAATAACAAAAATTGTACCAAGCGCAGCCGCCAACTTGGCAACAAGAAGTACAATAAAAAAAGTAAGAAAAAACAGCAACCAAACACCGAAAAACTGATGAAAAATTCCCACTTGGGTAAATGAAGTAAAAAGTGAGTAACGATTACAAAATAGCAACAACAACAACAAGAGCTTTAAAGCAAAGCTTAGCGCTTTCATAATATTGGTAGGTTTAATAGCGGTGCTAGTAACTACATCCGAATAGAATGAGTCGTCGTCGTTTGTGCCCACTGTGTGTGCTGTGTACAGTGGCTCAAAAGCTATGCCAAAAAAGTTTCACTTTCGCTTTCAGCGCTGTTTGAATTTCAATGCAGCAGTAATAACAGCAACAAAAAGCAACAACAACAACAACAGCGACGACATCAAAAGGGGGGCACTAAGTCAAGCCAAGCAGAGCCAAAGAGAGCAAGCTTCACAGAGAGCGAAAACTCGACAGCAGCAAGTAGTCACAGTGTGAGTGAGAGGGAGAGTGAACGAGTGAGCGCGCGCATTGAAAGTGAAACTGGCTCCCACTCAGTCACTACCACACACAGTCACACACACACAGACGCACACACAAGTGGCGCATACGTAATAACGCAACGTTCGCTGCTGAGAGCGAGAGTAAAAACGCGGTCAGCGTCGACAGCGCTGCCAACAGCGACAGCGCAGCGCTTTTAGTGTATGGCGGGTATCCTCGCCGTTTGCTTGGGTTTAGTCAATCGAGATACGTGGTTGATGTTGGTCGTGCTTTTCGCATAGCAAATTAATCTACACATATATAAATACAACTACAGCAACAACAACAACAACAGCAACAACAAAAATAAAAATAAAATAAATTTATAATTCTACACAGTGCACATAGTTACATATGGCAAATTAACAACAACAACAACAGCAAAACCGCGATAAAGAAGAAGTAGAAAAGTGTGCTTACCAATAAAATTGCGTATGTCCGCGTGTGTGTTTTGTGTGTGTGTGAGTGTCTATCAAAATTGCGCTCGCTTTTGGCCTAAATAGCGAAAAAATAAAAGATAACAAATGCATTGAAATAACGCAACGAAAACAAAAAAACCAAAAACAACAAATTGCATTCGCTTCTTTGTCCTCCTTCGTCGCCTCCTCCTCAAATTCCTCTTTGCTCTCCCTCTTTTGCACCTATTTGCAGCGCATTCAACGGCATCCAATTTGCACCCACTGCAGGAACAGCCCAAGGATTATGTTCTCTCTGCTTTGGTGTCATTTTGTCCTTTGCCCGCTGCGAGTGTGAGACACAAACAGAAAGAGATAGAGAGTGAGAGCGAGAGTAAGCAATGCAAAGTGCAATAATAAAAATCAAAAAAAATAGTTAAACAACAACAGAAAATCACAACAAATTACAAAAATTCCAAATAGATCAGCGACGCAAGAAAATACTACACAACAAAAAAATACTAAATAAAATACAATAAAACAAACAAAAATTCAAAATCAATTACAATTACAATTGTTGTTTCAACGCACACAATCAATGCGAAAAGTTCGTTCTATATATATAGAATATAAGTTCAAGCCCTACCTCCTAACCAGGCAACAAATACACGCAAAACAAATATAAATATATATATAAATATATCTTTACAAATCGAAATATATAAAATCGTATATATCTTTTCACTCACCTCGTCAAAGTACCTGCAAAAAAAATCAAGAAACACAAAAAAATTAATTCCAACTTGGATTTCGCTGTTAAACGAATTTCTAAACTTAAAACAATTTTCAACAAATAATTAAACTATTGTTACAAGTTTAATCAATAATTCAATACAAAAAAACATATACAAAAAGTGCTGTAAAGTTTATTACAATTTTTTCCGACAAAACGTAATTCAATAACTATATTAAGAGTAAATTTTCTATATAAAATAGTCAAATGCTTGCAAAGCATTTAAAAATACAAATTCTATGAGTAAAACTTGTTCTAAACAATTGCATAAACAATTAAGTTAAATGTTTCATTGTTGCACCGAAAATGTTGCTACCAAAAATCAATCAACAATTAAGTGCAAAAGCTAGACCACCGTATATTAACAACAACAACAATAACGCGCAGCAGAAGTTTAAATAAAAAACAAACAACAACAAAAAAAAAGACAACAAATCCAATACAAAGTATAACATTTATTACAAAATAAAACAAATAAAAGCAATACAAATTATTGCTTAAAAACCGTCCACAAAGAAAAGAAGAAATCTTCGAAAGAGTTTTGAATAGAAAATTCCATGAAATGTTATTAGAAATGGATCAACAACAGGCGACTGTACAGTTTATATCGTCGCTGAATTTGTCGCCGTTTAGCATGCAGCTCGAGCAGCAGCAGCCAGCGAGTCCAGCGCACAGCAACACCAACAACAACAACACCAGCAACACAAGCAACAACAACAGCGGCAGCAACAACAACGATAACGATACAAATGCATTGAGCAACTCTGATAACGATTACAGCGCCTACACGCTGCAATTGAGCAATCATCAACAGCAGCAACAGCAACAGCAACAACATCACACGCATCACCAGCAACAACAACAGCAGCAGCAACAGCAGCAACAACAACATTACCAACAACAGAATATTGCCAACAACAATGCGAATGCAGCGAATCAATTCAATGCCTCCTCCTATTCGTATATATACAATTTCGATTCACAGTACATATTCCCGACAGGCTACCAGGAGACCAACTCCTCGCACTCGCAGCAGAGTGGCAACGGCAATGGCGGTGGCAATGCCACAGCCGGTGGCAACTCGTCGCAGCTGCTGAATGGCGGCAGCACTGGCGGCAACGGTTACATGTTGCTGCCACCAGCTGGTGGCACCTCAGCCACATCGGGTCACATGTCTGGCGGCAATGTTGGCGGTGGCTCTGGCGGTGGCGCCACTGGCACCTCGGCTGGCGGCGGTGGCAACCATCATGGTGGCACTAGCGCCAGTTCGGGCGGCGGGGGGGAGGCCATCGATTTCAAGCATCTGTTCGAGGAGCTGTGTCCCGTGTGCGGCGACAAGGTGAGCGGCTATCATTACGGCCTCCTCACCTGCGAGTCGTGCAAGGGCTTCTTCAAGCGCACCGTGCAGAACAAAAAGGTTTACACTTGCGTCGCGGAGCGATCCTGCCACATCGATAAGACGCAGCGCAAACGCTGTCCATACTGCCGATTCCAAAAGTGCCTCGAAGTGGGCATGAAGCTGGAGGGTAAGTTCAAGAAAACTCAATTTTATAAATTTATATTTTATAATACAGTTTTTTGTTAGCTTATATTAAAGATGATACTCATTTTTATGGGCAATAATATAGTTAATACTACAGAATAGTTAAAGATCTTGAAATATAATTTTTCTTTCTTTACAAAGTTGATATTTTATAATAAAGTTATTTGCTAGCTTTAATTAAAAACCAGCATATGTTATATTAAAGACTTTACTCATCTATATTATTAGAATTTTTATGGGGAATGATATAGTTAATACTGCGGAATAGTTGAAGATGTTGAAATATGATTCTTCTTTCTTTACAAAGTTGATATTTTATAATATAGTTCTTTGGAACTCTTAGATTAAAGATATTACACTTCTATATGATTCGAATTTTTATGGGTGATATTATAAGATATAAAGACAAGGAAATAATTCAGTTAATACTACGAAACAGATCAAGAAATATGATTCTTCTTCTTTTTACCAAATTAATATTTTATAATATAGTTCTTTGCTAGCTTGGATATGAAACCAGGAACTGTTAGATGAAAGATTTTACTCATATATTATATATGATTTGACTTTTTATGAGGAATAATATAGCACATAAGATAATAATTATTGTATATGCTTAGAATTTCCTAAGGAATATAATATAGCTAACTATACGAAATAGTTAAAGATCTGGAAATATGATTCTTATTTCTGTATATAAATTTAGAAGTCTTTCCGTAGTTACAATTTTCATAATAATATGGATAGTATATGAATTGAACACATTTGCTATGAACATACTTTATATAGCTGGCTAGCTCTTTCAAAAGTCCTATATTTGATTTACCTTTCTCCTGATTACATTTTCCCAATAATAACTTTATTCTTTAAATTGATTTCACTTCTATTTCGTTGTAGTCTTATTTTATTCTACTGAAATCTACATATTCTCTCAGCTGTATTTATTTTACGAACTGTTAGCTTGGGAAATGAATATAAAACTGTTCAAAATACATAAGATCTTTTTTATTCTGGAAACTAATTATGCAGTCCTCAAATAAATTATTTTCATCACCTATTTTCATTATGAAGTTTAGGGAAATAATTACATATTTTTTTCATTTAACTTTTCTAGTTGCATCTCGTCAATTCCTAAATATATTGTTAACTCTTAACAAACAGTCTTCGTCTACTTCTCATTCGCTTCCCCTTATTATATTCTACACATTCTCTCTCTCGCTGTCTTCTCGTCTATTCGATAGCTTCTCGAGTTTATAGCACGCATTTTGAATCAACCTTGCTGCACGTACCTGTATTTCCCATTGACCCTCAGATTGTTGACAAACACTGCGTATGAGTGATATGTTGTGACCCTGTCTCGCTACTAAGGCTTTTTAATATGCAGCTTGACAATTGTTTTCGTTATTTCATTGACTCTTTTGGCAATTCCTGCCAATATTTCGATGAATCATTTAATTAGTTGAACGTTTTTCGAGTTGTGAATTTCACTGCCGAGATTCAACTGACATACATTGCGTATGAGTAATATTGTATTTGGAGTTTTGTGATGAAATTTAGCTGCATTTTCGCTAAAGATAATTGTTGGCTTGATATTTTTGTTTGAACTCTTTTAGTATTTCATAGTTATTTTTATTTTCTATTAACCACTTTCCTTGCTTGAGTATTTTACCAGTGAATAATTAATGCAATGCATTTATTCGTTTCCCTCGAGCCATCTTCGTTTGGTTTCCCGCTCTATGTCAATTGGCCTTCCCTTTGGCTGTCAACTTTGATGTGTTGCATTGTTGTTGGCTGCTAAAGTCGTCATCATCTAGTATATATACAGTAGCTATACTAACTATATGTATAGGCAGAATGACAGGCAGCGAACGGAACGCGGAACGGCGCGACCAAAGAAATTAAATCGATATTCTTTATTATTTATAAATGCACAAAAACAACAAGAATGTTTTGTGAGCTGAAAACAGCAAACTCGACCAAAACAACAACAACAACAACAACATCATCAAGTCGAAGAAAAACTCTCTGTTTCGCTCTGGGGAAAATTGTTTTTCTTTCGTAATATGAGAAACTTTGAGTGGGCCCCAAAGCGGCTGCTTATCAAAAAGGGCTCAACAATTAAACGCAAATTATGTAAATATATTCGTAAATAATTAAAAAACAAACAGAAGAAATGCTTCGACAGCTCAATTCTCGCCTCATTTCACGACTCTCGTGACACATAGTCGCAATTATTTATAAATTGGATTAGCGTATACGCGTATTCCAGACCTATCCCAAGTTTCTCCAAAAATAAATACAAATATTTGTAAACTGCTGACTTTGTTATGTGTATGTTATACCTACCCTTTAGTCATCAATCGGGTATAACTGGTTTGCGTTAACTGCTTTAGTATCAGAAAAAAGCTCCAGTTGCGTTTTAATTATATATCAACTGCAAGCAGCGAGAAATTAGAGTGAGAAGGTTAGCAAAGGAAAGTTTGTAGCAAATAAAAACGAAAAGAATTTATTGATTAGCCTCTTCTTTCTTAAACTGTGATTTAGTATTGTAAATATTAGGATTGAAATTACTTTTTTTTATTTTAAAATTATTATTTCAACAGGATTAATCATTTTAGTATTTGGAAATAGATCGAAAAACTGTTTTATTATTACTTTATGGAATCATTCTGAAAATTTTGTAGCAAAATGTCAAAGAAATGTATATAAAAGAATTTAATTTTATTATGATAAATGTTTTCTGAGGATTCCTTTTTATTGTAGCTTGTTAACAAGAGAATGATAACTTGGATATTCACAGTATTATTATTTTACTTAAACATTTCGAAAATGTCAAGGCATAAAACATAATATTATAGGATACAGCCTCTTTCTTCTTTTTTTTAGACAGGGTATTTTGCAGTCAAGTTTTGTTTTCCTTTTTGTTGCATATTTTCTTCATCTTCGCATTTCTTTGTGGAATGAGCCAGAATTGTTGATTTTACGTTCGTTCTCGTTCACATTCTCATTCTTTCTCCCGCTTTGTGTTTATGGAATAAGTAAATGTATTCCATTGTTGTTGTTGTGTTTGCCTTCATCTTGCTTTTTGAAGATATTTCATATTATTGTTGAGAGAATGTGCTTTGCTTATGAACTCTGATTGTTTGTGGCGGCTGCCAAATGAATTATTAAATATAATTAAGTAAAATACTTGCTCAACATAATGAAAACAAATAAATAATAAAAGACTTTAATATACTAGAGCTCTTTTTTATATAAAAGTATGGAATAAAGGCAACTTTTGGTCTTCAACAAAATACTTGTTAAAACTTTTTGTTTGTATTTCAAATTATTTCGCATATTTTTCTTTGCGCTGGCTCTTTTAAGAATCTTCCTCTTCCCTCTCGCTACAAAGCTAAAACAGAGGCCCATAAGCAAAAAAAAAACTTTTGCTTTCGCTGCACGCGCCTACTCACACATGCATACGCATATACACGCATTTATGTGTGTGTAGTACATATGTGTAATATGCATATGTGCTAACTTATGTACATACATTTCATATATACAGAGTGCAGCATGCACCGGTGCTCTCAGTCTCCCTCTCACTCACTCGCTCACTCACCCACAAGCGACCGCTTAGACCGCGCTCTAAAATAAGAAAACAGCACAGCGAAAAAAAACCGTAACAGCGAGGCGACAGCGCTGCAGTCGCCGCAAAAGCAAGCTTCAAAACAACATACAAAAGGGCCGCATGCTGTGCCGAATTCCGACTGAGCTCAGACGTCGCTGCTGCTGCTGCTGTTGCTAGCTGCGCTGCTCGCTGCGTCTCTGCTTTGAGTGTTCACTTTGCTCAAGCTTTTCAAATGGCGCCGCGAGAGTATGAGCGAGTGAGTCCGACTCTGAGCATAAGTCAGTTATATGTGTGTGTGTGTGTTTGTGAGTACGTGCGCTCTTAACATTGTTTGAATTTTGTAATAATTTTTTTTTCTCCTTCTTTTGCTTCTTCTTCTTCAGTGTTTGTTCATATACTGCGCGCAATTTTGTGTTTTTTTTTGTGCTTTATCATTTGCACGCTCACTTGCTCATAGTGTGCGGCCTAAATGGGCCATACGAGGAGGATGGTGAGGGAGGGGGAAGCATTGACAACAAACAGCCGTAAATTATTATGCAAAGTGCTGTTAATATCGAGTGTGGAAAAGTGTGAAAATTATATGCGGGTGAACGGGACTAATGTGCCATGGGGAATACAAGAAAGGCAACAAATAAGAAACACATGAGTAAATGTGTGAATGTGTGCATGTAAGTGGAGTTGGTGAAATCTGAGTGGAGCGCAATGAAAGATTAACGATAACAATCGCATGTGTAATACTTATGTGGGTGAATGCTGCTTGCTGCCTGCTGCCTGCTTACGAGTTGGTAACTGTTGAAAGGAAGTGAATAGCAAATGTTGAGAACAGTATTTTTTTAGCAGTATATTTTGAAAGTAGGGTAATCTATATTTAGGATATTTCAGCATATAAACATTTGCAGTATATATACCACAAAATTATACATTTTGCAGTCTGCTAATCAGTATTTACTTATTTCACAACACGCATTTCATATTTTTGGTTGTTATCCAATACTTGCGCCGTCGTCATTTGCATGCTAAAATCAATTTCAAATGCACATTATTCTGCTTCCGCCACAAGCAGTTCTTTTTCGCATTCAGCATGATCCCCCTGCTCAAAGCCATAGCTAACACATCCATCCCCCCCTCTCCACTTCTCCAAGCTACCACCCACAACACCACAAAACACAGCTAAAAATAAAATAAAGAAACGCAGTCAAAAATTGGTTTTGCTTTTGGTTTGGTTTGATTTGGTTTGTTGGCTTAGCCTTTGCCTTTACTGCTGCCTCTGCTGCGCTCCAACGCAAAGACAGACACACAGAGAGTAGAGAGTCGTCGCTCTCTCAGACTCTCTCGTGCTTATTGAAACACACGCACACAGGCAGATAAGTTTATTTGTAACGAGAGTACATACATATGTGTATGTGTGTATGTAGTTTGTCGTATTGCCATCTCATTTCCGCTTTGGCGCACTTGGCCCATAGTGCCATCTCTTGCGCTCATGACCTAGATTCCGCAGTGTCAGAGTGTGCGTGCACGTGATATATAAATACAGCCGTGTGTTTGTGTGTGTGTATGTCGAATCAATGCAACATGTAGAGAGCGCTGCTTTTGTGGTTGTTGCTGTTGCTGTCGCTGTTTGCTTTTATTTTTAATACTCAGTGAATTATTTCGAACGTTTTGCCAGCGTTGTGTCGCTCGTTCCGTCCTTCCGTTTTTGTTTTTATTGCCGCTGTCGCTGTCGACGTCGTCGTCGCTGCCATGTCAACTCTGTCGTAATCTCTTGACGCTTTCGTCAGCTATGTTGAGCGCCTTCGTTTCGTTTCGCTCTCTGGCAAAGCGCAGCGCTTTTATAATTGCGAACGCCTTTTGGCTGCTTCGAGCAGCTTTGACTTTAACTTCGATGGTTTGCTTTTGGCTGCTTGGTTGCCTTTTTGTCAAATTCAAGCTTTGGAAATCAGCTGCTGAAATCGAATGCGACTGAATGACTCACATATGTTGTTACTGTCTATATCTATCTCTGTCTGTGTATCTCCCTCTCCCTTTCTCACTCTGTTTTGTATTTGAGATTTGGATTTGGATTACGTGCCTTTTTTTACTTCCAACAATGTGCAACGTGGAACAATTGGGATTTGAACAAAATGTTAAATTACGTTAAGCGTATTACAAATGAGATGACAACCATTGTGCGAGTGTGTGTGGGAGCAAAAAGGTGGAGAGAGGGGAGGGAATTGCACACGAAATGTGTTGAAATATTTGTTAGCCATACAAATTGTGCATGTGCTTGAGCAAAGGGAGAAATGAGTCAGCCATGATGCGGGGCACGATGACAGTAGCGGTTGCACAACAACAACAGCACGGACTTAAAGATACCCTGTAATTTTATGATGTTCAAAATTTAGTAAACTTTTAGTTTAATTTTCTTATTGCTTTTTAGAAAATATTTAATTTAATTTACTTCAAAATCTGAATAGAGTATTATATGAAAAAGTCCGGGAGACATTTATATTTTGCTACACACGGACTAAATATGTGAAGAACAGTATGGATAACAACATTAAAGAATGCATACATAAGGCTAAATCAAAGTTCAGGACTTCTTACAGAACTATAGTTTGTTTTAACCAAATATTAAAAAAAAGAAATTTAAATAAAAATCTTTTTATAATCTTTACTCAACAGATTTTTATCGTTTAAATTTACAAAATTTATCTAGTTTTTACAAGTTCATAATTCATGAAAATTTCTCTCTGGATTTCTATTCAAATTATGAATAGTTTAAGCTGCTCTTAAAGATATTTAAACCTTAAATATGAACTGGGCCGCTTGCTCTTTAAAAAAGCCAAAGTAAATAATTACGTATACGCTTGTTACATGCGCCACATGACGTATACGCAATATGTAGCTACTTAAAATCAATCATACGACCAGTGGTGCCTAAGAGTTAAATGGGTTTCTTTTTTTCAGCACTGTGTGCAGCATTGTCAAGTATCAGTTATAGCTTGGCTTACAATTCGGCATTGCCCTAGAGCTCTCAAGTAATCAATTGATTGTCGCATTACATCAGTCTAATGAGCGCTGCCCTTTTTTTTCTACTTCTTCTTCTACTACTACGAAATGTGCCCTGCCCACTCACGATTTTGGGGTCTTTTAATTAGCCATACATGGCTGTATCAGTGGTGTGGCTAAGAAGCGAAGGAAAACGAAATAAAAGTATAAAATTACTCATACGCACCATTGACCTAAATTTAGTTCTTCCTTTTTTGGGGTGGGGTGAGAAGCAGCTTAAAAATAATAACAGTAGACGAACTGACACTGGGCGTTTATTGATTTCCCGGCAGTAAAACACAAATGGTAAATGGAATGGAAAATGGGAAAACTCAACAACTGTGTGTGCCGTAGATTTAGCTGTTTGCTTGTTTGTTTGTTTGTATACAAATTGAAGCACTTTACATGTGAATATTTGTTTAAAAACGAAAGTGTAAATAAAATAGTATCTTGAGCAGTGAGAAAATTATGTAAGTAAATACAATATATGGGATAAAATAATAACGCTCACCTTAAGCTGGGGTCCATGCGGCATTAGCCAGCGATTTATGCGCTAATAAAATGCCTATAAATATTATAAAAATAATAGCCCAACATAAACACACACACACACACACACAGATACATAGATACAAGAGCTGCCCGCATAAACTCAACATAAATTGACTTGGTGCGGCCGGAAAAACGTTTGGATGGCAAACAAACAAACCAACATACACCCGAAGAGAGTAAGAGTCAGAGTGAGAGTGAGAGTGAGAGTTTTTTTCTTTCCTATTATTTACAGCGAATGAGAGCAGCTCTCACTTGAAGCGACGGCAACAACAACGCGCATGTTGTCCCAGTTTTCACAAACTGTCCTTGACCTACTCCACTCAACAAAGTTGTCTAATGCGCGCGGCAGAGTCGTGTCCATGTGTCTCTTTGTGCCTGTGTGTGTGAGAGTAAAAGAGTTGACGAGCGAACGAAGCGAAATGTCGTAATAGAAAGCTTTTCGAGTTGCCATGCCAGCAGCGAACGCATAATGAGCGAAAGAGCAAGCTCTCGCTGCGCTCTTTCTCTCTTCACGTGGCGACGTTGACGTTGGCATCGCAGCGACGTCGCGGCGTTTGAGAGCGCGCGCGTCAATTTGCCTAGCATACAAACACACACACAGACACACTATGTAAGTTGTATTTACATACAGACGCGTTGATTATTTGTAAACAATACGCTTGACCTAAATTACAGTTACTTGTTTCGTACAGAAACAAAAACGACTTTGCAATTTTTCGTGTGCATTTCAAATGCATATTTTATGTGCCAGCAGCGTTCGTGTGCGTTTTGTATGTATGTATATATGTTGGTTTGTGTGTGGGTGTGCTTGTTTCGGCACAACAGCGCCACCTGCCGGCCCAAGCGGCGCATAGAACAACGTCGCCTTATGCACCCAATGCACGTCTATTGCGTCTTCTAATCAACTACGCGACGCTGCTGCGAATTCTGCTTGCCTCCCTCTCTGCCTGCTGCCTGCAGTTGATGCCGGCGTCTATGTATTTATGTCGGCCTCTCTTGCTTTGATTGTGTGTGTGTGTGCGTCTCAGTGTGTGTGTGCTTGTTTCTGTGGCGCGCTTTTGGTTTAACTCATAGCACAGCACCCGCAATGCAGGCAAACCTCTTCTGCCATCCAACCCACCTCCCAATACACCCACCGACTCACCATGCTGTCATTCGCACATTTTCTGCTCTGGCCATAAGAATCGCATTTTTATTGCGTTTCAGTTTGTTAGAGCGCGCACACACACACACACACACACACAATCGCAGAGACACACTTACATGCTTACTGTTGGTGTCTATGTCTGAATGTGTGTAACAATTTTGTTTTGTATTTTGTGCAATTCTTTTTTCTCTGCTTTTGTTTTTGCCACGCTGCGCTCTCATTGTTGTTGCTGTTGCTGTTGCTGCTGGATGGGCGTGTTTTGGGGCTTGGGGTTGCTGCTAACAGGATGACGTTGTCTCAGCTTAGATATTCCGCAAAGATATAGAAATAGAACCCAGGCTATTGTTCTCGCATCATTTATGCTGCCGCATACACGTGTTCTCTCAATATGCGGCCAATTTTTTTGTTACCCATATCATTTATTTCCTGCTGTTTAAGCTTTAAAGTAGATAGGGGCTTAAATTGAACATTTCTTTTAAATAAAATAAACATATTAAAACTTATTAACAGCTTAGCTAAACAATGAATTGCAGATGGCTAAAAATACTAATTATGAAAAATATACTTTAGTAAAATTTACAACATTTACTTTTTTTTAGTATGTAATGGAATTTTGTAATATTCAAATGAGTGAAAATATAAATTAAAGTAGAAAGGTCTTTAAATTCAACTAAAAAATACTATTGTAAATAAAAAATACTAAACCTATTGAGAGGTTAATAAAAATACTATTGGATATAAAAAATACTAAACCTATTGAGAAACTACTATTGGATATACAAAAAATACTAAACCTATTGATATGTTAGCTATGAAAAAATACCCTTAGTTTAGTAAATTCTACAAAATTTACATTTTTCTGTGATTAATATTCAAATGAGTGAATATTTATATTACTAACCATTGCAATCTATAAATATTTTAATCATTATTTATTTTCAAACAATAATCCAAATTGATATTAAAATAGTAATAAGCTTTCAACGTCATTAAAATCGACAGTTTAGAGACAGTATTATAATTTTAACTATTCCAGAAAATATCATATTAATTTAAATCCAAATCGATACGTTTAAGTTGCGTATATTCCATTTAATAGAGCTTATCTTCATCAAATAAAGTACTCTATATACTTTAGTATTTAAACCGTGGGATTTTTTTGTTGTAAGTCACACTCAACAAAGCCAGTCAAATAAAGGGTTCCTGGGAAAGACCCATAAATCGTATAACTGAAATCGATTTGAATAGTTTTTGTATTGACTGCGCTTATCTAATCTATTTCCAGAGTTGAATGCAAATTTAGTGCAGAAAAATATTGAATCAAGTTAAATTCAGTTCTCTGATTACAATTACAGCAGTATAAATCATGATAGTAACAATAATTATTTATATTATTTGAAAGAAACTTGTTGTACAGTAATTTAAAGAACGTTAAAATCATTATATATAGTAAATGGAAGTTCTCATTGCGTTTTATCAAGTTTTTGGGTTATGTAAAAAGAAAACAAAATTAATTTAGACAAACAATTTGTTTACGTTAGTTATTTATTTCCAATAAGTGCAGAATAGAATCAATGAATTCTTTATTAATAGCATATTAACGTATGATGATTAGAAAAATTAAGCCAAGACAGTGAGAAACCAAAAATAGTTGAAAGAAAACTTTGCATTTTATCTTAGTACCTTCCGATAGGTATCGACGACGCTTGTAATTAGATTTGTTACGGAATTCCCCAAAATCTCTACAACATAAATCGACAATTGCGCATTGCAGTATTGAATTCCAACTTTTTTGGCACTTGGCGAACAAGTTTGATATATTTCTTCCGTTGATTAGCCATTTAAATTGCTGTCTTTTTTATTTATTTATATATTTTTTCTTTTCTTTTTTTTACACTTTTTTGTAATGTGGTTTTCTGAAGGGAATTTTTTAGTGCAAGTAATATAAATTTACGTTGTTTCTGAATGCTGATGCCAGGTTGCTAACTCGAGTGTGTTATCTTTAAAATATGAATCAAGGCTTAATGATATTCTTGGAGATTCATTTTCAAAATCCTGTAGTTAATATTTATATGCAATTTTATACATCATTAAGTTGCCGAATTGGTTTAGATTATTGTATGAATAAATCTTTAAAATCTTATTATCTTGAATAAAACTAAACTTGTGTTAATTTTGATTATTTTTGAATCTCCTATCTTGCAGCTGTTCGAGCGGATCGCATGCGTGGGGGTCGAAACAAGTTTGGGCCGATGTACAAGCGGGATCGGGCGCGGAAGCTGCAGGTGATGAGGCAGCGTCAGTTGGCGCTTCAAGCACTGCGCAGTTCAATTGGGTCGGACATCAAGCCGACGCCGCTCTCGCCGGGCTATCAGCAAGCATATCCAAATATGAATATTAAGCAAGAAATACAAATACCTCAGGTGAGTTCCACTTGCATGCTAAAAGGGGGAAATCCTGCTATATAGTTTATACTCCTTTTTTTTAGGTATCCTCACTCACACAGTCGCCGGACTCATCGCCCAGTCCCATTGCCATTGCCTTGGGGCAGGTGAATGCGAGCGGGGGCGGCGGTGTGATAGCCACGCCCATGAATGCCGGCAATGTGAGTGGCGGCGGCAATGGCAGCTCCTCCTTGGGCGGTGGCAACAACAACAGCAACAACAACAACAATGGCAACAACAACAGCAGCAGCAGCACAGGCAGCAACAGCAGCCTCGGCGGCGGAGGTGGCAACAACGCTGGCGGTGGCAGCGGCGGCGGTGGCGGTGGTGGCAACAACAACAGCACCGATGGCCTGCAACGCAACGGAAACGGCGGCAATGGCAACAGCAACAGCAGCTGCCACGAAACCGGCAATGGATCTCTGCAGAACACAGCCGAATCGAAATTGTGGTATTTACAAAGAACCCAAAAAAACAAATCAAAAACCAAAAACCACCCGAACAACCTCAACGAACAATCCGAGTGAACCAATCCAAATTTCAGTTACCCCAACAAACCAAAACCAAAAAAACATTTCTTATTTGCCCAACAAGTGTCTTTCGATGTGCAGCAAAGTGTATATGTTCATAGTCTGTTGAAAAAAAGGCTGATATAGATGATATATCAGCGAACGATAAGTCTGAAGTAGATGGGATCATATAAAGTGAAGATGAGGCTATAAAATAATGTTTATTGGAGATTGTGATCGAAACTTAAAGCCGTTTATAATGCATAAATTTGTGATATACTTTTGAATGATTGACAAAGCTTAAATAAAAGTAATGTCTACGAAACGAAGAGTTAATCAATGAGGAATCTTAAAACAATGAATATAAAATGCTCGAATTCATTAAGAATATTAAAAATGTTTCTAATCCAGATATTTTTATTGTTTTTGCTCGCTTAACATTGCTTAAATAAAATTAAAATCATTTAAATGAAGAGAAAATACACAAATGTATCAGGGAATCGAATCCAACAATATTAAACATATATATTTTTTCCTATTATTAATCAATGACAGATTTTCAGTAGATATGTGAAGTTTTTTTGATTATTTATTTTTGTTATTTAATATTTTATGTGAAATATGTTAATATGTATATGATTTAATAATATCTCGAAAATATTTTATAAGTTTCTAAACATTGCCTTGTTTTTAAAGTAGGTAGGATAGCTTTGAAAAAACTAAATTCTGAAAGTAAACAAAAAAAAACTTTAAATCATTTAAAACAATAATTTAAAATTGAAATCAGAAAACTTTAAATAATTAAAGCAATCACAAATAATTTAAAAATATAATCGGAATAATTAAGTTGATCAATACTAGTATCGACATTGCAATTGCGATAACGATAACTAGAAGAACTGAATATGCCACGGTGAACTTTGCTACATTGGAGAATGATGCACCAACCAAACTGACAACTACAACAACAGTAACACAATGCAACTTTTTTACTATTCTCTCTTTCTTTCTTTCTATACTTTTTCAAACATAAAGCTTCGATTCTGGCACACATCCATCAAGCACAGCCGACGCGCTCATTGAGCCACTGAGGTGAGTTTTGATCTATCGATAAAAAAAAGAGCGAACACTTTAACGATAACGATTATTTCGGTATTGCAGGGTATCGCCAATGATACGTGAATTTGTGCAATCGATCGACGATCGGGAATGGCAGACGCAACTGTTTGCGCTGCTGCAGAAGCAGACGTACAATCAAGTAACCGTGGATCTCTTTGAGTTGATGTGCAAAGTGCTCGATCAGAATCTGTTCTCGCAAGTCGATTGGGCAAGAAACACCGTCTTCTTTAAGGATCTGAAGGTATGGCAAAAAAAACTACATCAACATCTACAACAGAAATACAAAAAAAAACAGCAATCGCCACAAGACCATAAAATGTACCACAACCAGTTTTCAAGCTAGGGGCCAAGTCTGCGACGTGTTATGTAAAACCTAAATCCAAAAAAGAAAAAACAAAAAAAACTATTTTCAACAACTAAACGCAGCGACAGCGCTGCCGACTGCGACTGCGATGACGGCTACTTAAATCTGCATTGAATTTCGATTTCATTTGGCGTCTGACCTACTTAGCAAGCAAAGCTGAACCAGTCAGACCAAGCAGCGACGCAACGCAACGACGATGACAACGACTGCGCTGCCGACGGTGACGCAACTGAGCGCAACAAACGATTGAGAGCCAAAGAGCGAGAGTGAGCTTAAAACTGAGCAGAGAGAGAGAGCGTAAAGTGTGAGCGAATGTTGAAATCAAGCTAGGCTTTACCACACTTGTTACACACACAGCAAATAAAAAGAGATAAAAGAAACAACAACAACAACAACAGCTCAAATCTTCATCACATCAAATTCATATTTGTAAGCTGACAAATGACAATGAGAAAAAGCGCTTATTAATTGTACATCAATTTGAGTTTAAAAGCATAAATGCCTAAATATTTTACTACAAATTTAACAATATATTTACATGTAGTTGAATAACAACTAAGAGTTGAACATTTTTTCTCAGTGTATACTTTGCAAATGGCAACATCCCAATGGTGAAACACTTTGCTAATCGCTGCCTCCCTCCCTCTCCAACTCTTTACAGGTGGACGATCAGATGAAGCTGCTGCAGCATTCATGGTCCGATATGCTTGTGCTGGACCATCTGCATCATCGCATACACAACGGTTTGCCCGATGAGACGCAACTGAACAATGGTCAGGTGTTCGATTTGATGAGTCTCGGCCTGTTGGGTGTGCCCCAGTTGGGTGATTATTTCAACGAGATACAGAATAAGCTGCAGGACCTTAAGTTCGATATGGGCGATTATGTGTGCATGAAATTCCTAATACTGTTAAATCCAGGTGAGTATCGCATCTGACAGCTTGCCACAAAATGATGCACTCAAATGGTGTCTTTTTTGTATCCGTTTTGCAGATGTACGCGGCATTGTCAACAAGAAGACCGTTACGGAGGGGCACGAGAGTGTGCAGGCAGCGCTGCTGGATTACACGCTTACGTGTTATCCCTCAGTCAATGTGAGTAAAGAAGGATATGATGCGAGAAAAGAGTAATAAAATGAACCCGGTATAGACAGATCTTAAGTTGGTACTTGTAACATATGTAGTTCCTTTTACTTCAAATCATTTTTCTTAAGGTTTTTTTGATTTATTGGAAATTTGAAGAAAATAAATTTCATATTTTTAAATATCTCTAAAGTCAAATAAATATTGTTTTGTATGGCTAGTTTGGCAACATTCTACAAGTATTGAAAAAATTTCCTAATTATCAGATATTTTATAAGAAAAAGTTTGTACGACAACCGTTACTAAAGATTCAGTTTAAGTCAAATATTTTTTGAGCAGTAAAGTCAAATAAATATTGTTTACTATGGCTAGTTTGACAATATCCCAGAAGTATTTAAACATTTTTTTAATTATTAGAAAATTCATAAGTAAAAGTTTGTAAAGCGACAATCGTGACAAAAGATTTAGTTTAAATCAAATATTCTTTGAGCAGTAAAGAGGTTACTGATAAATTAAGAAATAAGTTCACTATAAGAAATATTTAAAAAATACGTTTCCGAAACAGAATTGCATTTAAAGCAAACTTGTTCTAATTAAAATTATATTTTGGATAACAATAGAGCAGTTTTCTCAGTAGTATACATATTTGTAAGAAGTGACACATACATTTTTCTAATATTATCTTTTTCCGATTACATTACAGGACAAATTCAGGAGGCTATTGAACATACTACCAGAGATCCACGCCATGGCCTCACGTGGCGAGGAGTATCTGTACACCAAGCACTGTGCGGGCAGTGCGCCAACGCAGACGCTGCTAATGGAGATGCTGCACGCCAAGCGGAAGGTGTAAGCGTTTGGATACCATACGTGAACCGAAGGAAATACTTAAACAATTTATGGAACGAGTGTAAATAACAAACAAACAAAAAAACAATAGCAAAGAGCAAACAGTTAAAATGAATGAAAAACCAACAACATTATTTGCTATGCGAAGAATATGAATTATGCAATGAAAATGCATATAAGGCAGAAAGATCATCACTACCACCAACAAAACCAACCAACTACAAAACCACACACACACACGCAACACACACCAATACCTACAATTACACCTACAACCACATTTGTTGATTCAATGTTAATTATTATTATGTTAATGAACTAGCTTTAGCTTATGTTTAACTAATTGAATAATTTGTCTTAAATTAATTCGTGTTAATTTTTAGTCGTGTCCCCCGATAAAGCAATTCAAAAAACAACAAAAAAAAAAAAAAAAAAAAAAGAAACAACAACTAAACTACCCAACAAAATTGTGGAAAGTGCAAGAATAACTTTCTTTAGAAAATAACAAAAAAAAAGAGCATAACAAATTTTATTTTTATATAAATCTACTATACACACTTATATGTATATATATATATAAATGGTATATATGTATATATATATATCTATTTTTACGTGAAGAAATTGGCGTAATTTTAAGCGACCTCTCTCCCCTTCCCTTCAAAGCAAACACATACTCTCACTCCCCCTCCTTTTATAAACAATTCAATTCTAAGAAAATTTTCAATTTTTGGTTTTCTCTGTCATTTTATTCGCGCCAAGTGTCTTGCATAGTATTTGCGTCTACTCTAAAAGAAAATAACTAAAACAAAGTATAAATATATAAAAAAAAAAACGAAAACAAAGCAAATTTTAGGTGTTCATTATGAATAATTAAAAAACACACACACAGAATCACGCAGATAAGTGTGTTATTAAAAATATTGTATGTAAATGAATTATGATTAATGTTCTGTTTAAGTATAAAGTTTATAAAACAATGCAAACAACTACCTACAACTACAAACAAAGTAAAAACAACAACAACAACAATTAAGAAAAAGAAAACAAAAGAAATTCTCTTAAAAAATGTTTAAATATTATAAATAATTATAGTCTAGTTATACATATATACACATTATCTATATGTATGTATATTTAATTAACTTTAGCTGCAACAAGTTTAAAATGTTTGTAATTTTATTGTTTAAATGTTAAATCGTAAAGCTGCTTAATTGTAAAAAAAAACAACAAAACAAAATAAGAGAAAGAACCATTCATAAATACATATAAATATATATTTTATTTTTTATGTGCAACATAACAATTTTCAAAAGTTCAAATCGAAATTCTCTTCGGCTTGTCGAATAGTTAAATATACTTGCAGTTGATATTCTTGTTACATTTTTTAATTACGAAATTTTATTTTATTACGAATAATATATTTTTTAACAAAGTTTTGTGATCCGCTAATGTTCTGATCTTTAAGATCTCCGTTTTATTTTTTTTTGTTCTACCCCAAAAGCACCTAAAAGGTTGCTTGCCTTAAAATGAAATATTAAAAACATAATTTCAAAAAACATGTGATTCGATTATCTTTGAGATGCATTTTATTTCAGATCTTTAAGATCGCAATTTTAATTTCAATGTTCTGCAAGTTTATTTCGAATGTTTAAAGCAAATGTTTATTAATTATAATACAAATAAATTGAAATAGAATTCAAGGAATAATTAAACATAAACTGGATGCACAGCCAAAAAATGGAGGGAAGAGCGCTCGGGGGAGTTACAACAAATTGTACAAATCAAAGATAAGATTTTAATTTTATAATTCGGCATTAATTGCATTGCTTGTTGGTTTTTGGTTCGAATATATATTTTTTTGTATACATACGTATATTGTTTTTAATGTACATAATAATTAGTTTAAACGAAGCAAAATTCTCTTTTAATTACATGTTTTATATATTTTATTTCGCCTTCCATTTTTGGCTCTGCATTGCGCTTAAACAAAATGTACCTTATAAAATTAAATTAATTAACATAATTACACATATACAAACACACACACACACACACACCAATACACAGTAAAATTGCAAATATAAGAAAAGGCAGCATGTAAAAATAAAAAATTGTTAAAAATGTAAAAAATAGAAAACACATAAAAAAGAAAAAGCGAAAATTTATGCATGTTATGGAAATTATTGTTAGACGCAAGAATTGTGGACGAAGCGAATAGGAAGAAGAATGGAAAGAAAGGAAAAAACAAAGTGAATAAAGAGAAAATCCTTTAGATCTATCTATGCATATGTGAAATGTATGTATTTAGATTTCTAGATGGTATATAACTTCTGTATGTATTGTAAAATATATGAATAATATTAACGAAAACTAAAAGAAAACGGAAATCATTTCAAATGAGTTTAAAGAAACAGAAAATGCAAAGAGCAAAAAGTTAGCTTTAGGCCAAGGTTTAAGATACGTTAAAGGATATGCTGCACATACATATATATATGTGTATATATATCAGGATATATATGCTGCGACGTCTAACGTAAGGTGGCAGCATAATGTTGAAAACAATTTATGGAAATATATAAATATATATATGTATGTATGTATATGTATAACTAATATCTAATATCGTTAAAGAGAGCATTAAGTATGGGGTTCTGCAGGAAGTAAAAAAAAATGTGTAATGGGTCTTATTATATAGGCAAAAGGCGTTAGGTATGTTTATTGTAAAATTGATTACGATGTGAACCTGTTATTGCAAATGAAAAGTGATTTTAATTCTTAAGAAAATCTATATATATATATAAAAACAAAAAACAAATTTAACAAAGCAAAAAAAAAAGGATTAACAAGTAAATGCAAGAAATATATACATTAAAGTTTAATAAGTATAATGCAAAACACACACACACATACACCTGTTTTATGTTTTAAAATTGTTGAAGCAAAACAGCGTAAAAGAAAATCATTTAACTTGAAGGAAAAAGTGAAAACAAAAGTAAAAACAAAACTACCTAAAAACTAAATGCATAATTATTATGTTTATTATTATTATGTTAACATATAAATGTCATCTCAGAGATGTTTCAAAACAAGCAACCAACCAACCAACCAACAAACAAAAATGTAATAAAAAGTAATTATAAAAACAACATCTAGAGAATGCAATCTTTTTTTTGTGCCGCGCCGTAAGCTCAGCTTTTTGTTTACTTTATTATAATTATTATTGTAGTGTCTAATTAATGCATAATTTATGTATTCATATTGCTGTCAAATGTGATTCGGATGCTGTTTGGTTTAGGACATGTTAAAGTTTTGCGTAAAATCATATTCAATTGTTGGTATTACGGTCTGCACGAATTTCAAGAAGATGATTAGATATAAATGCACGCCCAATTGGCCGCCACCTTCCTCCACAGTTTGGATGATCTTCTTCATAATATCAGCATGACGACACGGATGCACCGATGCCATGTTGGGGCCCGGCAAATGCGGATGCGATTCCATTGTAACAGTCTTTTTCGCATGATCCTGCGACACATCTTCGTACATTTGCTCGACGGTCAACGGCTTGCGTTGCTCATCGTAGCCCACAACCCAGAGCCGTGGCGTCTGATAGTATTTATCGTATGTGATGTGCAGATCGTAGGTGCGTGTATGCAACACGGAGTCGCCACCAGCACTTGCAGCAGCTGCTGCTGCTGCTCCTTCTCCTCCTTCAGCTGCAGCTGCAGCGCTGCTCGACTGTGTGTCCGACTCCTGTTTGCGTGTTGTGGTCGCGACAGCGGGATCAACCAGCTCCAGCATGCCGCTCTCCTCAAATGCATCCATGTCAATGGCCTCATCATCGTCTTCGTCCTCCTCCTCATTGCCCAAGGCAGCAGCTACGCCAGACGACTTCTCACTGTCCGGCGTATGCATTTCATCCTAAGCAAATAGATAACAATAATTTATATTTAATATTTCGATTAAATCATTTGGGAATTAATGGCAATTGAACCTTGGTCTCGTCCAGCGTCAGTTCGCATATTTTGTCATCCAGCTGATTGGTGCCGTCATCATTCAATTGATGTGTCTCCACCCATCCGCCGTCACCGGACTCCTCCTCCACCAGTGTCTCTTCGCCCACATATTCCATCTGTTTGCAGCGTCGATAGCATGGCACATTGCGTGTTATCAGAAATTGTTTATCTGTAATTCAATTTACTTAATACGATTGCGGCGCTGGTTTAGTGTAAAGTTGTCAACTATATTATTTACCCTTGGGTAAGTATGGCTTTGTTTTGCTCTCATCACCGGCCGCCCACTGCCAAGTGGGACAATGATGCACCAAATGATCACCAGCTGCCACAAATTCCTCTGGCGTTAGAACTCCAGTTTCACGAAACTTTGACTCCTAAAAAGACAGAGCGGAAAAAATTGATTAGTCTCGACTTAATGGCTTTGGAGTCGCCAGTCAGACGCCGACGCCGCCCAGGCGACGCGACAGCGCCCCAACAGTGATGAGCACTTCACAACGTTAAGTCACGAGTCACTGCATTTAAAATGAACACGTATCAAACGAATGTCTATAACTCTAATACGCTTATAGAAATACATTTGATATGCATATGTTAGTTGCTAGTCAGTTGTATGTGTGTTATTGTTAATTACATTTAACAAAGAGTTTGATTTGCTTTTGTTTTACAACTCAATCACAGTGACCCGAGTGTTGCTCATCTCTCTCGCATTGTAGCTAGTACTTGCCTTTAGCACTGGCGTTAAGTATTCGGCCACATTAAGAGCTGTGCCTTTTACTGTATTTAGCACACTTTGCATTGTTGCCGATCTGAGTATTTGCTTTGTTCTAATCCCTAGGCTAAAAACGCAAATGCGTTGTATCTATGACACTTTATAGTTGAATTGCACACTCGCCACTTTCTTTTGGGCTAGCTATGTGTGTTCGCTGCGCAACACTGGTCTATGCTCGCAACCGCAAACAGCTGATTAGAATATCGATAAGCGACTATCGATACTTCTTGCAACGGTGAATGCCTTGAATATGTAGCGTGATGATTGCGTTTAAATAATAGATTTTGTCGCTTAAACTATAGTTTAATTCATTTAAGAAGTTGAATTTTTTGTTTATTTTTACTACAACTTGTGGGAATAGATCCATTAAGCATTATTTTATTTACTCGTGACCTGGCGTGAACTGTGAATTCTATTTACGATTATTCACTCATCTCTAGCGCACATGTTGTTACCATTTAAATTGAAATGGAGCCAAAGTTTGTGTTGCCCTCCCCAAATTTTAACAAAAACAGTAAAGAGCCAAGCAAAAACAATCTGCACTATCTAACGCCATGTGGCATGACGCTGCTGCCACGCAGCAAACAGCCGCCACCCATGTATGGGGCACGCGGCAGCACTGTGCCCGCCAAGTATTTGAAGGCCGAGCAGCCACAGGTAATGTTTACTATTGACTTGCAAGAGACAACTAAAAAGCCAACTATAATTACAGAACACCAACATAAACACAGTCACATTAGATGCACCGACAAAATGCGTATCGCCGCCTCGACCTGAATTTTGTGGCAACTGTAACATGGGCTTGGCCAATGCACAAGACATGCGAAGGCACTTAGAACAGCATGAAGATTGTCCAGCAGATGATTGTGATTTCGCTGCCTTGGCCAGTATATTGGAGCGTCACATTGAAGCCAATCACATTACAGGCTTGTACAAAACCGTAAAGCGAGTGTGGACGCCAGAGGACATTGCCGCTTGGCGGGCAGAGCGATGCAAACGGTAAGTTTGGCCAGCAGGGCGCAATGCAAATGTTTAATACTTTGCTGTTGTAGATTTCCAACGACGGCTAACGTGGAATTGGCCAAACGTGCCAAAGAGCAGCGTCAGAAACGTGGTGAGCGCTTGGAGGCGTCTAAAGCGCGTTTCGGCAAGGCGGAAGATAGACGGCGCACGCGGCCGGAGAGCAATAACAAAGAGCGTGTCAAGCTAAACAAGAGACAAAAAAAGAATGTAAGATCAGTTTCAACACAGCAGCAGCAGGCAAAGCAGACCGAGAATAAGACACCGCCAGTAGAGCAAGATGCTGCTATTGATGCCGAAGCAGCACGAAAGTTTCGTGGCACTGGCCAAATGAAGGACTACAAACATGTCAAGGAAAAATCCAAACCAGAGACGAATGCATTGATCAGTATGTTAGGCATGTACGGCACAGACTCTGAGAATGAGGAGGAAGATGAAATAACAGATGAGGAAGTGGATGATGCATCCTCTGAAACTTTAGTAGAACCTAAAGAAGACGCTCAAATTGAGCTGCCGTGTTTGGATAATAATGTAGAAACAGAAATTGAGACTGTCGTTGACACTACGCTGCCTCAAGAGACACCACAGAGCTCCGACGATGAGGCACCTGATGAAGCGCCTATCGAACGCAAAAAAGAAGTTGAAATAACACTCGAATTAGTTACAGAAGTAGAAGCAAC